>NW_026108824.1:600000-1200000 GCF_024516045.1 Bombus affinis
GGCCTGCGTTAAACAAAGATTGCCAAACATGGACACGGCAATGCATCCCCTGCCAGCAATGTAAAATAACGTGACACGTATCGACGCCGTTCGGAACATTCGGAGAGCTCGCAGGACGATTCGAGCATATACATTTAGACATTATCGTTATGCAGTACTCTCAAGGCTGCCGATATTGTCTAACATGTATCGATCGTTTTTCACGTTGGCCCGAAGCAATTCCTATACCGGATATGGAAGCAACGACCGTTGCCTCGGCTCTTCTTTCCACATGGATAGCGCGTTTTGGCGGCCCAGCAAAAATAACAACCGATCAAGGACGCCAATTCGAATCCAATCTCTTCAAAGAACTATGCCGGATGCTCGGCATTAAGCATTTGCGTAACACAGCCTATCATCCCGCGTCCAACGGGATGGTAGAGCGCTTCCACCGGCAGCTTAAAGCCGCAATCAAATGCCACAATACGAGCAACTTGGTCGAAAGCCTTCCCATAGTTCTTCTAGGCATTAGAACCGCTATCAAGGAAGATCTGGGCGCAACGGCAGCCGAAATGATCTATGGTACGGGCATACGATTGCCAGCGGAATTTTTCGTACCAGCAAAACAACAGGCCAACGCGGAATTTGCAAACCGTCTGCGAGAGCGAATGAGCGAGATCAGACCTCTGCCAACTTCACAACACACCGAGAAGACGACATTCATGTTCCGCGATTTAAAAACGTTGCCGTATGTGTTCGTTCGTCACGATGCAATCGGAGGCCCTCTGCAACCGCCGTACGATGGCCCCTATCAAGTGATACAGCGTGGGAAAAAACCTTTAACATACGTGTGAAGGATAAAGGCGTAAAAGTCTCCGTAGGCCGTCTAAAACCCGCCTTCATCGTGTCGGAAGATATTGAGCACCTAGAAAGGAATGCACAAGCCCACGACGTATTTGTACCTAGGAAAATCTTCCGATCGCAAAGCAGCGAGCAAGCGCAACAAAGCGACGGAGACGCAAGAGCGCATTACACCACGCGTTCGGGCCGGAAAGTTCGTTTTCCCCGTCCGCTTTCAAGCGGGTTTGAATTAAGCGGTTAGCAAGGGCACCCCCGCTATCATAAATAAGCTAATATAAAAGAAGAACGTTAACACTGTCAGGGGGGTACTGTAGCGGTACTTATCGACAAAAGTCATCATGGTTTTTGCCCAGCAAATCTGCTACACAAGAAACCGTGTTTACTCAAACAGGAGCTAATTATAGATATATCGACCTTAGGCGGTTCCGATCATTAGGCCAAATCCGTCGTTTTTGCCGTGACCATAGGCTCGTGAGTCAGCTACCCAAAAACCAACAATTGTAAACAGGTCGCGAGCTCGGCGCCCGTTGGGACATTTCGAGAACATTCTCGAAATTCAAATCCCAACGCCTGTCATCAACACCTGGGGATATAAATATAGCGGACAGGGTAGCGACGCATTCTTAGTTACAGAGAGATTCGAGCAGCGACAATTAACCGATACTTCTTTGCGCCGATCGATTAGCGACCGCGAAACGAAACAGCAAGTATATTGTACGACTAGTGTAAGCATCGGGTATATTCTAATAAACTACGTAGTTAGGTATATTCAGGTGTTTGTGTGAATTAATCGACACCTTATCACCTCAAGATATTGCTATCATATTGTTGTCAAAATGGATTAATTATTGAGCAAATGGATGTAGAAACTGCCTTTTTAAATGGTGAAGTAACCTCGGAAGTATATGTAAATCAACCAAAGGGATATGCGGACGGAACGAATAGAGTTTGTAAACTATCGAAAGCGCTGTATGGGTTAAAAGAAAGTCCAAGGGACTGGTATGAGTGTTTTGATAAGTATGTGACGAGATTAGGTTTTAAGAAGAATAACATAGAGTTGTGCCTATATACACATGGAGAGGGAGAAAATGTTGTTTATTTGCTAATGTATGTAGAAGATTTGCTAATTTGTAGTAAAAATAAATGGAAGATACAAAGGATAAAGAAGTTATTAACTAATAGATTTGAAATGAAAGATTTAGGTGAAGTCAAAGAATAGAGAGGATATTGGCTACAAAAATTTAATTGGCGCATTGTTGTATATTAGTGAAAATACCAGACCCGATATAAGTTATAGTGTGAATTATTTGAGTAGATTTCAAGATTGTTGTAATGAGACACATTTTAAATATGCTTTGCGAATATTGAAATATCTGTACCGGACTAGAGATTTAAGATTAGATTATAAAAGGAATGAAAAATGTGAAACGATAGATTGTTATGTGGACGCTGATTGGGCAGGAGATCATTTAGATAGGAAATCGACTTCTGGATATGTAATTAGATTGTATGGAAATGTAATTGGTTGGAAGTCTAAAAAACAAAGGTGTGTGACAAAAGCCTCGACGTATGCAGAGTATGTAGCTCTATCGGAAGCGGTGAGTGAATTAATGTCTATTAGGGAAATTATGAAAATCTTCAATGTAAATCTAGACGATAACCCTGTAAAAATTTATGAGGATAACTCTGGAGTGATAAGTATAGCAAAGCACGGAAATTTTACGAAAAATTCTAAACACATTGAAGTTCATTACCACTACGTTCACGAATGCTTAAAGGAGAACAAGATAAACATACTTAAAGTAAGTACAGACGAAAATACTGCGGATATTTTTACGAAGGCACTGTGTAGAGAGAAATTCGAAAGGTTTAGGTCATGGATGAATGTAAACTAAGAGAAATGTAAATAAATAAGTGTTAAAGTTTCTGTTATGTAATTCGTCAAAGCATGTAAATACGATTAAGTGTACAGTATAAATGTAAGGAGGCGTGTTGGGAAAATGATACATTTACACTGTACATGTGAATGTGTGTGTAAGCGTCAGAGGACGTCCGGGTCTTGGTTGAGACAAAAGACAAGAGCCAGTCGTTAGAAGTATCTGGAAGAGTCGGTTGACAACAAGCGTGCGTGCGAGTAGGATTTTGAGGTCTTAAGAGTATAAGATATATGTATAACAGTTGTGTGCTAAATAAAGGGAATTATTTGTACTTCCGAATCCATTCTATATCTTTTCAATTATGATTAGAGTTAGAGGCGCGAAACGAATCTTCATTTGGTTTAGACGTTGTAGTTATGCAATACAGCAGATATTTACTAGTGTAAATTTGATTGTTATATAATTTGACAAGTAGTCGTGGTAATTAGGTACTCGAGAAGCTAATGACAATGATCCTGGGTTCAATAACAAAGCCGCGGTCAACGGGATAACAGAATTCGTTTTCATCCTGATTCCAAGTTGTACCATACTTCCTTATCTACGGTATAGGTAGGACTGAACAAGCTCTTTGTCAAAACATAGAATATCCACCGAGTGTTAAGGCTCTTTGTAACTGGCTAATGTGACCTCACGTGAGAATGATTTTCCGGCACGATGATGCTGCAGAGGAAAACTATGATGGGTGTGTCTAAGGGCACCAGAACATCGGATACGTGGAGAAATGACTTCGCTCGGAAAGAGATTGAAAGTGACGTTACTGTTAATTGGACAATTTCCATGTTGATGGTTAGAGAAGGATGCTAGTAGCCCTTGAGGGAACGTTGCTAGCGGGAAGCGTCGTCCGTATAGATTTCACCTATCATCCCGTAGTTGAAACAAAGACTGTTTGCCTCTTTAGGACTGTTAAGGACTTTAATTAACTAAATCTTAAGGTTTACAATGGGTCCTCAGGCTAGCTAAACATATACTGTTGAGATGCGTTGACATCTGGCAATCATCTTATCCGACGGATAGAGTCTGCGTGTGGCGAATCACGGGACAGAAACCGTTGGAATGTTTACTGTCACGTGCCGCTACGATTATTTCATTTAAGGACAGCTATAGAATTAATCCATGCCTTTATTAGACAAAACGTTCATTCCTTGACCGCGGCTACGTTCGGTGACTGGTTGTCGCCTCGAGGCCAAGTGCAGTATCACAAGTTTCGAACAATTACAATCGGACTAGATGACTACGATTGTTTAATTACAGCTATGGTAGAATCTAGATTACAGTGTTACGGGATTTTCCCAAAATTCCAAATAGAATGTTGCGGTGCTCTTTCATCTGCGACTTATATTTATGTCGCTGGTAGTTCTTACGCATTAGCTTATCGACGGCCTGGCTGGGAACGAATAGGGAAGCGAACTTTTCTGCCCGCGCGCCTGGAGTGATGAATTCCTGAGTCCTCTTCGTTTTGATCGTTTCAAACATCAGGTGGTATTATTACTTCGCGATTTTCGCCTTAATGGTGTTCAATGTTACCGTGCAATAAAAATTCACGCATTTCGGAAGGTCTAAGTGTACGATTACGTTCTTGTTGCTAACTTCAATCGCAATGGTCATTTTTTGTTCTCGATATAAATTGATGCGGTCCGCCGTAGGGTGGTTGTAAGGGGTTTCCGATGTAATCGCGACGTAGAAATACGTAAGACTTTAGACGGCTTCCGTATTTCGACTTGGCCTGTTGCTTCGTTGGTACACAGAATTCTGCCGGCAATCGTATGCCGGTGCCATAAACCATTTCGGCTGTCGTCGTTTTCACGCCCGTAATAACTGTTCGTATGCCTAATAAAACTATTGGCAAGATTTCTACACAGTTGCTCGCATCGTGGCATTTGATTGCTGCTTTTAGTTGTCGGGGCAGGCGATCTACCATCCCGTTGGTCACGGGGTGATAGGCTGTCGTTCGTAAATGCCTAATGCCGAGGAACAGGCATAATTCGTTAAATAAGTTTGACTCGAACTGGCGTCCTTGATCGGTCCTTATCCTTAAAGGTACGTCGAAACGGAATATCCACGTGGAAAGGATGGCTGAAACAACGGTTGCCGCCTCCGTGTCGGCGATGGGAACGGCTTCGGTCTAACGCGAAAAACGATCGATTTCCGCCAGGCAATGTCGGTATCCTAGCGTCCCGTGTCTGGGGGAGTTTGTCATAAGGTCATCGACGTCATGTAGCTGTTGATCGCTGAGGCATGTGCCCAGCGTCACGTTCCTAATTATGCTGTTAGGAACATGATACATTTACACTGTACATGTGAATGTGCGTGTGAGCGTCAGAGGACGTCCAGGCCTTAGTTGGGACAAAAGACAAGAGTCAGTCGTTTCAAGTATCTGGAAGAGTCGGTTGGCAACAAGCGTGCGTGCGAGTAGGATTTCGAGGTCTTTAGAGTATAAGATATATGTATAACTGTTGTGTGCTAAATAAAGGCAATTATTTGTATTTCCGAACCCCTTCTATGTCCTTACAGTGGCGTCGATTATCTGATGGTAACGGGAATTTACGACTCTCGTTGACGCGAAACATAGTTGATTTTGTTTAAATGCTAGTTATAGTTTCGCGTGATTAGGGGCAGAAGGAAAGAAGGCTATACACGAATCATTTATAAACCACTTAAGAAGTATGGGCGAAAATGATTTGAAATAGTATTTCTTTACTCAGATTGCCTTATTTTCATATTGCTATTATAACATAAATGTCATGGTAGAAACCCGGATGATAAATAAATGGCTTATTTCGTTAAACAAATTATTGCCTTTCTGAATTAAATTAGAGACTTTCAATAATCCTCAACTACGAAATTTATGTTGATTCTTTTATAAATGGTGCATGCCTGTCAGTTAGATATTATAAGAACGAAGAGTTTACCATTAAAACTTTAAGATTTCGACAAAAGTTTTAAAGCGTAGGCGTCACTGTGTAGATACGTAGGTAGGTAAATTGAGGTCAACCGGATGTAGAGTTAGTGCCGCATTGACTACGCTGGTCTTTACCTTTCTCTCATTGCGTTCGTCAGATAATTAATATAATTTACATGTTATTATAAACTGTATTATAAATTATTATAAGTTTTTGTACATAATATATATTGTTGAGGTAAATAAATTCAAAATTTAGGGAACAACGAATTCAAGTATTATCCTGTGCTGTCGGGTTACTATTGGTGGCGGGGCAGTAGCCGCTTGGGGTACGTGGGCGTTGCCTCTGGGCCGCTTCGGTCAATCTCACTCCGCGAGTAGTTGGGAACGGCTATGTCGAAGTCAGTTATGAAAGTGCGCAGTGGTTTCTCAGTCTGATTCGTGTATTTTCCATGTATGTTATATCAGATTTCTTGGATATTATTTCGTCACAGTGTAAAATGTGTCTTTTTTATACTTGCGAACTGGTTAATTCTATCGTTGTTACTGAATATTATAATATTCTTGTACGTTAGTGTATTTGTATTGGTATAGAATGGATTCGGAAATACAAATAATTCCCTTTATTTAGCGCACAACATCTATACATATATCTTATACTCTAAAGACCTCGAAATGCTACTAGCACGCACGCTTGTTGTCAACCGGCTACTCCAGATACTTCTAACGCCTGACTCTTGTCTTTCGTCCCAACTAAGGCCTGGACGTCCTCTGACGCTTACACGCACATTTACATGTACAGTTTAAATGTATCATGTTCCTAACACGCCTCCTTACATTTATACTGTACACTTAATCGTAGTTACATGCTTTGACGAATTGCGTAACAGAAACTTTAACACTTATTGCCATATCTACATTTCTCTTAGTATACATTCATCCATGACCTAAACCTATCGAATGTCTCTCTACGCTGTGCCTTCGAAAAAATATCCGCAGTATTTTCGCCTGTACTTACTTTAAGTATGTTTATCTTGTTCTCCTTTAAGCACTCGTGAACGTGGTGCTAATGAACTTCAATGTGTTTAGAATTTTTCCAAAAATTTCCGTGCTTTGCTATACTTATCACTCCAGAGTTATCCTCATAAATTTTTACAGTGTTATCGTCTAGATTTACATTGAAGATTTTCATAATTTCCCTAATGGACATTAATTCACTCACCGCTTCCGATAGAGCTACATACTCTGCATACGTCGAGGCTTTTGTCACACACCTTTGTTTTTTAGACTTCCAACCAATTACATTTCCATACAATCTAATTACATATTCAGAAGTCGATTTCCTTTCTAATTGATCTCCTGCCTAATCAGCGTCCACATATCAATCTATCGTTTCACATTTTTCATTCCTTTTATAATCTAATCTTAAATCTCTAGTCCGGTACAAATATTTCAATATTCTCATTACAACAATCTTGAAATCTACTCAAATAATTCACACTATAACTTATATCGGGTCTGGTATTTTCACTAATATACAACAATGCTCCAATTAAATTTTTGTATCCAATATCCTTTCTATTTATCTCAGCTTTTTCAATTTTTAAGTTGGTCTCCATAGGTGTACAGTACAATTTGCTATTTTGTAACTTACATTTGTTTGCCAATGATTCAATGTATTTCTTTTGGCTTAATCTTATTTCATTTTTGAAATAATCATAGTCTATATTTATTCCAAGATATTCTTTGACTTCATCTAAATCTTTCATTTCAAATCTATTAGTTAATAAGTTCTTTACCCTTTGTATCTTCCTTTTATTTTTACTACAAATTAGCAAATCGTCTACATACATTAGCAAATAAACAACATTTTCTCCCTCTCCATGTGTATATAGGCACAACTCTATGTTATTCTTCTTAAAACCTAATCTCGTCACATACTTATCAAGACATTCATACCACTCCCTTCGACTTTCTTTTAACCCATAAAGCGCTTTCGATAGTTTACAAACTCTATTCGTTCCGTCCGCATATCCCTTTGGTTGATTTACATATACCTCCGAGGTTACTTCACCATTTAAAAAAGCAGTTTCTACATTCATTTGCTCAATAATTAATCCATTTTGACAACAATATGATAGCAATATCTTAAAGGTCTAATTATTCGCTACTGGGGAGTATATGTCATCGGCTACGTTTCTTTGTTGGAATCCTCTTACCACTAATCTAGCCTTATACCTGTCATCTGATTTTCTCGTGTAAACCCATTTTACATCTAATACATCTTTGCCTTTTACCCTTTCTACCAATTTCCAAGTTTTATTCTTATAAAGACATTCTATTTCCTTATCCATAGCTTGTCTCCAATCTTCACTATCTTCGCAACAAATCGCCTCCTCAAATGTACAAGGGATATCTACTCTACAATAATTTGCATGGATTTCACTAATGTTTTCTTTTTCTGGATATCTTACTGGAGTTCTCTTATTACGTGTAGATCTTCCAGGGATGTTTAAGCTTTCAAGACTGTTATCATTTTCATCTTCCCTACTTTCTAACTCTTCCTTATTCATGTTTACCAATAAATCATTATTCTCAATGTCATCGTTATCTTTATCGAATGAATTCTCCACAAAACCGATACATTTTGTGTCTGTTTCTATGACCTCTACATGTCTCGCTATTGTTATTTTCCGACCTAATAAGACTCTGTAACCTACTTCACTATATCCTAACAAAATTCCCATATCTGCCTTCTTATCCCATTTAGAAACTCTTTTTTGTTCCGGTCTTCTTACAAAAACTTTACTTCCATATAGATGTAGATTTGCAATACTTGGTTTTCTCCCGAAGAATATTTCAAAAGGTGTCTTTCTCTCTATAGTATTTGCCAGTATTCTATTTTTCAAGTATACCGCTGTACAAGCTATTTCCGGTCAGTACCTTTTATGTACTTTCGCTTCCGCTAACAAGCAACGCGCCATGTCCATAACTGTTCTATTATACCTTTCCGCTGTCCCGTTTAACTCATGTACGTAGGTTGGGCAATTATTAATTCTGATATCTTTATCCCTAGCATATTTATAAATTCGATTATTCAAATACTCTTTTCCATTATCACATCTCAATATTTTTAACTTCTTGCCCGTCAAATACTCGGCTTCATTTACAAACTGTACGAAACAATCAAAGACCTCACCCTTTGATTTTATACAATAAACTCTAGCTATTTTGCTATAATCATCGATAAATGAGATGAAATATTTCTCTTCATTGAATCCGGTAGTCTTAAAGGGACAGCACACGTCCGTATGAATAATTTCCATTATCTCCCTAGCCTTGGTTTGATTATTTTTGAATGGTAAATTGTGCATTTTACTTTCTATGCACACCCTACATTTCAAAAATTCCTTCTCAATTTCATTCGGTATACAGTAACTAGCTGCTCTTTACCCAAAATATTTAAATATTTAAAATTTACGTGTCCTAACATCCTATGCCATCTTTCCTTTTTACTCATACCACTACGTTCGGCGCTGTTTGCTAAGTGCTCCTTCCCTTTCAATATACTTTTCATTCTATATGTTCCCTTTTCTTTAACCGCTACCGCTGTAAGCTTATTGTCCTCATCTATTACTTTTGCAATATTTCCTTTTGAAATAACCGTGTTCTTATTATCTGTTAGCTTGCCTAAACTAATCAAGTTTGCGGACACTTCTTTCGCGTAAAAAACGTTATTCATATTTATTTCATTTTCTTTCCAAATGCTTCAAAATATCTTATAACATTCCCTACTTTTGTTGCCGTTATCGATCTATTATCGCCTAAATATATATTTACCGGTTCTTTAAGGTCAATACATTTATCGAAATAATTTACGCTGTTAATTATGTGATCTGTGCAACCGCTATCGAATAGCCACATTACTTCATTATTACTTATTTCGTTCGCCTCGCCGCTGTGTGATGCGTGCGCCGTTGCTATCAATGTGCCCGATCTTGAGTTACCATGCTCGCTCGTGCCGGTTGTTGATTGACGATGGAAATTTCCACGTCGCCTGCTCGTATTTCCTTTGTTTCCTCTTCCTCTGCTGCGACCACGTGTTGACCCACGCCAAAAACTGTTACTGCTTCCCGCTTCGACGCCATTTTGACACTCTCTCGCAAAATGTCCTACTCTTCCACGTCTGAAGCATCCTTCCTTTTTTGCAGAAAAGGCGTTGGTTTGCATTTCTCCTCGATTGGACTTATTTTTCTTCTCCGCTATTTCAATTTTATTTTTTACATACGCTACCGTTTGATTTTCTGCTTTCAATGCATCTACTATATCCGCTATGTAGTTGTATTCTTCGGGTAACGTATTCAGCATGTAATTTAGTTTTTCCCTCTCACTCACTTGTGCACCCGCACATTTTAATTCGTTTATTAATTTTTCGAAATCGCTAAAGAACGTTGCTGAATCAGTGTATTTCTCAAGTCTTATCTTTTCCTATCTCCTTCTGCATACGATCTGTAGTGCCGTCGACGCTTTCAAGTACACTTTATCAAACTTTTTTACTATCCCATATGCCGTTTTTTCTTCTCTAATATATTCCAATTGTCTATTTGTGACGGCATTATAAATTATATTTATTGCCTTCAGATCCTTTTTGTCCCAGTCTTCATTGTCTGTTTCTGTCTTCACCCTAGTTGTGACAATCTCGCATTCTTTACATCTGAGAAGCATCGTTATTCTTTGCTTCCACATACCGTAATCCTCACCATCGAAAATAGGTATCATGATTTCCGATCTCTCCATTTTAAATGATTCCTTATCTCTTACTCAAGCGTTCCTACGTGCTCGAAGTGTATTTTTCCTCTTTGTAACCTTTGAACGTTTCTTTCCTTACTGAGAATTCACACGAACTAACTCGCAATATTGAAAAAAACGCACTAAAATAACTTACAAAATTATGAACCACGCTCTGCTACCATGAAAAGATATAGAATGGATTCGGAAATACAAATAATTCCCTTTATTTAGCACACAACTGTTATACATATATCTTATACTCTTAAGACCTCAAAATCCTACTTGCACGCACGCTTGTTGACAACCGACTCTTCCAGATACTTCTAACGACTGGCTCTTGTCTTTTGTCTCAACCAAGACCCGGACGTACTCTGACGCTTACACACACATTCACATGTACAGTGTAAATGTATCATATTCCCAACAATAATGTGAACCTGATGTAAGTGAAAATACATGCACATACCATCGATTCTGCCTGACCAGCACTCTCACCCGGAACCGGAACCGGAACTCGCAGTGCACCGTGACGAACAGCACATATATAAGCCTCCACTCTTAGCCAGACCGTCAGTCGTGCTCGCGCAACAGTAGAAGCAACATGGAGTTTTTTAGATCTCTACTACGCGTCGTTGGTTTGTTCGTGCCAAGTAAGGTAGATATCATTTCCGAACTACCACTGGAGGTTTCGCACTTGATACTTCGAAAATTGGATCCCTCGTCCCTGCAGAGCGCCGCGCTTGTTTCGCGCAAATGGTTCAACGTATGTAGATCCGACAAGTGTCTACGGCGGAAAGTGAGACGTCACATGCGACATACGAGAAAGCGGGTCAAGATGCAATTTCTCGGACCTGCAGCCGCTAAAGCTACCAACCAAGAATCAAGAAGTAGAGGACGTGGTGAGGGCAACCTAAGGCACGAAATAAGTTTATCCGCTGCTCGTACGGCGGTCGTCGTTGGAAGGTTACGCGGTCCTCTGAAAATTTCGATGCGAGATCGCCCCATCGATGTTGGACCAATAAAATGTATTAGACTCTAACTCGTGTAAGTACCTTAATTTGACTGCTTGCTCTTGCGAGAACTTGAAACGGTCTTGTCCGGATTCAGAACTGTAGCGCGAAGCTTGAAATAAAATGGTTTTACTGAGACGGCAATGTGTTTCAGTCACGATAATACTATCTGTATCGTAATAGGCCCATTATTGAATATTAACTACAATGTATCATCGCTGCAATTGCAGATTTGTCGTCACTTAGATGCGAGATATACTCCTCATCGCCTGCCAAATACAGCTCACATCAGCTGGCTCGTGCTATTATATCATCTCTGGTCCTCGACATATCAAGCGTAATTGCAGTTTTACAAATTAAGGTTAACATATTCAAATGAATGTATCTCCGTTTCTATTGCACATATGGCGACTAAGCGATGCCCGTTACATTTCACATCCGATGTCATGTGCACCGCACATCTGCTGGTTTGTACCATGTCAACTCCGGTCTCTGTCAAACCTAGCGAAATTGCTGCTTTGCATATTCATGATTAATTATTCAAATCACCGTATCGCCGTTTGCATTGCAGATATGCCGACAATTCGATGCGCGATATACGCCACTTTTGCTGCCAAACACAATGTATATTATCTGGTTTGAGTTATGTAACGTGTGGGCGCAGCCAAACTCAGCGTATACGCAATTATGCATTTTCAGGCGAAATATTCAAATATTACATATTCAAATGAACGTATCTTGGTTTCTATGTCGCCTATTCGATGCGCAGAATACTCCACATATGATGCCAAATCAGCCGGTCTGTGCTATGTCAACTCTGGACCCTGCAAAATGCAGCGTAATTGTAGTTTTTGTTGTTAATGCTTAAATATTCCATTCAAAGATTCGCCGCTTCTTTTGCACATATGTCGACAATTCCATACCCCTTGTACTCCGCATTTGCTGTAGTTACATTGCCCATCAGCTCGTTTGCGCTGTGTCAACTCTGGTCCCTGCACAATCCAGCCCAAATGCAATTTTATATGTTCGAGCTTAAATATTCAAATCAACGTTACTCCGATTCAATAGCACATATGTCGACAATACGATGCGCGTTATATTCCACATTGACTGCCATACGCAGAGCGCTTCATCTGGTTTAAGCCGTGTTAAATCCGGACCGAGTCAAATCCAGCGTATTTGTGGTTTTGCATATTCAAGCCTTGTTATTCAAGTGAAAGTATCTCCGTATCCATTGTAGGTACGTCGACAATAGATTGCACGTAATACTGCACATTTGCTGTGAAATACAGCATACTCCAGCCGGTTTGCTCTATGTCAACTCTGGGCCGTGTCAAATACGGCGTCATTGCAGGTTTGCATATTCAGACTCAAATAGACAAATCCCCGTATTTCCGTTGCTGTTGCAGACATGCCGAGTATTCGTTGTGCCCGGTACTCCAGATTTCTTGCCCAATTCAGCGCACACTAGACGATTAACGCTATGTCCGCACTGATCCCTGTCAAATCGAGCGTATCAGGTTTGTAAATATGAAACCAGAATTTGCCTATAGATGGCCCTAGCTGATAGTGTAGTTATCACTAAATTACGTCATTGATGCCAAAAGTCGTTGTTGACATCTCACGAACATTTTCGACTGAGAGCAGTACAATGATTCTGGCAATGATTCTTTGGAAGAAATTGCACACTTCATCCTATAGTCATACCGGACGATACAAGGGCTGGGCTCCTTCCGAAGCAATTCCAGCCTCGCCGTGCGCCATATCCGAGGGTTGGCACCCTCCTTCGAACACGATGTAAATAGGAGTCGCATCTAATGTCTTTTCTGGAAGTTCGTATACTAAGGCATCGGAATTATTTTTCATTTTACGCTGTGTTACTCGCAACTTTTCACAGATATATGTACCAACAGGAAGTAGATCTTTGGCACGTATTCGAGTATAGTTATTTCCTGCTAGTTTCCACAAAGCTTCACAGAACAACGTCGCTTCCTCGTTCCTTTAAACAACAGTCATACATTAGTATTACATGAACGTACTCCTTGAAAAAACATTTCATTACTGGAAATCTAAAAGTTTATTATTGAACTCAATAAGATTCAGTTGCTTACCTGCTCCTCAAATATTTTTTGCTAATGTCCACTCCTCCTAAGTAGAATGCATCTATAATATGCAATGCAAGTACTTTTTGCTGATATATAAACTCCTTAGTCATTTCATGTACAACCTCTGCGTTTACAAGTGTATTTGGTGGTAATTCTATGCCAATGTCATCGACACTAACCCAAGAATTCTTTGTATATCTATATACGTTGCTCCTTCCCACGCCCATATAAAATGTAGCGTGCTTCTTATCATCATCAGACATTGGCTTTGTACCACACGGCATACAAAACCAGTCATATAGTGATAAAAATGCATTTTCAATGTTAAATTCCATCAATTGTGCTGGATTAATAGTAAGAAATGAAGTATCTTTCAAAACAGTATTCAATTTGTCTTTGGTTTCATGTGTCTTGGGATTGTCCTAGTTTCATCTGGAAGTTTCCAATACTCTAGATATTGTTTGCGCATATCAGCTTGTTTTGTCTCAACAAGAGTATTATCCGCATAAAATGCTGCAATTTTACACAGGTCGGTTATTTGATTTCCGGCCAAATCTTTGTTAGAAGCACGTAGATATTGAACAAATTGTTTCTCTCTTTTTAATTTATTATATGATACTAGTTGTAAAACGTCGTCATTTACACCACCTTTTAAAAGCAGACGATTAACATGCTTCAGATATTCAGCAACATCTTGTACCCCAGATCGTTTCTTCTTACATATTAAGTAACGTTCTGAATTTCCTGGTCTAGAAGAGTTTGGCTTAAAAATACAAACTTCTTCAAAGCAGCGATACATTAAATAAACTAAACCAGCACTAAAGGGTGTAAAAAGGTTGAATAATTTTGTCACAAAATCACCACCCCCTCTTTCAACCATCAATGCTATTAAACATCGACAAAGATACAGTTGATTTGAAAGAACTTGTTGTACATTTTCTTGTCGTTCTACTGAGAATCCTCAATCAGACATCACAAAATGTACTCCTTTGCCATGGATATGCTGCATTATAAGATTTGTAAATGCCTCTTCATTATCTGGGTCAAAGACGTCACCACTTTCCTTTGGTCCGTAGTATGGATGAAATGTTTCACACGGACACGCATAAAAATCTTCTAATTTGAAATCATGTTCATTTTCTAAAGTAAGAGGAAATCCTTTAGCACGTCATTTCTTTCGCCATAGAACATGTTCACTAAAACCTCCTGGTCCAGCACATACATCTGCAAAGTATAGCAGCCCATTCTCCCTCAAACCTTTTGGGTTAGTAAACATAAAGTTACATGCTCTATCTGTATTCGCCATTTTAACAGTAGCACGATTTAAAAAAAATGCACCACGAATTGTTTCATGAGGATTACAACGTGTCCTTGCTCGACGCACTTCAACGTCATCCAAATGGGCGAATACCGTTTTCGCATTGATAAAAGTTTTCACTATATCTTCACAACAGAAATCAATTTCATCATCTGTGGTCAACTTTTCATATCACCATTTCATATCTTTTACACACTTTATAACTTCCTCTGCAGGATTCCATTTAAGACCTGAATCTTCATGTCCAGGAACATGATGTCCAAAGCCTCTGCGACCATGCTGTCTAGGTGCTTGAACTGACTCTAAACGACCTTGTTCATTATTTCCGAGGCCGTAACCGCCTTATATCCCATCATTCGCATCATCCTTTTGCCGTTATCGGGGAGACTGTTTGACTCTTGTGTTATTACTTGTATTCTTCTATTGTCAACTACCTTTTCATCAATATCCTCCTCGTCAGATTTACTTGAACATCTACGAATTTTTTGTCGTTTACTATGATTATAAGTATCTCTTTCACAGTTCTTCCTTTTTGTCCTAGTTTCCAATTCTACTTGCATGGTATGTTGATGCATCTGTCGCATAACAATTCTGCTAGGAACATGATACATTTAAACTGTACATGTAAATATGCGTGTAAGCGTCAAAGGACGTCCAGGCCTTAGTTGGGACAAAAGACAAGAGTCTGTCGTTAGAAGTATCTGGAAGAGTCTGTTGACAACAAGCGTGCTGGCGAGTAGGGTTTCGAGGTCTTTAGAGTATAAGATATATGTATAACTGTTGTGTGCTAAATAAAGGGAATTATTTGTATTTCCGAATCCATTCTATACCATTACAAATACACTAACGTACCAGAATATTATAATATTCGTTAACAACGATAGAATTAACCAGTTCGCAAGTATAAAAAAGACACATTTTACACTGTGACGAAATGATATCCAAGAAATCTGATATGACATACATGGAAAATACACGAATCAGACTGAGAAACCACTGCGCACTTTCATAACTGACTTCGACATAGCCGTTACCAACTACTCGCGGAGTGAGATTGACCGAAGCGGCCCAGAGGCAACGCCCACGTACCCCAAGCGGCTACTGCCCCGCCACCAATAGTAACCCGACAGAACAGGATAATACTTGAATTCGTTGTTCCCTAAATTTTGAATTTATTTACCTCAACAATATATATAATGTACAAAAATTTATAAAAATTTATAATACAGATTATAATAACATGTAAATTATATTAATTATCTGACGAACGCAATGAGAGAAAGGTAAAGACCAGCGTGGCCGATGCGGCACTAACTCTACATCCGGTTGACCTCAATATACCTACCTACGTACCTACACAGTGACGCCTACGCTTTAAAACTTTTGTAGAAATTTTAAAGTTTAAAGGTAAACTCTTCGTTCTTATAATATCTAACTGACAGGCATGCACCATTTATAAAAGAATCAACATAAATTTCGTAGTTGAGGATTGTTGAAAGTCTCTAATTTAATTCAGAAAGGCAATAATTTGTTTAACGAAATAAGCCATTTATTTATCATCCGGGTTTCTACTATGACATTTATGTTATAATAGCAATATGAAAATAAGGCAATCTGAGTAAAGAAATACTATTTCAAATCATTTTCGCCCATACCTCTTAAGTGGTTTATAAATGATTCGTGTATACCCTTCTTTCCTTCTGCCCCTACTCACGCGAAACTGTAACTAGCATTTAAACAAAATCAACTATGTTTCGCGTCAACGAGAGTCGTAAATTCCCGTTATCATCAGATATTCGACGTCACTGTAAGGATATAGAAGGGGTTCGGAAATACAAATAATTCCCTTTATGTAGCACATAACAGTTATATATATATCTTATACTCTAAAGACCTCGAAATCCTACTCGCACGCACGCTTGTTGCCAACCGACTCTTCCAGATACTTGTAACGACTGACTCTTGTCTTTTGTCCCAACTAAGGCCTGGACGTCCTCTGACGCTTACACGCACATTTACATGTACAGCTTAAATGTATCATGTTCCTAACACGCCTCCTTACATTTATACTGTACACTTAATCGTATTTACATGCTTTGACGAATAACGTAACAGAAACTTTAACACTTATTGCTTTATCTACATTCCTCTTAGTTTACATTCATCCATGACCTAAACCTTTCGAATTTCTCTCTACGCAGTGAATTCGTAAAAATATCCGCAGTATTTTCGCCTGTAATTACTTTAAATATGTTTATCTTATTCTCCTTTAAGCACTCGTGAACGTAGTGCTAATGAACTTCAATGTGTTTAGAATTTTTTGTAAAATTTCCGTGCTTGGCTATACTTATCACTCCAGAGTTATCCTCATAAATTTTTACAGGGTTATCGTCTAGATTTACATTGAAGATTTTCATAATTTCCCTAATGGACATTAATTCACTCACCGCTTCCGATAGAGCTACATACTCTGCATACGTCGAGTCTTTTGTCACACACCTTTGTTTTTTAGACTTCCAACCAATTACATTTCCATACAATCTAATTACATATTCAGAAGTCGATTTCCTTTCTAAATGATCTCCTGCCTAATCAGCGTCCACATAACAATCTATCGTTTCACATTTTTCATTCCTTTTATAATCTAATCATAAATCTCTAGTCCGGTACAAATATTTCAATATTCTCATTACAACAATCTTGAAATCTACTCAAATAATTCACACTATAACTTATATCGGGTCTGGTATTTTCACTAATATACAACAATGCGCCAATTAAATTTTTGTATCCAATATCCTTTCTATTTATCTCAGCTTTTTCAATTTTTAAGTTAGTCTCCATAGGTGTACAGTACAATTTGCTATTTTGTAACTTACATTTGTTTGTCAATGATTCAATGTATTTCTTGTGGCTTAATCTTATTTCATTTTTGAAATAATCATAGTCTATATTTATTCCAAGATATTCTTTGACTTCATCTAAATCTTTCATTCCAAATCTATTAGTTAATAACTTCTTTACCCTTTGTATCTTCCTTTTATTTTACTACAAATTAGCAAATCGTCTGCATACATTAGCAAATAAACAACATTTTCTCCCTCTCCATGTGTATATAGGCACAACTCTATGTTATTCTTCTTAAAACCTAATCTCGTCACATACTTATCAAGACACTCATACCACTCCCTTCGACTTTCTTTTAACCCTATAAAGCGCTTTCGATAGTTTACAAACTCTATTCGTTCCGTCCGCATATCCCTTTGGTTGATTTACATATACCTCCGAGGTTACTTCACCATTTAAAAAAGCAGTTTCTACATTCATTTGCTCCATAATTAATCCATTTTGACAACAATATGATAGCAATATCTTAAAGGTCTAATTATTCGCTACTGGGGAGTATATGTCATCGGCTACGTTTCTTTGTTGGAATCCTCTTACCACTAATCTAGCCTTATACCTGTCATCTGATTTTCTCGTGTAAACCCATTTTACATCTAATACATCTTTGCCTTTTACCCTTTCTACCAATTTCCAAGTTTTATTCTTATAAAGACATTCTGTTTCCTTATCCATAGCTTGTTTCCAATCTTCACTATCTTCACAACAAATCGCCTCCTCAAATGTACAAGGGATATCTACACTACAATAATTTGCATGGATTTCACTAATGTTTTCTTTTTCTGGATATCTTACTGGAGTTCTCTTATTACGTGTAGATCTTCCAGGGATGTTTAAGCTTTCAAGACTGTTATCATTTTCATCTTCCCTACTTTCTAACTCTTCCTTATTCATGTTTACCAATAAATCATTATCCTCAATGTCATCGTTATCTTCATCGAATGAATTCTCCACAAAACCGATACATTTTGTGTCTGTTTCTATGACCTCTACATGTCTCGCTATTGTAATTTTCCCACCTAATAAGACTCTGTAACCTACTTCACTATATCCTAACAAAATTCCCATATCTGCCTTCTTATCCCATTTAGAAACTCTTTTTTGTTCCGGTCTTCTTACAAAAACTTTACTTCCATATAGATGTAGATTTTCAACACTTGGTTTTCTCCCGAAGAATATTTCAAAAGGTGTCTTTCTCTCTATAGTATTTGCCAGTGTTCTATTTTTCAAGTATACCGCTGTACAAAATATTTCCGGTCAGTACCTTTTATGTACTTTCGCTTCCGCTAACAAGCAACGCGCCATGTCCATAACTGTTCTATTATACCTTTCCGCTGTCCCGTTTAACTCATGTACGTAGGTTGGGCAATTATTAATTCTGATACCTTTATCCCTAGCAAATTTATAAATTCGATTATTCAAATACTCTTTTCCATTATCACATCTCAATATTTTTAACTTCTTGCCCGTCAAATACTCGGCTTCATTTACAAACTGTACGAAACAATCAAAGACCTCACCCATTGATTTTATACAATAAACTCTAGCTATTTTGCTATAATCATCGATGCTCCTTCCCTTTCAATATACTTTTCATTCTATATGTTCCCTTTTCTTTAACCGCTACCGCTGTAAGCTTATTCTCCTCATCTATTACTTTTGCAATATTTCCTATTGAAATAACCGTGTTCCTATTATCTGTTAACTTGCCTAAACTAATCAAGTTTGCGGACATTTCTTTCGCGTAAAATACATTATTCATATTTATTTCATTTTGCTTTCCAATTGCTTCAAAATATCTTATAACATTCCCCAATTTTGTTGCCTTTATCGATCAATTATCGCCTAAATATATATTTACCGGTTCTTTAAGGTTAATAGATTTATCGAAATAATTTACGTTGTTAATTTTGTGATCTGTGCAACCGCTATCTAATGGCCACATTACTTCATAATTACTTATCTCGTTCGCCTCGCCGCTGTGTGCTGCGTGCGCCGTTGCTATCCATGTGCTTGATCTTGAGTTACCATGCTCGCTCGTGCCGGTTGTTGACTGACGATGGAAATTTCCATGTCCCCTGCTCGTATTTCCTTTGTTTCCTCCTCCTCTGCTGCGACCAAGTGTTGACCGATGGCAAAAACTGATACTGTTTCCCGCTTCGTCGCCATTTTGACACTCTCTCGCAAAATGTCCTACTCTTCCACATCTGAAGCATCCTTCCTTTTTTGCAGAAAAGGCGTTGGTTTGCATTTCTCCTCGATTGGACTTATTTTTCTTCTCCGCTATTTCAATTTTATTTTTTACATACGCTACCGTTTCATTTTCGGCTTTCAGTGCATCTACTATTTCCTCTATGTAGCTGTATTCTTCGGGTAACGTATTCAGCATGTAAGTTAGTTTTTCCCTGCCACTCACTTGTGCACCCGCACAGTTTAATTCGTTTATTAATTTTTCGAAATCGCTAAAGAACGATGCTGAATCACTGTAGTTCTCAAGTTTTATCTTTTCCAATCTCCTTCTGCATACGACCTGTAGTACCGTCGACTCCTTCAAGTACATTTCATCAAACTTTTTTACTATCTCATACGCCGTTTTTTCTTCTCTAATATATTCCAATTGTCTGTTTGTGATGGCACTGTAAATTATATTTATTGCCATCGGATCATTTTTGTCCCAGTCTTCACTGTCTGTTTCTGTCTTCACCTTAGTTGTGACAATCTCGCATTCTCTATACTTGAAAAACGTCGTTATTCTTTGCTTCCACATACCGTAAATATCCATCGAAAATTGGTATCACGATTTCCAATCACTCCATTTTAAATGATTCCTTATCTCTTACTCAATCGTTCCTACGTGCTCGAAGTGTATTTTTCCTCTTTGTAACCTTTGAACGTTTCTTTCTTTACTGAAGACTCACTCGATCTAACTCGCGATATTGAAAACCATGCACTAAAATAACTGGCAAAACTATGAACCACGCTCTGCTACCATGTAAAGATATAGAATGGATTCGGAAATACAAATAATTCCCTTTATTTAGCACACAACAGTTATACATATATCTTATACTCTAAAGACCTCGAAACCCTACCCGCACGCACGCTTGTTGTCAACAGACTCTTCCAGATACTTCTAACCACTGACTCTTGTCTTTTGTCCCAACTAAGGCCTGGACGTCCTCTGACGCTTATACACACATTCACATGTACAGTGTAAATGTGTCATGTTCCTAGCAGAATTGTTATGCGACAGATGCATCAACATACCATACAAGAAGAATTGGAAGCTAGGACAAAAAGGAAGAACTTTGAAAGAGATATTTATAATCATGGTAAACGACAAAAAATTCGTAGATGTTCAAGTGAATCTGACGAGGAGGATATTGATGAAAAGGTAGTTGACAATAGATGAATACAAGTAATAACACAAGAGTTAAACAAGAGCCCGCAGGGAGGGCTCGCTTATGTGAGCATATGAGGTCTGGCAAACCCACTTTCCCGAAGCCAGAGGGACCGTCGGGACAAGCGTCCCGCTTACGTGAGTCCCTATGTACTCCGCAGGGAAGGTCGTCGGGGGTGTAAGCCGTTTAATTAATATTACATCCTCTCTACGTGGCCTTGAGCAGTAGCGCACCCACGATCCTGATGCCAAGGATGGGACCGCCGGGATAAGTTCTCGGGTACAAAAGTACCTTGAGGCCCCCGCTTACGTGAGTCCCATCTGGAACGCCGAGCTCGGTTAGCAGGTCGCTGGCCGGCAGTCACATGGCCGTACATCCATACGATATTCCCACCAACGACTAAGGTTGGTACCACGGGCGATCGAGTTACAGCCCGGAGGGAGTAGCGACCCCTCTGATCGGCCAATTAATGGGTATGGACTCGTGGTGGCAGTGGTTGATGGACAAGATGCTGGCAAGAGGGCCGATTTAAGGTGGAGACTCCACCGAATGGACTTCGGCGGATGAGCAGCGTCCCACCTGCTCCGAAACCGTACTGGTGAGACGGGATGGCTTAGAATGTGCCCCGTTCGACCTGATACGAGCGACAGCTCCTGCAGGCTAAGCTGATCCAGGGAGCAAGGTATTGGGTGCCTTGTGCGATGGTTGGGCGTAATCTCAACTCCTATAGTCCTAGGGGGCCCGGCTACTGTGTGGAATTATAATCGAGGAAAGCACCCGTTACCAAAAGACAATGCTATTTGTATAACAAATATTTAGTCGACACAATTTGTCTTTATTTGGAATGATTAGATACCTGCTTGTGGCAGCTGCTCCCATAATAGAATAAGTTGCAGTACCTTAGTCTACAATCCATTACTTCCCAACATCAATATTTGACTCAGGTCTTTTATAATGAAATATGTAGAGGACAGGGTATATGGGACTTTTGACCGTCAGACTTATTTGAGGTTATCGATTGTCGTCGTAATCGCCGAATTTACTTAAAATAATAAGGTAAGGTACAGCCTATGGGCCCTGAGTCGTAGATACATTGTGTAAAAATATTCCATAAATGTTCGTCACGAAATTCAGCAGATCGCTCGTTGATACTCGTAGGTATTCGAAGATACTTTACTCTTTGGGTTGCCTCGGTTTACTTATACTGGTCGGGGCGGAAGTCGGAAGATTCAAAATCGACTTTGTTCGAAGTAGCGGCAACATTTTTATGCTCCGAGTGTATTTACTTGTATCCTTACGATCCTGATACTCCGAGGCAAAATACCAATAGGATTTGAATTTCCCTCTGGCTCATATGCCGCAACAAATTTTTATAGTTTGTGCTCATGTATAGGTACTTATGAACTATCTAAAATATATAATAAGCTGAAGTACTGTAGGGAAGTAATTTACAGTGTTACTAGGTTTGGTTACATATTTCAATATCGTTCACGCCATCGCAAAAGCTAGTATGATGCTGCGTCGGCGTATATGCACACGGGGAGGTGATGGACGAGGCGTGGATGATAGCCTCCCGCGAAGTAGCGCCTGGCCCTGACGGAGTCCCGTGACGGGTATGATGGGAGATGATGCGGGTCATGGCACCTAGACTGCGACTTCTATTTACATCGTGATCGAAGGAGGGTGCCAACCGTCGGATATGGCGCACGGCGAGGCTGGTATTGCTTTGGAAGGAGGGACGACCAGCCCTTGTATCGTCCGCTATGCCTATAGGATGAAGTGTGCAATTTCTTCCAAAGAATCATTGCCAGAATCATTGTACTGTTCTCAGTCGAAAATGTTCGTGAGATGTCAACAACGACTTTTGGCATCAATGACGTAGTTTAGTGATAACTACACTATCAGCTAGGGCCATCTATAGGCAAATTCCGGTTTCATATTTACAAACCTGATACGCTCGATTTGACAGGGATCAGTGCGGACATAGCGCTAATTGTCTAGTGTGCGCTGAATTGGGCAAGAAATCTGGAGTACCGGGCACATCGAATACTCGGCATGTTTGCAACAGCAACGGAAATACGGGGATTTGACTATTTGAGTCTGAATATGCAAACCTGCAATGACGCCGTATTTGACACGGCCCAGAGTTGACATAGAGCAAACCGGCTGGAGTATGCTGTATTTCACAGCAAATGTGCAGTATTACGTGCATCCTATTGTGAACATACTTACTATGAAAACGGAGATACATTCAGTTGAATATTTAGGCTTGAATGAGCAAAACTAGAAATACGCTGGATTTGACTCGTTCCATATTTAACATGGCTTAAACCAGATAAAGCGCCTAGTGTATGGCAGTCGATGTGGAATATAACGCGCACCGATTTGTCGACATATCTGCAACAGAAGCTGAGTCACGTCGATCGGAATATTGAACCCTGATCATGCATTACTGCATTTACGCTTGATTTCACGGGGTCCGGATTTGACATAGCGCAAACCAGATGTTGTGAGCTGTATTTAATAGCAACTACGGAGTATAAAGCGCATCGAATTTTCCACATATCTGCAATCGAAACGGAGATTCGTTGATTTGATTATTTAGGTCTGATAATGCAAAACTGCAGTTGCGCTGTGTTTGACCGGACCAGAGTGGACATAGCGCTAATTGGATGATATTGGTTTAATTTGCAACAAATGTGGAATGCAAGTATTGGCGACACATTTCCAACAGTAGCGGAGATGCGTGGATTTGAATATATAATAATGTATATGAAAAACTGCAATTACGCTGGATTTGTCGGTGATCGAAGATGGCATTTGTCGGCATATCTGTAGCAGTAACGGAGAACACGTACATTTGAATATTTTACCTGTATATGCAAAGCTGCAATCACGCTGGATTTGACTCGACGCGGATTTGATATAGCTCAATTCGTATGATCTGCACTGTATTTATCAACAAATGCGGAGTATATCGCGCATTAAGAATTCGACATATCTGCAAGAGAAACAGCGATACGTAGACCTGAATGTTCAAGCATGAATATGCAAAACTACAATTACACTGGATTTGGCAGGGTTTAGACTTGACATAGCTCTAACTAGCAGATGTGAACTGTATTTGGCAGGAAATGTGGAGAACAAGGCACATCGTATTGTCTGCATATCTGCATTAGAAACGGAGATAGGTTGGTTTGAATATTTAAGTCTGAAAATGTAAAAATGGAGGGTTTACGCCTGGATTTTACATCGGCCAGAGTTGATGTCAATTTGTCCAACCGTGGGGAGATTTGATCGCGTCGAAGCGCGTCAACGGGAGTCGCAAATTCCCGTTACGATTCTAAGAAACGACACCGCATATTGATCGATCCCCTGATTTCCGTTAAGATAATAGGGTGGTTGCGATGGTATAACTCTGCGACCAACGTTATTGATGAGAATTGTGGATCTTGATGTCCGAAATATTCTTATGGAAACATAAAATTTACACTGGCCTTTACTAATAACGTAGACATATTTTTATTTTATAAACGATTTTTAGAATATTTATCGTTACACAGCTGCACGCGTCTCAGCACTTTCTTCCATACCCGACCTTATGTAGACTGTTAACCGACCGAACTGTTTACATTCGTCTGTTTTTCAGTCGCCGCGCACACACATATCTCCACACACTGATATCCACATAGAAACATCTCCACTACGCACTCGACCTAGTCCAGCACAAAAATTTTACATATCTCAATACACCTCCTCAATTATTGTGCTGCATATTCACTTCCTTTTGTGAAAATTAAACCATTTTTAAAAGTAATCTAAAATTTTCAAAATTATTTCTCCCTAGAGCCTTCGTTAGAATATCTGCTACATTGTTTTCTGAATTTACTTTTATAACGTCAATCTCTTTATTTTCCCAACTTTCATTTACAAAATGGAAATGTACTTCAATGTACTCATAATTTTTTGTCAAGTTTCCAAATTTTGATATCGCAATCGCTCCAGAATTATCTTCGTAAATTTTTATTGGTCTCTCGATCATTATTTTGAAATTTTTCAATAATTTCTTTACAAATTTTATTTCACTCACTGCTTCTGACAAAGCTACATACTCGGCGGCTGTTGATGATTTTGTCACGCTGTTTCGCTTTCTCGATTTCCAGTAAATTGCGTTTCCGAAAAATCTTATGATAAATCCCGTAGTAGTCTTGTAGTAGTCTTATGATAAATCACCGTCAACAAAACAATCAATGATTTCAGCGTTCAAATTTCTTTTATAAGTCAACCATAATTTTCTGGTTAAATATAAGTATTACAAAATTCTCGACGCATATTTATAATGTGTCCCGTCGTAACTGTTTTGAAATCGACTTAAATAGTTTACACTATAACTAACGTCTAATCTTGTTCCAGTACTAATATATAATGAAGCTCCTATGAGGTTTCTATATCTTATATCGTCTGAGGCTGACTGTGCGGGTTCTAAATTTAAGTTTTATTCCTTTGGTGTAAAATATAGTTTACTATTCTCTATATTCCATCGTTTCGCTAATGACTCTGTATAACTACTTTGATCTAATTTCATCTCACATTTCTTATTCTCACATTTCGTATTCAATGTTTATTCCTAAGTAAGTCTTTACTTCACCTAAGTCTTTCATCGATTTGTTTGACAATTTATTTTTAATTTCATCTATTTTTCTTTTGTATTTACCACACATTAATAAGTCATCCACGAATAGAATTAAGTATATAACATGATCGCTCTCATACTTCAAATACAAACAATAATCACTTTCACTTCTTTACAAACCTATTTTACATACTTACAAACCTAGTTTACATACTTTCCCGCTTTTATCGGCGTAACCCATAGGTTGTTTTACAAATACTTCCGATTTTATAGTTCCGTTTAGGAATGCTGTTTCTACATCCATTTGCATAATCATCGAACCATAATGACAACAATAAGATAGCAATAACTTCAGCGTTTGCATTTTTGCCACTGGAGAGTATAAATCTTCCGGTATTTCCTTTTGTTGGAAACCCCGAACAACTAGTCGCGCTTTCTTACGATTATCGGATTTATTCGTATATACCCATTTCAAATCTAATACCTTTTTATCTTTTGGTTTCTCTACTAATTGCCAGGTTTTCATTTTTGACTAAACTATTCATTTCTCGATCCATTGCTTCTTTCCATGATCTGCTGTCATCTCCACTGAAAGCTTCTTCATAGGTTTGAGGACTGCCTGCGCTAACTACATTCACATAAATGAAATATGAGCTCGTTTGGCCATATCTTTGAGGTTTCTTTGTTTCCCGTCCTGGCCTTCTCAAATTATTTTCTATGTCCTCAAGTTTTTCTTCTGATTCGTTACTTAAATTTCTCTCCCTTCTTATTACAACCTGCTCGACCTTTTCGTCACTTGTTTCACTTTCATGAATTTCGTTTGTATCCGAATGTTCTTCAAAATCCTCTTCCGTTTCATTATCTGATTCATCCATTCCTTGAAATCCTACTAAATTATCATTTTCACCTATAAATTCTACGTGTCTTGCAATTATAATTTTATTATTAACTAAGGTCCTATATCCAACGTTTTCATAACCTACAAGTATTCCAATATCTGCCTTTTTGTACCATTTCGAATTTATTTTAATTTCAGATACTCTTACGAAAACTATACTCCCGTACAATCTTAAATTAATTATATCCGGTTTCCTTCTTAACAATATTTCGATTGGTGTTTTATTTTCACATGTTTTCGTAATGGTTCTATTTTTTAAGTACACCGCGGTTCTAACTATCTCCGACCAATATTTAATATTTAGTTTCGAATCATGTAATAAGCATCTAGCGGAATTCGTGATTGTTCTATTGTAGCGCTCAGCTGTTCCATTTAACTAGTGAACATAAGGTGGGCATGGTTCTAGGAGAATTCCTGTTTCCCTGATTAGATTGTACATGTTTTTGTTCATATATTCTTTTCCATTATCGCATCTTAGTCTCTTTATCTTCTTACCAGTAAGATTTTCAACTTTATTTATATAATCAAGGATTCAATCGTAAACCTCATCTTTCGATTTCAAAGTATAAATTAATGCGCACTTCCTATAATCGTCTATAAATGTTAAGAAATATTTAGATCCATCAAACCTGGTATTTTTATGACGTCCATTTAAATCGGTATGTTCCAATTCTAAAATCTCGCGTGCTCTACTACAGTTACTCTGGATAGGTACATTGTGCTATTTATTTTGCATACACGCACCACATTTTAATTGAACTTGCTCCAATTTTTCTGGCATTCCCTCAATTAATTTTTTCTAACACATCGTATCTAAATAATTAAAGTTTAAATGTTCTCGGATTCTGTGAAATTTTTCCCTGTTCGTCATTTTTCTACATTTTTGGCGTGAGATTCTTGCCTTCCAATGTAACTAGTTATTTTATATAAACCATGATCTTTGAATGCGATCCCTATCAACTTTCTATATTTGTTATAGATCTTTGAAGTATTCCCTGCTGAGACTATCTTATTTTTATTCGTTACTCTCGCATAGCTAACCAAGTTATTATCCATTTCTTCCACATAAAATACATTTGACATTATAATTTTAAACCTTCTTTTGTTTACTTCAAAGTAAGTTAAAATTTTTCCAACTTTTGTTCCTTTTAATGTTCTACCGTCTCCTAGTTTTACATTTATCGGGTTCTTTAAGTTTTCGTACTCAATAAAATACGAGTCATCATTTACAATGTGATCTGAACATTCACTATCCAATATCCGATCTATTTTTCGCGTATCGCTGGTATATACTGTGATAGTATCCTTACTATAATCGCGCTGCACTCGCGTTAGGAAGGAGTCAATTCCTTGGTCGTCGTAGTCCTGGCTGTTTAAATAATTTGCGTCTTGTCGACTTGCCCCATTGTAGCGTTGCTGCCAACCTCTGCTCCGTCCTCGTTGACCAAATCCACGCTGAACATATCCTCGTCTTCTCTGGCCAGAACCTCGTCCGCCGCGACCCCTATTCTGCTATGGCTGATTCGCACCTCCTTGCCATTGCGTTCCTCCATTGATTCCGCCTCTACATGTATTCGTGCAATTTTTTATCACGTGGCCGTACTTTCCACAGCCATGGCACTTTATTTCTCTCTTTTCTCAACTTTGAAGACATTTCCTATCACTTTTACTCTCCCTACGTTCCTATTTCCCACATTATAATTTTATGTTTTAAAAAATCACAAGTTCAATCACTTTCTTTCAATGTGTCGATTAAGTCATCAATATAAATCAATGATTCTGGTAGTGTTTTCAGCATGTAATCGAGTTTTTCACGTTCACTTACGTTTGCACCAACATCCTTTAATTCATTTATCGTCTTCTCAAATTCCGTGAAAAATGAACCTGATTCCTCAAAATCTTTCAACCTCATCATGTCGAGTCTACGTCTTATACAAAGTTGCAATGCTGTTGATTCCTTCATATACATCTCATCGAATTTTGTAATTATTTTGTAAACAGTGTCTTGATCACCAACAAATTCTAATCTACAATAGATCTACTTCATCGCCCATTGATTCTTTTCATCCCAATTATCTTTCGCATCCGTGTCCATTTTCTCTCCTGTATCCAATTCATAACATTTTTTACACTTTAAATACATTAATATTCTTTTTTTCCACGCTTTGTAATCACGTACATCGAATACTTGCATTTTAGTTTTATCGTCCATTGGCATCTTGATTCGTCTTTTCATCTTCACCCTTTTTTCAAAAATAGTTCTCACTATACAGATTCCTTTTATCTGCTCCGCCAACAGCCTTTTTATCTCTTCAGAACATATTTCCAATTCTTTCAAAATGAACCTTTTTTATACATTCACGACCGGTTACACGTGGTCCCATAACCTTAAATCTCGTCAACCACGATTTTTGCTACCATGTTGAGAATTGTGCATCCTGATGGCCGAAATATTGTACGTTGGCCATTACTATTAACGTAGACACATATTTACTTTATAAACGATTTCTAGAATATTTGTCGATGTACACTTGCGCGCGTCTCAGCACTTTTATTCATATCCGACCTTTTGAAGACTGTTAACCGATAGAACTGTTTACATTCGTCTGTTTCTCAGTCGCCGCGCACACACATATCTCCACACAGTGATATCCCGTTACAAAGATCTCCACTACGCACTGGACCTAGTCCAGCACAAAAATTATACATATTTCAATATTTATGAAATATGTATTTCCAACAACCTTGTACAACAACACAAGTTAGTAACTCCGCCGTTTAAGATATAGGTGACGAAGAAATGGATTGATCTTATATGAGTGAATCCGGGTAGATATATTGACTGATCTGAAAACCTAGATTGAGTATGCATAGATAGGTGGTTTTCGAAGAAGTCATGGGTGTAGAGAGTATTCGAACCGTGATATAACTCGAATTCAACTCTTACATACTAACGGAGGAAAGCTCGGTATGTAGGTAATTTTTGAACAAGGGAAGCTGATTCATTGTTCACTCTTTTTGTTATGAAAAGGGAGGACAAGGATTCGCGATACCCATTGGGTATGATCAGCGTTAATGAATGAAGATAGGAGGAGTAAGCATCCTACCAAAGTGGCTCATGGATGACCTTGCCCATGGGAAAATCCACATATTTTCATCAGATAAATGTCCGGTTTAATATTATATAATTACCGGTTTTCCCATTATATAACTACCAGCTTTTCCGCAGTTTCTAAGAGCGCACAATAAACATAAGGACTTTTCTAAGAAATACACATCAATCAAAAACATTTAAGAAATTGGACGTGCAAGATGAAAGGGACCATCTCGAATTACTTAAAAAGTCTAAGTTTATGGTGGGTCCTTAGGTTTGATGAGGCTGTAAATAAGAAATGACGGCACTATGACAATAGTCTCGGCTCCGGCAGCGTTTTCGCGGTCAACGGATGCAGAACTCTACACTACGTTAGCGTCTAAGTTGCACTACATGTTAGAGCAAGGAGCAATTACTACGTATAAGAAAGACAGGTCGATTGCTGATGAGACCGCACTAGAGAGTGTCGTCTCTCCATCACGGCGACGCTGTCCAGGAAAACTATGATGGGTGTGCCTATAGTCACAAAATCATCGGATTCGTGGTGAAAAGTCTTCGTTCGGAAAATGAGGGAAATTGGCGTTACTGTTAATTGGTCAATTTCCACGTTGGTGGTTAGGAAAGGGTGCTAGCCGCCCTCAAGAGAGAGTTCGAGAAGAGGAAGCGTCGTTCGTGAGAAACATAGATTTCTCCTATTTTCTCATAGTTGGAACGAGGACTGTTTGTCGGTTTGATGGACTTTAGTTAAACAAATCTTAAGATTTATAGCGGGTCCTCGGACTAGCTGATCATGTACTTACTCAAAGAATAGAGTCTGCGTGTGGCGAGCCACGGGACAGAAATCGTTGAAATGCTTACCGTCGTGCCCCGTCCCAAGTATTTCTTTTAAGGAGAGCTATAGAGTTACTTCATGCCTTTGTTAGACAAAACGTTTATCCCTTGACCGCGACTACGTTCGGCGACTGGTTGTCGCCTCGAGTCCGAGCTCACTATCATAAATCTCAAATAAGTACAGTCGGATCGAATGACAACAGTTTCAAAATACGGCTATGGTGAAATCTAAATTACAGTACTAGGAGTCTTCCCAAAATTCCGAAGGGAAGGTTCCGGTGTTCTTTCATCTCCGACATATATACGCTTGATCTGCCAGGGTCCAGTGTGCATATAGCGCAAACTGGCTGGTAAGCGATGTAGTTGGCAAGAAATGTGGAGTACCAGGCACATCGAATTTTCGACATGTCAGCAATAGCAACGGAGATACGAAGAGTTGAATACTTGAGTCTGATTCTGCGAAACTACAATTACACTGCATATAACAGGAACCAGAGTCGACGTAGAGCAAAGCGCATAAGTACTGTATTTGGCTGTAATTGTGGAGTATAGCGCGCATCGCATTTGCGACATGTATCCAATAGCAGCGCTGATACGTTGGTTTGAACATTTAGGCATGAATATGCAAAACAGCAATTACGTTGAATCTGTCAGTGACCAGAGAAGACGTAAGACAGAAGAGAAGATAGAATCGGAAGATGTGCTCTGTGCTCACCAGCAAATCAGGAGCATAACGCTCACCGAATTGTCGTCATATCTGCCATAGAAACGAAGATACGTTGCTTTCGATATTCAAGCATGAATATGCTAAACTGCAATTATGGTGTATTTGACAGGGACAAGAGCGTACATAACTCTAACCTACTGATGTGCGCTGTATATGACATCAGATGATAAATATAACGCGCATCGTATGGCCAATCTTTCTGCAAAACAAGCGGAGATACCTTGATTCGAATATGTAAGCATTAATATCCAAAACTGCAATCACGCTGGATTTCTCCGAGTCCAGTCTTGACAGTGTGCTGTATGTAGTGGGCTGATGTGTGCTGTATTTGGCAGCAAATGTGGAGTATAACATGCATCCTATTGTCGACGTACCTACAATTGATACGGAGATACTTTCACTTGAATAACTAGGCTTGAATATGCAAAACTACAAATACGCTGGATTTGACTCGGTCCGGATTTAACACGGCTTAAACCAGATGAAGCGCTCTGCGTATGGCAGTCAATGTGGAATATAACGCGCATCGTATTGTCGACATATGTGCTATTGAATCGGAGTAACGTTGATTGAATATTTAAGCCCGAACATATAAAATTGCATTTGGGCTGGATTGTGCAGGGACCAGAGTTGACACAGCGCAAACGAGCTGATGGGCAATGTAACTACAGCAAATGCGGAGTACAAGGGGTATGGAATTGTCGACATATGTGCAAAAGAAGCGGCGAATCTTTGAATGGAATATTTAAGCATTAACAACAAAAACTACAATTACGCTGGATTTTGCAGGGTCCAGAGTTGACATAGCACAGACCGGCTGATTTGGCATCATATGTGGAGTATTCTGCGCATCGAATAGGCGACATAGAAACCAAGATACGTTCATTTGAATATGTAATATTTGAATATTTCGCCTGAAAATGCATAATTGCGTATACGCTGAGTTTGGCTGCGCCCACACGTTACATCACTCAAACCAGATAATATACATTGTGTTTGGCAGCAAAAGTGGCGTATATCGCGCATCGAATTGTCGGCATATCTGCAATGCAAACGGCGATACGGTGATTTGAATAATTAATCATGAATATGCAAAGCAGCAATTTCGCTAGGTTTGACAGAGACCGGAGTTGACATGGTACAAACCAGCAGATGTGCGGTGCACATGACATCGGATGTGAAATGTAACGGGCATCGCTTAGTCGCCATATGTGCAATAGAAACGGAGATACATTCATTTGAATATGTTAACCTTAATTTGTAAAACTGCAATTACGCTTGATATGTCGAGGACCAGAGATGATATAATAGCACGAGCCAGCTGATGTGAGCTGTATTTGGCAGGCGATGAGGAGTATATCTCGCATCTAAGTGACGACAAATCTGCAATTGCAGCGATGATACATTGTAGTTAATATTCAATAATGGGCCTATTACGATACAGATAGTATTATCGTGACTGAAACACATTGCCGTCTCAGTAAAACCATTTTATTTCAAGCTTCGCGCTACAGTTCTGAATCCGGACAAGACCGTTTCAAGTTCTCGCAAGAGCAAGCAGTCAAATTAAGGTACTTACACGAGTTAGAGTCTAATACATTTTATTGGTCCAACATCGATGGGGCGATCTCGCATCGAAATTTTCAGAGGACCGCGTAACCTTCCAACGACGACCGCCGTACGAGCAGCGGATAAACTTATTTCGTGCCTTAGGTTGCCCTCACCACGTCCTCTACTTCTTGATTCTTGGTTGGTAGCTTTAGCGGCTGCAGGTCCGAGAAATTGCATCTTGACCCGCTTTCTCGTATGTCGCATGTGACGTCTCACTTTCCGCCGTAGACACTTGTCGGATCTACATACGTTGAACCATTTGCGCGAAACAAGCGCGGCGCTCTGCAGGGACGAGGGATCCAATTTTCGAAGTATCAAGTGCGAAACCTCCAGTGGTAGTTCGGAAATGATATCTACCTTACTTGGCACGAACAAACCAACGACGCGTAGTAGAGATCTAAAAAACTCCATGTTGCTTCTACTGTTGCGCGAGCACGACTGACGGTCTGGCTAAGAGTGGAGGCTTATATATGTGCTGTTCGTCACGGTGCACTGCGAGTTCCGGTTCCGGTTCCGGGTGAGAGTGCTGGTCAGGCAGAATCGATGGTATGTGCATGTATTTTCACTTACATCAGGTTCACATTATTGTTGGGAATATGATACATTTACACTGTACATGTGAATGTGTGTGTAAGCGTCAGAGTACGTCCGGGTCTTGGTTGAGACAAAAGACAAGAGCCAGTCGTTAGAAGTATCTGGAAGAGTCGGTTGTCAACAAGCGTGCGTGCAAGTAGGATTTTGAGGTCTTAAGAGTATAAGATATATGTATAACAGTTGTGTGCTAAATAAAGGGAATTATTTGTATTTCCGAATCCATTCTATATCTTTTCATGGTAGCAGAGCGTGGTTCATAATTTTGTAAGTTATTTTAGTGCGTTTTTTTCAATATTGCGAGTTAGTTCGTGTGAATTCTCAGTAAGGAAAGAAACGTTCAAAGGTTACAAAGAGGAAAAATACACTTCGAGCACGTAGGAACGCTTGAGTAAGAGATAAGGAATCATTTAAAATGGAGAGATCGGAAATCATGATACCTATTTTCGATGGTGAGGATTACGGTATGTGGAAGCAAAGAATAACGATGCTTCTCAGATGTAAAGAATGCGAGATTGTCACAACTAGGGTGAAGACAGAAACAGACAATGAAGACTGGGACAAAAAGGATCTGAAGGCAATAAATATAATTTATAATGCCGTCACAAATAGACAATTGGAATATATTAGAGAAGAAAAAACGGCATATGGGATAGTAAAAAAGTTTGATAAAGTGTACTTGAAAGCGTCGACGGCACTACAGATCGTATGCAGAAGGAGATAGGAAAAGATAAGACTTGAGAAATACACTGATTCAGCAACGTTCTTTAGCGATTTCGAAAAATTAATAAACGAATTAAAATGTGCGGGTGCACAAGTGAGTGAGAGGGAAAAACTAAATTACATGCTGAATACGTTACCCGAAGAATACAACTACATAGCGGATATAGTAGATGCATTGAAAGCAGAAAATCAAACGGTAGCGTATGTAAAAAATAAAATTGAAATAGCGGAGAAGAAAAATAAGTCCAATCGAGGAGAAATGCAAACCAACGCCTTTTCTGCAAAAAAGGAAGGATGCTTCAGACGTTGAAGAGTAGGACATTTTGCGAGAGAGTGTCAAAATGGCGTCGAAGCGGGAAGCAGTAACAGTTTTTGGCGTGGGTCAACACGTGGTCGCAGCAGAGGAAGAGGAAACAAAGGAAATACGAGCAGGCGACGTGGAAATTTCCATCGTCAATCAACAACCGGCACGAGCGAGCATGGTAACTCAAGATCGGGCACATTGATAGCAACGGCGCACGCATCACACAGCGGCGAGGCGAACGAAATAAGTAATAATGAAGTAATGTGGCTATTCGATAGCGGTTGCACAGATCACATAATTAACAGCGTAAATTATTTCGATAAATGTATTGACCTTAAAGAACCGGTAAATATATATTTAGGCGATAATAGATCGATAACGGCAACAAAAGTAGGGAATGTTATAAGATATTTTGAAGCATTTGGAAAGAAAATGAAATAAATATGAATAACGTTTTTTACGCGAAAGAAGTGTCCGCAAACTTGATTAGTTTAGGCAAGCTAACAGATAATAATAACACGGTTATTTCAAAAGGAAATATTGCAAAAGTAATAGTTGAGGACAATAAGCTTACAGCGGTAGCGGTTAAAGAAAAGGGAACATATAGAATGAAAAGTATATTGAAAGGGAAGGAGCACTTAGCAAAGAGCGCCGAACGTAGTGGTATGAGCAAAAAGGAAAGATGGCATAGGATGTTAGGACACGTAAATTTTAAATATTTAAGTATTTTGGGTAAAGAGCAGCTAGTTACTGTATACCGAATGAAATTGAGAAGGAATTTTTGAAATGTACGGTGTGCATAGAAAGTAAAATGCACAATTTACCATTCAAAAATAATCAAACCAAGGCTAGGGAGATAATGGAAATTATTCATACGGACGTGTGCGGTCCCTTTAAGACTTCCGGATTCAATGAAGAGAAATATTTCATCCCATTTATCGATGATTATAGCAAAATAGCTAGAGTTTATTGTATAAAATCAAAGGGTGAGGTCTTTGATAGTTTCGTACAGTTTGTAAATGAAGCCGAGTATTTGACGGGCAAGAAGTTAAAAATATTGAGATGTGATAATGGAAAAGAGTATTTGAATAATCGAATTTATAAATTTGCTAGGGATAAAGGTATCAGAATTAATAATTGCCCAACCTACGTACATGAGTTAAATGGGACAGGGGAAAGGTATAATAGAACAGTTATGGACATGGCGCGTTGCTTGTTAGCGGAAGCGAAAGTACATAAAAGGTACTGACCGGAAATAGTTTGTACAGCGGTATACTTGAAAAATCGAATACTGGCAAATACTATAGAGAGAGAGACACCTTTTGAAATATTCTTCGGGAGAAAACCAAGTGTTGAAAATCTACATCTATATGGAAGTAAAGTTTTTGTAAGAAGACCAGAACGAAAAAGAGTTTCTAAATGGGATAAGAAGGCAGATATGGGAATTTTGTTACGATATAGTGAAGTAGGTTACAGAGTCTTATTAGGTGGGAAAATAACAATAGCGAGACATGTAGAGGTCATAGGAACAGACACAAAATGTATCGGCTTTGTGGAAAATTCATTCGATAAAGATAACGATGACATTGTGGATAATGATTCATTGGTAAACATGAATAAGGAAGAGTTAGAAAGTAGGGAAGATGAAAATGATAACAGTCTTGAAAGCATAAACATCCCTAGAAGATCTACACGTAATAAGAGAACTCCAGTAAGATATCCAGAAAAAGAAAACATTAGTGAAATCCATGCAAATTATTGTAGAGTAGATATCCCTTGTACATTTAAGGAGGCGATTTGTTGCGAAGATAGTGAAGATTGGAAACAAGCTATGGATAAGGAAATGGAATGACTTTATAAGAATAAAACTGGGAAATTGTTAGAAAGGGTAAAAGGCAAAGACGTATTAGATGTAAAATGGGTTTACACGAGAAAATCAGATGACAGGTATAAGACTGGATTAGTGGTAAGAGGATTCCAACAGAGAAACATAGCTGATGACATATACTCCCCAGTAGCGAGTAATCAGACCTTTAAGATGTAGCGGTACTTGTCGACAAAAGTCATCATGGTTTTTGCCCAGCAAATCCGCTACACAAGAAACCGTGTTTACTCAAACACGAGCTAATTATAGATATATCGACCTTAGGCGGTTCCGATCATTAGGCCCAATCCGTCGTTTTTGCCGTGACCATAGGCTCGTGAGTCAGCTACCCAAAAAACCAACAATTGTAAACAGGTCGCGAGCTCGGCGTCCGTTGGGACGTTTCGAGAACAGTCTCGAAATTCAAATCCCAACGCCTGTCGTCAACTCCGGCGAATATAAATATAGCGGACAGGGTAGCGACGCATTCTTAGTTACCGAGAGATTCGAGCAGCGACAATTAACCGATACTTCTATGCGCCCATCGAATAACGACCGCGAAACGAAACAGCAAGTATATTGTACGACTAGTGTCAGCATCGGGTATATTCTAATAAACTACGTAGTTAGGTATATTCCGGTGTTTGTGTGAATTAATCGACACCTTATCACCTCAACTGGTGACCCCGACGTGATTTTTTTTGTGTAAGAGGTGACAGTGATAGACTAGTCGCGGTGTGAACAGTATTGTCCGCAAATCACACTATGGAAAAGGAGAGCAAACCAATTCCAGCCGGTGCTTCGTTCCGCGTGCCGCCATTTATGCCTACGAAGACCGGGATCTGGTTTTCGATCATAGAGAAGTATTTCGGCGTAGCCGGCATTAGCCACGATGACGAAAAAGCCTTAGCTCTCATGGGATTCCTCGACCCACCATACCTCGCAAAGATAGAGGATACCGTGACCAACCTCCCCGCCATCGGCCAGTACGAGAAACTGGAGAGAGAGCTAATCCGCGTCCTGACAGAATCGGACAGCGCCAAGGTTGAAAGGTTAGTTGAACGCGAAGAGATGGGCGACAGAAAGCCCTCACAGTTTTACAATGACCTAAAGAAACTAGCCAGCCCGCTCGCGTTCGACGAGTTCATTCTAAACCTGTGGGGGAACCGCCTCCCAGACCGTATCAGGGAATTCCTGGCCGCAGTTGACGATACGAGCATAGAAAAGCTGAACAGTACAGCGGATAGAATCGACGAGGCGTACGATCGCCACGGTCACCGCGCGCATAGGGTGGGCACAATCTCCGAGCCACCGGCATCGCATGCAGACGAAAACGACACGCTGGCCGCCGAAGTCGGCAGGCTGAGGGAGGAAATTAAGGCTTTAAAAATCGGTGGGTATCGTCGACCGCGAAGACGCTCGAACTCCCTTACTCGATGCCGTCGCCGTTCCCGTTCGCGAGACAACCCGCGTCAGGACGGAATTTGTTTTTATCACGCGAGATTCGGCGATCGCGCCACAAAATGCACCGTCCCGTGTAAGTGGAAGACGGGAAACGACCCTAGCCGTCCGTAAAAGCGGCGGACGACGACGGCTTGGGATCACGCCGCACCTTCATCGTGGATCAGAGAACGAAAACCTCGTTCTTAGTGGACACCGGGGCCGACATCAGCGTTTATCCCCGAAGCAGGCTATCCAGGGACGTGAAAAAAGCAGCGTACGAATTATTCGCTGCCAATGGGATGCCCATCGCAACGTACGGCACCTTGGCGATGGAGCTGAACGTATCCCTCAGACGTGCCTTCAAATGGCACTTCACGATCGCCGACGTGCAAACCCCCATCATCGGCCTGGACTTCCTGAGCCATTACGGGTTGCTTGTGGACACAAGAAAAAGACGTCTTCTTGACACAACAACCCAGCTAACGACCCGGGGATACGCCGCCAATTGCGAACAACTCATGATTAAGACCGTAAAGGGGGATTCGGTCTATCATCAACTGTTGGCAAAATATCCAGATCTAACGCGCCCACCGGCCTTTGGGCGAGAGAAAATACGGCACGGCGTGGAGCACCACAGTGAAACCACACCAAGCCCACCCGTGTACTGCAAACCCCGTCGGCTCGCACCAGACCGGCTCAAACAAGTCAAGGCGGAATTTGCAACGCTGATTGAACAAGGAGTCATGCGCCCATCGAAGTGTTCCTGGGCATCTCCGCTACACGTCGTCCTAAAGAAGGATGGAAGTCTTCGACCCTGCGGTGACTACAGGGCGCTGAACGCCCGCACTGTTCCCGACAGGTACTCTCCACCGCACATAAGACTTCGCGCAGCAGCTACACGGTAGGAAAATTTTCTCAAAAGTTGACTTAGTGCGCGCCTACCATCAAATTCCAATCGCGCCTCGGGACATTAAAAAAACAGCAATCGCGACACCATTCGGCCTTTTCGAGGCAACCAATATGATGTTTCGGCTTCGAAACGCCGCGCAAACGTGTCAACGTTTCATCGATGAAACCACGCGTGGCTTAGATTTCGTATACGTGTACATCGATAATTTCCTGGTAGTTTCGGAAACCGAGGAACAGCACCGCGAGCACTTGCGGATTTTGTTCGAACGTCTAAATCATTACGGCGTTGTAATCAACCTAGCAAAGTGCGAGTTAGGCGTCGATGAGATAGCCTTCCGAGGCCATACGGTAAACGCGCAGGCTATAAAACCGCTCGCCGATCGAGTAAAAGCCGTAACTGAAGCACCGCTCCCCGCGTACATCAAAGCTCTCCGTAGGTACCTCGGTATGATTAACTTTTATCGACGTTTCATACCGGGGGCAGCCAAAATCTTGCAACCCCTCAACGATTTGCTGCGAGGGGCGAAAAAGGGCAACATGCCCATTACCTGGTCGGAGGACGCCAAAACGAGCTTTAGCGAATCGAAACGCGCCCTAGCTAACGCTACGATGTTAGCACATCCTATACCTGGCGCGCCCATCAGCCTCGCTGTAGACGCGTCCGACTTTGCAATAGGAGCGGTGTTGCAGCAACGTGCGAACAACACTTGGCAACCGTTGGGTTTCTTAACTAAACCCCTAAACGCCGCGCAGCGAAAATATAGCGCGTATGATCGCGAATTGCTCGCTATGTACACCGCGGTCAAACGATTTAGACACGCAGTAGAGGGGAGAAATTTCATTATCTTCACTGACCATAAACCCCTCACTTACGCGTTCGGTCAATATCCCGACAAGTGTTCGCCGAGACAGTTCCGGCTGCTAGATTATATCGGTCAGTTCACGACCGATATAAGGCATTTAAAAGGGCTAAACAATAATGTTGCCGACGCCCTATCGCGCATCGAAGCTATAGGAAAATCCGTGGATCACAAAACCCTCGCCGCCGCGCAAGAAAACGATGAAGAACTCCGCAACATCGTTAACTCCGGTACATCCGCGTTACAGCTTAAGAAAATTCGTTTTCCGGATTACGACGCGGAAATATACTGTGACGTGTCAAGCGGCATCGTACGACCGTACGTACCGAAATCCTTGCGGTGCGACGTATTTAATGCACTCCACGGACTTTCTCACCCAGGAATTCGCGCAACTCAGAAATTAGTAAAATCGCGTTTTGTTTGGACTGCGTTAAACAAAGATTACCAAACATGGACACGGCAATGCATCCCCTGCCAGCAATGTAAAATAACGCGACACGTATCGACGCCGTCCGGAACATTCGATAGAGCTCGCAGGACGATTCGAGCATATACATTTAGACATTATCGTTATGCAGTACTCTCAAGGCTGCCGATATTGTCTAACATGTATCGATCGTTTTTCACGTTGGCCCGAAGCGATTCCTATACCGGATATGGAAGCAACGACCGTTGCCTCGGCTCTTCTTTCCACATGGATAGCGCGTTTTGGCGGCCCAGCAAAAATAACAACCGATCAAGGACGCCAATTCGAATCCAATCTCTTCAGAGAACTATGCCGGATGCTCGGCATTAAGCATTTGCTTACCACAGCCTATCATCCGGCGTCCAACGGGATGGTAGAGCGCTTCCACCGGCAGCTTAAAGCCGCAATCAAATGCCACAATACGAGCAACTGGGTCGAAAGCCTTCCCATAGTTCTTCTAGGCATTAGAACCGCTATCAAGGAAGATCTGGGCGCAACGGCAGCCGAAATGATCTATGGTACGGGCATACGATTGCCAGCGGAATTTTTCGTACCAGCAAAACAACAGGCCAACGCGGAATTCGCAAACCGTCTGCGAGAGCGAATGAGCGAGATCAGACCTCTGCCAACTTCACAACACGCCGAGAAGACGACATTCATGTTCCGCGATTTAAAAACGTCGCCGTATGTGTTCGTTCGTCACGATGCAATCGGAGGCCCTCTGCAACCGCCGTACGATGGCCCCTATCAAGTGATACAGCGTGGGAAAAAACCTTTAACATACGTGTGAAGGATAAAGGCGTAAAAGTCTCCGAAGACCGTCTAAAACCCGCCTTCATCGTGTCGGAAGATATTGAGCACCTAGAAAGGAATGCACAAGCCCACGACGTATTTGTACCTAGGAAAATCTTCCGATCGCAAAGCAGCGAGCAAGCGCAACAAAGCGACGGAGACGCAAGAGCGCATTACACCACGCGTTCGGGCCGGAAAGTTCGTTTTCCCGACCGCTTTCAAGCGGGTTTGAATTAAGCGGTTAGCAAGGGCACCCCCGCTATCATAAATAAGCTAATATAAAAGAAGAACGTTAACACTGTCAGGGGGGTACTGTAGCGGTACTTGTCGACAAACGTCATCATGGTTTTTGCCCAGCAAATCCGCTACACAAGAAACCGTGCTTACTCAAACACGAGCTAATTATAGATATATCGACCTTAGGCGGTTCCGATCATTAGGCCAAATCCGTCGTCTTTGCCGTGACCATAGGCTCGTGAGTCAGCTACCCAAAAACCAACAATTGTAAACAGGTCGCGAGCTCGGCGCCCGTTGGGACATTTCGAGAACATTATCGAAATTCAAATCCCAATGCCTATCGTCAACACCGGCGGATATAAATATAGCGGACAGGGTAGCGACGCATTCTTAGTTACAGAGAGATTCGAGCAGCGACAATTAACCGATACTTCTTTGCGCCGATCGATTAGCGACCGCGAAACGAAACAGCAAGTATATTGTACGACTAGTGTAAGCATCGGGTATATTCTAATAAACTACGTAGTTAGGTATATTCCGGTGTTTGTGTGAATTAATCGACACCTTATCACCTCAAGATATTGCTATCATATTGTTGTCAAAATGGATTAATTATTGAGCAAATGGATGTAGAAACTGCCTTTTTATATGGTGAAGTAACCTCGGAGGTATATGTAAATCAACCAGAGGGATATGCGGACGGAACGAATAGAGTTTGTAAACTATCGAAAGCGCTGTATGGGTTAAAAGAAAGTCCAAGGGACTGGTATGAGTGTTTTGATAAGTATGTGACGAGATTAGGTTTTAAGAAGAATAACATAGAGTTGTGCCTATATGCACATGGAGAGGGAGAAAATGTTGTTTATTTACTAATGTATGTAGAAGATTTGCCAATTAGTAGTAAAAATAAAAGGAAGATACAAAGGGTAAAGAAGTTATTAACTAATAGATTTGAAATGAAAGATTTAGGTGAAGTCAAAGAATAGAGAGGATATTGGCTACAAAAATTTAATTGGCGCATTGTTGTATATTAGTGTAAATACCATACCCGATATAAGTTATAGTGTGAATTATTGGAGTAGATTTCAAGATTGTTGTAATGAGACACATTTTAAATATGCTTTGTGAATATTGAAATATTTGTACCGGACTAGAGATTTGAGATTAGATTATAAAAGGAATGAAAAATATGATAGATTGTTATGTGGACGCTGATTGGGCAGGAGATCATTTAGATAGGAAATCGACTTCTGGATATGTAATTAGATTGTATGGAAATGTAATTGGTTGGAAGTCTAAAAAACAAAGGTATGTGACAAAAGCCTCGACGTATGCAGAGTATGTAGCTCTACCGGAAGCGGTGAGTGAATTAATGTCTATTAGGGAAATTATGAAAATCTTCAATGTAAATCTAGACGATAACCCTGTAAAAATTTATGAGGATAACTCTGGAGTGATAAGTATAGCAAAGCACGGAAATTTTACGAAAAATTCTAAACATATTGAAGTTCATTACCACTACGTTCACGAATGCTTAAAGGAGAACAAGATAAACATACTTAAAGTAAGTACAGACGAAAATACTGCGGATACTTTTACGAAGGCACTGTGTAGAGAGAAATTCGAAAGGTTTAGGTCATGGATGAATGTAAACTAAGAGAAATGTAAATAAATAAGTGTTAAAGTTTCTGTTATGTAATTCGTCAAAGCATGTAAATACAATTAAGTGTACAGTATAAATGTAAGGAGGCGTGTTGGAAACATGATACATTTAAACTGTACATGTAAATGTGCGTGTAAGCGTCAGAGGACGTCCAGGCCTTAGTTGGGACAAAAGACAAGAGTCTGTCGTTAGAAGTATCTGGAAGAGTCGGTTGACAACAAGCGTGCGTGCGAGTAGGATTTTGCGGTCTTAAGAGTATAAGATATATGTATAACAGTTGTGTGCTAAATAAAGGGAATTATTTGTATTTCCGAATCCATTCTATACCTTTTCAATTATGATTAGAGTTAGAGGCGCGAAACGGATCTTCATTTGGTTTAGACGTTGAAGTTATGCAATAGAGCAGATATTTACTAGTGTAAATTTGATTGATATATAATTTGACAAGTAGTCGTGGTAATTAGGTACTCGAGAAGCGAATGACAATGATCCTGGGTTCAATAACAAAGCCGCGGTCAACGGGATAACAGAATTCGTTTTCATCCTGATTCCAAGTTGTACCATACTTCCTTATCTGCGGTATAGGTAGGACTGAGCAAACTCTTTGTCAAAACATAGAATATCCACCGAGTGTTAAGGCTCTTTGTAACTGGCTAATGTGACCTCACGAGAGAATGATTTTCCGGCACGATGATGCTGCAGAGGAAAACTATGATGGGTGTGTCTAAGGGCACCAGAACATCGGATACGTGGAGAAATGACTTCGCTCGGAAAGAGATTGAAAGTGACGTTACCGTTAATTGGACAATTTCCATGTTGATGGTGAGAGAAGGATGCTAGTAGCCCTTGAGGGAACGTTGCTAGTGTAACGTAAATCACATCAGAGACCAGGACACACACACACACCACGGGCAGGATGGTGTCCCGGTCGGCATACTTCGAACCCGATGGACCGACGAGAGAAACACATGGCGACCTTGGCGACAATGTATATTGGCGGAGTACCTGAGGATTCATTTATGGCCTAACGGTCCTTCCACCAAATGTTCCAGAAGCGTAGCAACGGTCACGTACGCCTACAGGGTAGTGGGGATAATGAGAGAACAGATGACCGAAAGTAAAAAGATTGTAGGGACTCACTCTCGTACGATCACGGCTAGAGTTCGGAAGTGTCTTATACTTGTATAAACCAAGTGAAAATAATGTCTTCTTCTTCCTTATAAAATTTCTCTTTATTTTTACGTGACATTTTGGCGATCCTGCCAGGATCCATCAACTTCAAGAAAACGAAATTACGCATTTCGGGCTACGGTCAACTTTGAAGATTGAGGATCAGCGGACCACTGTAACAGAGCAGACACTTTCGACGTTTCGACAAAGGAACACCGCAACGGAACCTTTCCTACGGGTTAAACGATCAAGGTGAGCAAGCCCTGGATTCTTTTGTCAAATACAGATCGAGAACAGACAGCACAATTAGTATAACAATGGCAACGCCACGAGAAGACAGAACCGGAACTGTTAGCGCCGCTTTAACTAACAGCGGAATAGACCCAACAGATAAAGCTTTGCTTGATGCAATGCAGAAGCAGAATGAGAGACTGACCCAACAAATGAGTATGCTTACACTGCGTATGGATGAAGTTGTAGCAAAAACAAAAACGGGAAATGTATCGGAGGCCAGTTCCCAATAACCGTAGACGAAGTAACCCACACCGCTAAAGATCTATCGGTCCTTCGAGAACCTCGCCCATTACTTCAAACACCACCTCAACCATCCTGGGAAAGGACTTTTCCTGAACAATATACGCAACCAGAGCTAAAAGCTGAGAGTGCATTAAAATGCATTCCGATATTAAACGGAGAGGATGATATAGACGTGGAGGATTTTATTCATGAAATACAAGAAGTAAGAATGATGTGTAGCGAACCAACACTATTACTTAAAATGATTAAAATAGAGAAGATTTAGGAAAAGCCGCAATGGCAATCCGCAATATTCGTATTACCGAATTCGAATCTCTGTACGAAGCATTGAGACGTAATGTAGCTGCGCAAGTATCAGTGAGAGAACAACAGGACGAATTAAGATGAATGAGGCAAGGATTAACCGAGAGCGTGCAAAACTATAACATCAGATTTCGAAGCGTTTTTAACAAACTCCAACACAGCATTACCAACGAGTATAGAGACGAACTAACTCGACGGGTGATGAACGAGCAACTATACATGGACTCTGTGACCGACTATGTAAGAGGCCTTCGTCCAGAAATAGGGCAGGCGCTAATGGCTAATCTCCCCCCAAATCTCATCGAAGCAGAAAAGAAAGCAATGAATATGGAAAGATACTTTCGCGAGCACAGCTCTCGCAGACAGATGACGCGACAGACAACCGCCCCGCCATTTTATCGTAACCAGGCTTCTCATCCAGTAGACAATCGCTTCGCTATTACAAGTAACACAAATAATAAAACTCCACTCACACAAAATACTCTACCAAGAACGAACAATTTTACGAAGTTTGGGAACAGACCATTAAGCGAAAGGACGCAAGCGAAATGTCCCAAATGCAATCGATTGGGACACCTTCCCAATCAATGCCAAAATTTTCGGATACCGCCTCAAAGAAAAGCCCCTCCAGGAATAAACCACGTTCAAGAACAATCGGAATTAACAATGCTACCTCAGGAAGATTACCCACAATACTATTACAATTACCAGGACGACCAGGATTGCGATTTCTCGTTGACTCCGGGGCAGGAATCAACTTGCTTAAACAAAGATGCTACCCAGGAAAGACAACAATACCAGACACAAAGAAATTCTCCATGGGACATTCCGAATACGAATCTAATTCCAAAGTCAAGTTGAATTTGTTCGACAAAAAGATAGACTTCTCTTTAATAGATGACGATTTCCCAATTATAGAAGATGGCATATTAGGCTTACCCGGTTTGAATCAATATCGATTCGAACTCTCCAACGAAACATTGAAATTAGATAACAACACCCTTCTGCTGCAACAAGAATCAACCCTTGCACCAGGAGAAACCATTCAAAAAATTCTATACCTCGAAGGGAAGCCAACGCCAGTGTGCTTTATAAATGGTGGTAAGTCTTCAATTCAAGTTTCTAACATTATCGAAAATACAAATACCATAGATCAAATCCAAAAATTGAAATCTTCGATTCGACTATCGCACATAGAAAAACCTCTCAGAGAACCTGTAGAAAAGATTCTTCTCTATTACATGGATGTATTTAATTTAGACAGCGAAACATTACCGTGTACATCTCTTGCTAAACATTCCATTACATTTAAAGAAGATAAAATCATCAACGTAAAATCCTACCGTCCTCCCGAACACCATAAAATCGAAATAAACAAACAAATGACGGAAATGTTAGACAGAAAGATTATAGAACCCTCCGACTCTCCCTATAACTCTCCCGTCTGGGTCGTTCCAAAGAAAATCGACGCGTCGGGGAAACAAAAGTGGCGAATAGTGATTGACTTTCGGAAGTTAAACGAATTAACGGACCAAGACGCATATCCATTACCCGACATTGACGATATACTATCGCAACTAGGGAACGCAAAATATTTCTCCGCTTTAGACTTATCCTCGGGATTCCACCAAATACCCATGGATGAGAATTCGAGGAAGTACACTGCATTTAGCACACCACAAGGGCACTTCCACTATAACAGAATGCCATTCGGGCTAAAGAACGCACCCGCTACCTTTCAAAGAATGATGGACACCGCGTTAAGAGGTTTAATTAATAATCATTGTTTCGTCTATCTCGATGATATCATTATATTCGGGCAATCGATAGAGGAACATAATAAAAACCTAGCCATTATACTCCAAAGACTCAGGGAAGTAGGTCTAAAAGTACAACCGGATAAATGTGAATTCCTAAAACCCGAATTGGAATATTTAGGACACTTAGTGACAGCAAACGGAGTAAAACCTAACCCTGAAAAGATAGACGCAGTAAAGAACTTCAAACTACCCAAAAATCCTACGGATGTAAAATCGTTCCTTGGGTTAGCCGGATGCTATAGAAAATTTATTAAGAATTTCTCGAAAATTGCCAAACCGTTAACGGAACTAACTAAGAAAGACATACAATTCCACTGGACTGACAAAACACAACTTAGCTTTGATACATTAAAAGAAAGACTATGCCAAGCACCAGTACTAAAATACCCCGACTATACGAAAACATTTACGTTAACAACGGACGCCAGTAATGAAGGTCTAGGAGCCATCCTTTCACAAGACGGACACCCTTGTTGCTTCATTTCAAGGACATTAAACCCCCCTGAACGAAATTATACTACGACGGAAAAAGAATTATTGGCCATCGTTTGGGCAGTTAGAAGATTTAGGCAATATTTACTAGGCCGCAAATTCAAAATTCAAACAGACCACCAAGCCCTTAAATGGCTGCACAACTGCAAGGACCCCTCTAGTCGATTGATTCGATGGAGATTGAGATTAGAGGAATACGATATAGAGTACGTAAAAGGAAAGGAAAACGTAGCCGCTGACACCCTATCCAGAGTACACGCGATAACACAAACTGACGTTTTATTAAGACAATTCAGAGACTGGGAAAAATCAGAAGAAATACCAAAATTATTGAAACTAACATCTAACAAAGACAACTTTTTCCAATTAACAAAACCATATCTGGGCCCATATGACGAAACCGTATGGTTACAGAAAATATCAGACATACTTAAAACAAATAGAAAGATAGGAATAGGAGACAATAACTTAAACGCACAAGACAAAGCACACATAAAAAGATTTCTTTTATTTTTCAATGACCAACGCGACGACATAGAATTTGCTTACGAACCAATACAGAGTTTAAGCGAAGAGGAAATAGAACAAGTACTAAAAGAAAATCATGACTTGGTAGGACATCCCGGAATACAAAAGACGTACGACAGAATCCGAGGCAAATATCATATCCCACACCTAATAGACAGAATAAAAAGCAGAATAGGAACTTGCGCGACATGTCAAACATCAAAGACTACTCGGATAAGAGGAAAGGAGGAACCACAGATAACCGACACCCCGTTAGAATCTAACGACAAAATCGCTATGGATGTGATAGGCCCGTTGAAAAAGACCAAGATAGGAAACCAATACATTCTCTCTATACACGATGAACTAACCAAATATTTAATACTTGTGCCCCTAAAAACACAACAGACCCAATCAATCTGGAATGCTTTATTGAATCATTACATTTACATATTCTCCGCACCGAAACGTATATTAACTGACAGAGGACAAAGTTTCATTAGCGAGCTAATGCAACGATACGAAGAAGCATTTAGGATCAAACACATAAAAACCACCTCATTCCATCCACAATCCAACGGAAGCCTAGAACGAACACATGCTGTAATATCCGACATGTTAAAAGCTATACAAAACGATAATGAAACAGAATGGGATCAAAACCTAAATTTTGTGTGTCTAGCATATAACACTATGGTTCATGATGCCACTGGATATACCCCTTTCGAACTAACATTTGGACACAAGGCCAATCTCCCATCTACCATATCCCAAAATCCGCAAAGAACATACGCTGATGAGGTCAGCTTCAGGAAACGAGAATGGGATGCCAAGCTACTTAAAGCCAGGGAAACTCTAATGAAGAGTAAACAAAGATACCAAAGAGATCAAAGAAAAAAAATTATTAAACCTCAATCCATTTTTAGAGAAGAAGATTTAATATTAGTTCATAATGATCATAAAAAACACAAGTTAGACACTGAATGGCTAGGGCCATACACCATTGAAAAAGTAAAAACCCCTTATTACGAAATAATGGTGAATGACTCGATTAGGAAAATACATGGTAATCGTATTAAACCTTATTTTCCAGGACGGTCTTCACCTTCTCCATAAGTAGCAGTTATGCACTTTGTTTTTGTTTTGTCTTGTTGATTAAGACAAAGACGAAAACACACTTTTTAGCCAATTAGCCTCCATAAAACAATCCTGAAGAAACACTGAGATTTTGGAGGACCAAAATCAATCTAAGAAGGGAGGTATGTAACGTAAATCACATCAGAGACCAGGACACACACACATACCGCGGGCAGGATGGTGTCCCGGTCGGCATACTTCGCACCCGATGGACCGACGAGAGGAACACATGGCGACCTTGGCAACAATGTATATTGGCGGAGTACCTGAGGATTCATTTATGGCCCAACGGTCCTTCCACCAAATGTTCCAGAAGCGTAGCAACGGTCACGTACGCCTACAGGGTAGTGGGGATAATGAGAGAACAGATGACCGAAAGTAAAAAGATTGTAGGGACTCACTCTCGTACGATCACGGCTAGAGTTCGGAAGTGTCTTATACTTGTATAAACCAAGTGAAAATAAAGTCTTCTTCTTCCTTATAAAATTTCTCTATATTTTTACGTGACACTAGCGGGAAGCGTCGTCCGTGGAAAAATAGATTTCACCTATCACCCCGTAGTTGGAACAAAGACTGTTTGCCTGTTTAGGACTGTTAAGGACTTTAATTAACTAAATCTTAAGGTTTATAATGGGTCCTCAGGCTAGCTAAACATATACTGTTGAGATGCGTTGACATCTGGCAATCATCTTATCCGACGGATAGAGTCTGCGTGTGGCGAGACACGGGACAGAAACCGTTGGAATCTCTACTGTCACGTGCCGCTACGATTATTTCATTTAAGGACAGCTATAGAATTACTCCATGCCTTTATTAGAAAAAACGTTCATCCCTTGACCGCGGCTACGTTCGGTGACTGGTTGTCGCCTCGAGGACAAGTGCAGTATCACAAGTTTCGAACAATTACAATCGGACTGGATGGCTACAATTGTTGAATTACAGCTATGGTAGAATCTAGATTACAATGTTACGGGATTTTCCCAAAATTTCAAACGGAAGGTTCCTTTGTTCTTTCATCTCCGACTTATATTTATGTCGCTGGTAGATCTTACGGATTAGCTTACGACGGCCTGGCTGGGAACGATCAGGGAAGCGAACTTTTCTGCCCGAGCGCCTGGAGTGATGAATTCCTGAGTCGTCTTCGTTTTGCTCGTTTCAAACATCAGGTGGTATTATTGCTTCGCGATTTCCGCTGTAATGGTGTTCAATGTTATCGTGCAATAAAAATTCACGCGTTTTGGACGGTCTAAAGGTACGATTACGTTCTTGTTGCTAACTTCAATCGCAATGATCCTCTTTGCTCTCGATATAAATTGATGCGGTCCGCCGTAGGGTGGCTGTAAGAGGTTTCCGATGTAATCGTGACGTAGAAATACGTAAGACGTTGTTTCGAGTGGAACACGGAGGTTTCTTTTTCGCCGTTTCGCGTAATCGGATGAGGCCTGATCTTTTCTATTCGTAGTTTTAGACGGCTTCCGTATTTCGACTTGGCCTGTTGCTTCGTTGGTACACAGAATTCTGCCGGCAATCGTATGCCGGTGCCATAAATCATTTCGGCTGTCGTCGTTTTCACGTCCGTAATAACTGTTCGTATGCCAAATAAAACTGTTGGCAAGATTTCTACACAGTTGCTCGTATCGTGGCATTTGATTGCTGCTTTTAGTTGACGGTGCAGGCGCTCTACCATCCCGTTGGTCGCGGGGTGATAGGCTGTCGTTCGTAAATGCCTAATGCCCAGGAACAGGCATAATTCGTTAAATATGTTTGATTGGAACTGGCGTCCTTGATCGGTCCTTATCCTTAAAGGTACGTCGAAACGGAATATCCACGTGGAAAGGATGGCTGAAACAACGGTTGCCGCCTCCATGTCGGCGATGGGAACGGCTTCGGTCCAACGCGAAAAACGATCGATTTTCGCCAGGCAATGTCGGTATCCTAGCGTACCGTGTCTGGGGGGGTTTGTCATAAGGTCATCGACGTCCTGTAGCTGTTGATCGCTGAGGCATTTGCCCAGCGTCACGTTCCTAATTATGCTCTAGCAGTTTATATTTCTCTAGGCAAGTTGTTTGAATGAACTGTAATTTATACCTGTTAAATCAGTGTATACTTAATGGAACCACCCCGATTATCCTAACAGAAATAAGGTTATCGAGATCGATAACCTTATTTCGTGGCTGTTAGGAACATGATACATTTAAACTGTACATGACAATGTGCGTGTAAGCGTTAGAGGACGTCCAGGCCTTAGTTGGGACAAAAGACAAGAGTCAGTCGTTCCAAGTATCTGGAAGAGTCGGTTGGCAACAAGCGTGCGTGCGAGTAGGATTTCGAGGTCTTTAGAGTATAAGATATTGTTGGGAATATGATACATTTACACTGTACATGTGAATGTGTGTGTAACCGTCAGAGGACGTCCGGGTCTTGGTTGAGACAAAAGACAAGAGCCAGTCGTTAGAAGTATCTGGAAGAGTCGGTTGACAACAAGCGTGCGTGCGAGTAGGTTTTTGAGGTCTTAAGAGTATAAGATATATGTATAACAGTTGTGTGCTAAATAAAGGGAATTTTTTGTATTTCCGAATCCATTCTATATCTTTTCACAGAGTTCGAGAAGAGGAAGCGTCGATCGTGAGAAACATAGATTTCTCCTATTTTCTCGTAGTTAGAACGAGGACTGTTTGTCGGTTTGGAGGACTTTAGTTAAACAAATCTTAAGGTTTATAGCGGGTCCTCGTACTAGCTGCTCATGTATTTACTCAAATAATGGAGTCTGCGTGTGGCGAGCCACGGGACAGAAATCGTTGAAATGCTTACCGTCGTGCCCCGTCCCAAGTATTCCTTTTAAGGAGAGCTATAGAGTTACTTCATGCCTTTGTTAGACAAAACGTTCATCCCTTGACCGCGACTACGTTCGGCGACTGACTGTCTCCTCGAGTCCGAGCTCACTATCATAAATCTCTGTAGCGGCACTCGACAGCAAACTTCCCAACGGTTTCTGTCCTGTGCCTCGCTACACAAGGACTCTACCTTTCGAACAGATGATTGCCAGATGTCTGTCAGATACACTCTCACCGAATATTTACAGCGAGCCTAAGGACCCGCTATAAATCTTAGGTTTCATGCAGCTAAGATTCTCTAAAGGGACAAATAGTCTTTGTCTCAGTAGTCCCTACACATACCACCCACTACGGGAAATCTGCTTCTTCTTACGTACGACGCTCCTCGCTAGCAACTTTCTCTCAAGGGCAGCGGTCATCCCTTTCCAACAACCAACTCACAATTTTGCCAATTAACAGCGACGTCCCTTTCCCTCACTCTCTGAACTAACACTTTTCTTAACGAGTCCGATGATCCCGTATCCTTAGACACACCCAAACATAGTTTTCCTAAGGAGCATCATCGCGACACAAATTCATTCTGTTCTATCGCGAGCCGCGAGGCAAGTTGGAAGACGCCTTCTGGATTGTTCGTCCGCAGTCGTACGTAATAGCGAATCTGAATCTCTCGACGTATGTGCAATCGTCTCGACTCGAACCACCGCGTAAAGTATCACGCCGAGCTTGAACTTGGAATCTTGAATCGATAATTGTACCGTGCTTTCGGCGCGCTAGTGTATATCACGAACACAAGCAAATAAACAGTTATTGTTAAACAATACCGAGTGATTCTTCTATACCTATCACGCACGTTACCTCATCTCAAATAAGTACAGTCGGATTGAATGACAACAGTTTCATAATACGGCTATGGTGAAGTCTAAATTACAGTACTAGGGGTCTTCCCAAAGTTCCGGAGGGAAGTTTCAGGTGTTCTTTCATCTCCGACACGGCCATTCTGACTATCACGCGTCCTCGTGTGTAACTAAAATATTGAGTTTCCTAACATTAGACTCGATACAATTAACATTATTCACAATTTAACTAGATGTTCCAATAAGGCAAGGGTCCAGTGTAGCAACAAATCCTGTTCGGGGATTTGGCAGCAAAAAAATAAAAGATTATGAAAATTAGTAGCGTTATACTTAGTATCCAATGTGATAGTTGCATCCTGCAGGTTATCAGTCGGATCGTAACGGCATGATGGACCATTTTCGATTTCGCACTCCAAAGGATCTCGGTCTTCTAGATCGTATGAGCACATAGAGCTTCGTTCCACGGTCTCACTGAGTCTTATCATATTGTCACCCCGAAAAGCATGCAAGTCGCATCGCATGTTCTCACTGAGCCTTATCATACTGTTACCATGAAAAGCGTGTGAGCCACATCGCATGTTCTCACTGAGCCTTATCATACTGTTACCATGAAAAGCGTGTGAGCCACATTACACGTTCTTTCTGAGCTTTATCACACTGTTACCATGAAAAGCGTGTGAGCCACATCATACGTTCTTTCTCAGCTTTATCACACTGTTACCATGAAATGAAAAGCGTGCGAACTCCCCCTGCCGGGTGTTATTGGCATAGTGCTACTAATCTTCCGAGATCGAAGTACTCATATCGTCATGGCCACTGTTATGGCCTTCACCACAGAGATCCAACTCGGCAGGGGTGCATCCATCTGGCATTTTCCTCAACATGTCGTGACTGTACTTGAACGATCGCTTACCGTTTAATACCTTTAAGATATACATGCCTCCTTCCAAAACTTCTGCTATTACAAATGGACCTCTAAATTTTGGATCTAATTTGGTTTGATTTCGTTCCTCATTTTGCGTAATACGAAATCACCGAGGTTAAACCTAACCGCTTTAGCTTTAGTTTCGTCAAATCCATCCTCATCATACCTAGCACTAGTTTCCATCCCCTTTATTGCCTGTCGTCTTATATTGGAGATATCGATACTTTTGATGTTATCGGGTAACAACAGATCGTACGGTCTTGTCGTTCTACCTATTAGTAGTTCAAATGAGCTCGAGTTTGTCACGCGGTTGGTGGTGCAATTCAAAGCCAACTGTATTTCCCCAATCGCGTCTTGCCACGGCCGCCCGGTCGTTTCCACTACCGTGAACATAATTTTCAATGCACCCGTAACACGCTCTACCTGTCCCTTGGCTCTACTAGCACCGGTCGCTATCAAGTGAACTTTAATTCGTTTGCTTTCGCAGAATTCTCGAAATTCCTTACCCTTAAAACATATTCCCTGATCTGCTATTATCTGGCAGGGCCTCCCGAATAAAAATATAGCGGATTTAAGCGCTTTAATGGTGTTAAGGGAATCTATCTTACGAGTATGATGCAGGTATACGAATTTAGTGAAGACGTCGATCAAAACAATGACGTGCTCCTTTGAATCGCTTTTACCATTCAACTTGCCTGTTATGTCCATGTGGACCGTATGCCAGGGTATGCTGGTCTTAGGTATAGGATGCAGTTCGGCCTGTATCTTACTTAAACTAGCTTTCGAATCTTGACAAGCATGACAGTTCTCAATGAATCGGCGAACGTACTTCGCCATCCCTTCGAATCAGTAATATTCGTATGGTTTCTCGAGCGTTTTCTCCCAACCTTAGTGCATAATTGACTGGTGCACACGGTTAATAACACACTATCTAAAACCACTTGGGACTATAGGTAAACAAAGAGTCCTGCCGTTTCTTTGTATCCTACGGTAAATAGTACCGGACCGTAATTCGTATGTATTCGCGATGTCTCCCGCGAGCGCATCGTTTTGCAATTCCTTGACGATTTCCAAGATTTGAGAATCACGACGTTGTTCCGCTAACAGCCAATCTTCCGAAATTTCTGCCAGATTAACTATTTTCTCTTTGATTTTGTCGAATTTAATAGGGTCAACGCCTGTGCGGTTTCGCGAAAAGAAATCTACGTGAGCCGTCCGTTTACTTTCCCGATACATAATGTCATAAATAAAAGTCTGCAAGTAAGCCCATCACCTATGGTCCCTGTCATTTAAATGTACTTTATTACTCAGCGCTTTCTACGAGTTGCAATCCGTGATGACAAGAAATTTCCGTCCATGTAGATAGTGACGGAAATGTTTTACGGCGTTTACGATAGCTAATGTTTCGAGTTCATAGGAGTGATAACTGAATTCCGCGGGGCTGGTTCTTTTATTGTAATACTCTATTTCCCTGTTCTTACCTTCGGCTTGATGCGTCAAAATCGCCCCGTAACTCTCCGAGCTAGCATCAGTATGTAGTTCTATCGGGTAATTGGGGTTGAATATCATTAGCACCGGCGCGTCGGTCAGGACGGAAACTACCTGTTGTCTTATTTTCCCGTGTCTATCTGTCCAAGTTATACTTCTGTTATCTGAGATGAGCGCGTACAGGGATGAGCGCGTAGTTTCCTCGTCTGTGAGAATTTAGGGATGAACTGTGTGACGGTCGTTGGCACAGGTAAAGAACTTAAGGTGTGTATTTTACCCGGGTCGGGACGAACTTCTCCGTTATGAATTACATATCTCAAATAGAGCACCGATGTCCTTAAGAGAACGTTTCGCAAAGTTAAAAGAGAATCCGGCTTTTACGAGGGTATCTAATACGGTGTTTCAATCTTTCTAAAGCTTGATCTATCGAGTCGGCAATAATTAGGACGTTATCGAAATAAATAACAACGTACGAATGAGCGAGGTCGCCTGGGGCGTTGCGAATGGCCCTCCGAAAGACGGACGGTGCAATTTTCAGTCCAAACGGCATCGTTATCTATTCATATTGTCTGCCGGGGGTAACGAACGCTGTATACTCCGCTGAATTAGGATAAATAGGAATTTGGTGAAACCCGCTGACCATGTCCAGGCTAATAAAGTATCTCGCCTCTTGCAATCTCGCGACTTGATCCGCAATAAGGAGTAAAGGGTACCGATCCGCGACCATATTTTGACTTAGATCTCGGGAACCTGCTCATAATCTATCTGAGCCGTTTTTCTTCTTCACGAGTTACGTAGGGCTCGCAAATGGCGAATTACTAGGCCTTATGATCTTTGCATTAATTAAAACGCTTGTTTTCTCACGTACCGCTCTTCGCTTCTCCTCGCTAAGTCTATAAGAACTTCCTCGTACGGTGGTGTTAAGATCAATTAATCGTATTTCTAACCGGCCTGTATTTGCGCGAATACGTAGGAAACCCGTAACGAATGAATCTTTGAATTTGACGAGAAGAGAAATTGATCGACTTTTATTATTACCATGTACATCAGTGTCAACTTCATTAACGACGATCTCGTTTGAAGTGGTTTCATTACAGACATTAATTATTTTTGTTTTACACATAGCGAGGCTATTTTGTGTAATGTTACGTCAAAACCCAGACTTAGAGTTCCGCAACTAATCGCGATATCATATTTTAAATAACAATCAGGAAGGACATGAGAAATTATCTTCGATGTAAAAATCATTAATACACACGATGAACAAATAGGTGGCATTTGTTTAATACAGGTATTCCCTACTCCTCGCATTACTAATATGTCAGTCATTCCTTTGTCAGAAAATCTCGAGGCCGTGGACTCTTTAATTAGTGAACGCTCTGCTCCCGAATCGGAGTAAAATGGAAACGATTTACCCAGATGACATGATCTATCCGTTGATGCCTCCAGTACGCACGAGTCGACTCGCCACTCGTTATTGAAATTATAGTTTCCCTCCATAATCAGGTTGACAGCTGCGCCCCATGCAGCGGAGTCGGAGCACGCGATTTTAAGGGTTAAAACGTGGTAGCGAAAAATTGTTAGGTTTCACACTCGATTTTTGCACTAGCGACTGAATTACTTGCGCACGATGGTCTTAAGTGCTAGCACTGTTATAGTCGGCACTGATCACACTTCAGATGTCGGGTTGGCGTTAGGATTAGAGTTAGGGTTAAGGACGTGAAACGAATCCCTATTGGCGCTAGACGTAATGATTATGCAATAGAGGTGATATTTACTAGTGCAAATATGACTATGATGGAATTGGACAAGTAATCGCGATAATTAGATACTCGAGAAGCTAATGACAATGATCCTAGGCGCAATAACGAATCAGCGGTCAACGGGATGACGAACTCTACTTTTCCTTAGCATCTAAGTTGTACTCAATGTTAATGCATGGGGCAATCACTACGTATCAGAGGGTTACTTGAATCGTCGTCGTGATCGTACGGGGAGTGGTTCTCCATCACGGTAACGCTGTCGAGGAAAACTATGATGGGTGTGCCTAAGGGCACGAAATCATCGGATTCGTGGAGATAATTCTTCGTTCGGAAAGTGAGGGAAATTGGCGTTACTGTTAATTGGTCAATTTCCATGTTGGTGGTTAGGGAAGGTTGCTAGCCGCCCTTAAGAGCTTCGAGAAGAGGTAGCGTCGTTCGTGAGAAAAATAGATTTCTCCTATTTTCTCGTAGTTGGAACGAGGACTGTTTGTCGGTTTGAAGGACTTTAGTTAAACAAATCTTAAGATTCATAGCCGGTCCTCGGGCTAGCTGAACATGTACTGTGTAGACGCGTCGACATCAGGTAATCATCTTACTCAAAGAATAGAGTCTGCGTGTGGCGAGCCACGGGACTGAAATCGTTGAAATGCTTACCGTCGTGCCCCGTCCCAAGTATTTCTTTTAAGGAGAGCTATAGCGTTACTTCATGCCTTTGTTAGACAAAACGTTTATCCCTTGACCGCGACTACGTTCGGCGACCGGTTGTCGCCTCTAGCCCGAGCTCACTATCATAAATCTCACATAAGTACAGTCGGATCGAATGACAACAGTTTCATAATACGGCTATGGTGAAATCTAAATTACAGTACTAGGAGTCTTCCCAAAATTCCGAAGGGAAGGTTCCGGTGTTCTTTCATCTCCGACATATGCATGCTTGATCTGCCTGGGACCAGTGTGGATATAGCGCAAACTGGCTGGTAAGCGATGTAGTTGGCAAGAAATGTGGAGTAGCAGGCACATCGAATTGTCGACATATCAGCAATAGCAACGGAGAAACGTTGAGTTGAATACTTGAGTCTGAATGTGCGAAACTACAATTTCACTGCATATAACAGGAACCAGAGTCGACGTAGAGCAAAGCGCATAAGTACTGCATTTGGCTGTAATTGTGGAGTATAGCGCGCATCGCATTTGCGACATTCGTATACAATAGCAGCGCTGATACGTTGGTTTGAACATTTAGGAATGAATATGCAAAACAGCAATTACGCTGAATCTGTCAGTAACCAAAGAAGACGTAAGACAGAAGAGAAGATAGAATCGGAAGATGTGCTCTGTGCTCACCAGCAAATCAGGAGCATAACGCTCACCGAATTGTCGTCATATCTGCCACAGAAACGGAGATACGTTGCTCTCGATATTCAAGCATAAATATGCTAAATTGCAATTATGGTGTATTTGACAGGGACAAGAGCATACATAACTCTAACCTACTGATGTGCGCTGTATATGACATCAGATGATAAATACAACGCGCACCGACTTGTCTGTAAGTGTGCCATAGAACCAGAGATTCGTTGGTTCGAATATTTAATACTGATTATGCAAAACTGCAAATACGCAGGGTTCGGCTGTGTCCCGATTTTACATGCATCAAACGGAATAACGTGCACTGTGCTTGGCAGCAAATTTGGAGTATAACGAGCCTCTAATTGTAGCCATATGTGCCATAGAATCGGAGATACGTCGGTTTGAATACTTCATACTGAATAAACGAAACTGCAACTACGCTGGATCTGGCTGGGTCCAGATTTTACATAGCGTAAACCGGATGATGTGCACTGTACTTGGCATCAGATGTGGAATATAATGCGCATCGTATGGCCAATGCTTCTGCAAAACAAGCGGAGATACCTTGATTCGAATGTGTAAGCATTAATATGCAAAACTGCAATCACGCAGGATTTCTCCGAGTCCAGTCTTGACAGTGTGCAAACGGGCTGATGTGTGCTGTATTTGGCAGCAAATGTGGAGTATAACATGCATCCTATTGTCGACGTACCTACAATTGATACGGAGATACTTTCACTTGAATAACTAGGCTTGAATATGCAAAACTACAAATACGCTGGATTTGACTCGGTCCGGATTTAACACGGCTTAAACCAGATGAAGCGCTCTGCGTATGGCAGTCAATGTGGAATATAACGCGCATCGTATTGTCGACATATGTGCTATTGAATCGGAGTAACGTTGATTGAATATTTAAGCCCGAACATATAAAATTGCATTTGGGCTGGATTGTGCAGGGACCAGAGTTGACACAGCGCAAACGAGCTGATGGGCAATGTAACTACAGCAAATGCGGAGTACAAGGGGTATGGAATTGTCGACATATGTGCAAAAGAAGCGGCGAATCTTTGAATGGAATATTTAAGCATTAACAACAAAAACTACAATTACGCTGGATTTTGCAGGGTCCAGAGTTGACATAGCACAGACCGGCTGATTTGGCATCATATGTGGAGTATTCTGCGCATCGAATAGGCGACATAGAAACCAAGATACGTTCATTTGAATATGTAATATTTGAATATTTCGCCTGAAAATGCATAATTGCGTATACGCTGAGTTTGGCTGCGCCCACACGTTACATCACTCAAACCAGATAATATACATTGTGTTTGGCAGCAAAAGTGGCGTATATCGCGCATCGAATTGTCGGCATATCTGCAATGCAAACGGCGATACGGTGATTTGAATAATTAATCATGAATATGCAAAGCAGCAATTTCGCTAGGTTTGACAGAGACCGGAGTTGACATGGTACAAACCAGCAGATGTGCGGTGCACATGACATCGGATGTGAAATGTAACGGGCATCGCTTAGTCGCCATATGTGCAATAGAAACGGAGATACATTCATTTGAATATGTTAACCTTAATTTGTAAAACTGCAATTACGCTTGATATGTCGAGGACCAGAGATGATATAATAGCACGAGCCAGCTGATGTGAGCTGTATTTGGCAGGCGATGAGGAGTATATCTCGCATCTAAGTGACGACAAATCTGCAATTGCAGCGATGATACATTGTAGTTAATATTCAATAATGGGCCTATTACGATACAGATAGTATTATCGTGACTGAAACACATTGCCGTCTCAGTAAAACCATTTTATTTCAAGCTTCGCGCTACAGTTCTGAATCCGGACAAGACCGTTTCAAGTTCTCGCAAGAGCAAGCAGTCAAATTAAGGTACTTACACGAGTTAGAGTCTAATACATTTTATTGGTCCAACATCGATGGGGCGATCTCGCATCGAAATTTTCAGAGGACCGCGTAACCTTCCAACGACGACCGCCGTACGAGCAGCGGATAAACTTATTTCGTGCCTTAGGTTGCCCTCACCACGTCCTCTACTTCTTGATTCTTGGTTGGTAGCTTTAGCGGCTGCAGGTCCGAGAAATTGCATCTTGACCCGCTTTCTCGTATGTCGCATGTGACGTCTCACTTTCCGCCGTAGACACTTGTCGGATCTACATACGTTGAACCATTTGCGCGAAACAAGCGCGGCGCTCTGCAGGGACGAGGGATCCAATTTTCGAAGTATCAAGTGCGAAACCTCCAGTGGTAGTTCGGAAATGATATCTACCTTACTTGGCACGAACAAACCAACGACGCGTAGTAGAGATCTAAAAAACTCCATGTTGCTTCTACTGTTGCGCGAGCACGACTGACGGTCTGGCTAAGAGTGGAGGCTTATATATGTGCTGTTCGTCACGGTGCACTGCGAGTTCCGGTTCCGGTTCCGGGTGAGAGTGCTGGTCAGGCAGAATCGATGGTATGTGCATGTATTTTCACTTACATCAGGTTCACATTATTGTTGGGAATATGATACATTTACACTGTACATGTGAATGTGTGTGTAAGCGTCAGAGTACGTCCGGGTCTTGGTTGAGACAAAAGACAAGAGCCAGTCGTTAGAAGTATCTGGAAGAGTCGGTTGTCAACAAGCGTGCGTGCAAGTAGGATTTTGAGGTCTTAAGAGTATAAGATATATGTATAACAGTTGTGTGCTAAATAAAGGGAATTATTTGTATTTCCGAATCCATTCTATATCTTTTCATGGTAGCAGAGCGTGGTTCATAATTTTGTAAGTTATTTTAGTGCGTTTTTTTCAATATTGCGAGTTAGTTCGTGTGAATTCTCAGTAAGGAAAGAAACGTTCAAAGGTTACAAAGAGGAAAAATACACTTCGAGCACGTAGGAACGCTTGAGTAAGAGATAAGGAATCATTTAAAATGGAGAGATCGGAAATCATGATACCTATTTTCGATGGTGAGGATTACGGTATGTGGAAGCAAAGAATAACGATGCTTCTCAGATGTAAAGAATGCGAGATTGTCACAACTAGGGTGAAGACAGAAACAGACAATGAAGACTGGGACAAAAAGGATCTGAAGGCAATAAATATAATTTATAATGCCGTCACAAATAGACAATTGGAATATATTAGAGAAGAAAAAACGGCATATGGGATAGTAAAAAAGTTTGATAAAGTGTACTTGAAAGCGTCGACGGCACTACAGATCGTATGCAGAAGGAGATAGGAAAAGATAAGACTTGAGAAATACACTGATTCAGCAACGTTCTTTAGCGATTTCGAAAAATTAATAAACGAATTAAAATGTGCGGGTGCACAAGTGAGTGAGAGGGAAAAACTAAATTACATGCTGAATACGTTACCCGAAGAATACAACTACATAGCGGATATAGTAGATGCATTGAAAGCAGAAAATCAAACGGTAGCGTATGTAAAAAATAAAATTGAAATAGCGGAGAAGAAAAATAAGTCCAATCGAGGAGAAATGCAAACCAACGCCTTTTCTGCAAAAAAGGAAGGATGCTTCAGACGTTGAAGAGTAGGACATTTTGCGAGAGAGTGTCAAAATGGCGTCGAAGCGGGAAGCAGTAACAGTTTTTGGCGTGGGTCAACACGTGGTCGCAGCAGAGGAAGAGGAAACAAAGGAAATACGAGCAGGCGACGTGGAAATTTCCATCGTCAATCAACAACCGGCACGAGCGAGCATGGTAACTCAAGATCGGGCACATTGATAGCAACGGCGCACGCATCACACAGCGGCGAGGCGAACGAAATAAGTAATAATGAAGTAATGTGGCTATTCGATAGCGGTTGCACAGATCACATAATTAACAGCGTAAATTATTTCGATAAATGTATTGACCTTAAAGAACCGGTAAATATATATTTAGGCGATAATAGATCGATAACGGCAACAAAAGTAGGGAATGTTATAAGATATTTTGAAGCATTTGGAAAGAAAATGAAATAAATATGAATAACGTTTTTTACGCGAAAGAAGTGTCCGCAAACTTGATTAGTTTAGGCAAGCTAACAGATAATAATAACACGGTTATTTCAAAAGGAAATATTGCAAAAGTAATAGTTGAGGACAATAAGCTTACAGCGGTAGCGGTTAAAGAAAAGGGAACATATAGAATGAAAAGTATATTGAAAGGGAAGGAGCACTTAGCAAAGAGCGCCGAACGTAGTGGTATGAGCAAAAAGGAAAGATGGCATAGGATGTTAGGACACGTAAATTTTAAATATTTAAGTATTTTGGGTAAAGAGCAGCTAGTTACTGTATACCGAATGGAATTGAGAAGGAATTTTTGAAATGTACGGTGTGCATAGAAAGTAAAATGCACAATTTACCATTCAAAAATAATCAAACCAAGGCTAGGGAGATAATGGAAATTATTCATACGGACGTGTGCGGTCCCTTTAAGACTTCCGGATTCAATGAAGAGAAATATTTCATCCCATTTATCGATGATTATAGCAAAATAGCTAGAGTTTATTGTATAAAATCAAAGGGTGAGGTCTTTGATAGTTTCGTACAGTTTGTAAATGAAGCCGAGTATTTGACGGGCAAGAAGTTAAAAATATTGAGATGTGATAATGGAAAAGAGTATTTGAATAATCGAATTTATAAATTTGCTAGGGATAAAGGTATCAGAATTAATAATTGCCCAACCTACGTACATGAGTTAAATGGGACAGGGGAAAGGTATAATAGAACAGTTATGGACATGGCGCGTTGCTTGTTAGCGGAAGCGAAAGTACATAAAAGGTACTGACCGGAAATAGTTTGTACAGCGGTATACTTGAAAAATCGAATACTGGCAAATACTATAGAGAGAGAGACACCTTTTGAAATATTCTTCGGGAGAAAACCAAGTGTTGAAAATCTACATCTATATGGAAGTAAAGTTTTTGTAAGAAGACCAGAACGAAAAAGAGTTTCTAAATGGGATAAGAAGGCAGATATGGGAATTTTGTTACGATATAGTGAAGTAGGTTACAGAGTCTTATTAGGTGGGAAAATAACAATAGCGAGACATGTAGAGGTCATAGGAACAGACACAAAATGTATCGGCTTTGTGGAAAATTCATTCGATAAAGATAACGATGACATTGTGGATAATGATTCATTGGTAAACATGAATAAGGAAGAGTTAGAAAGTAGGGAAGATGAAAATGATAACAGTCTTGAAAGCATAAACATCCCTAGAGGATCTACACGTAATAAGAGAACTCCAGTAAGATATCCAGTAAAAGAAAACATTAGTGAAATCCATGCAAATTATTGTAGAGTAGATATCCCTTGTACATTTGAGGAGGCGATTTGTTGCGAAGATAGTGAAGATTGGAAACAAGCTATGGATAAGGAAATGGAATTACTTTATAAGAATAAAACTGGGAAATTGTTAGAAAGGGTAAAAGGCAAAGACGTATTAGATGTAAAATGGGTTTACACGAGAAAATCAGATGACAGGTATAAGACTGGATTAGTGGTAAGAGGATTCCAACAGAGAAACATAGCTGATGACATATACTCCCCAGTAGCGAGTAATCAGACCTTTAAGATGTAGCGGTACTTGTCGACAAAAGTCATCATGGTTTTTGCCCAGCAAATCCGCTACACAAGAAACCGTGTTTACTCAAACACGAGCTAATTATAGATATATCGATCTTAGGCGGTTCCGATCATTAGGCCAAATCCGTCGTTTTTGCCGTGACCATAGGCTCGTGAGTCAGCTACCCAAAAAACCAACAATTGTAAACAGGTCGCGAGCTCGGCGTCCGTTGGGACGTTTCGAGAACATTCTCGAAATTCAAATCCCAACGCCTGTCGTCAACTCCGGCGAATATAAATATAGCGGACAGGATAGCGACGCATTCTTAGTTACCGAGAGATTCGAGCAGCGACAATTAACCGATACTTCTATGCGCCCATCGAATAACGACCGCGAAACGAAACAGCAAGTATATTGTACGACTAGTGTCAGCATCGGGTATATTCTAATAAACTACGTAGTTAGGTATATTCCGGTGTTTGTGTGAAGTAATCGACACCTTATCACCTCAACTGGTGACCCCGACGTGATTTTTTTTGTGTAAGAGGTGACAGTGATAGACTAGTCGCGGTGTGAACAGTATTGTCCGCAAATCACACTATGGAAAAGGAGAGCAAACCAATTCCAGCCGGTGCTTCGTTCCGCGTGCCGCCATTTATGCCTACGAAGACCGGGATCTGGTTTTCGATCATAGAGAAGTATTTCGGCGTAGCCGGCATTAGCCACGATGACGAAAAAGCCTTAGCTCTCATGGGATTCCTCGACCCACCATACCTCGCAAAGATAGAGGATACCGTGACCAACCTCCCCGCCATCGGCCAGTACGAGAAACTGGAGAGAGAGCTAATCCGCGTCCTGACAGAATCGGACAGCGCCAAGGTTGAAAGGTTAGTTGAACGCGAAGAGATGGGCGACAGAAAGCCCTCACAGTTTTACAATGACCTAAAGAAACTAGCCAGCCCGCTCGCGTTCGACGAGTTCATTCTAAACCTGTGGGGGAACCGCCTCCCAGACCGTATCAGGGAATTCCTGGCCGCAGTTGACGATACGAGCATAGAAAAGCTGAACAGTACAGCGGATAGAATCGACGAGGCGTACGATCGCCACGGTCACCGCGCGCATAGGGTGGGCACAATCTCCGAGCCACCGGCATCGCATGCAGACGAAAACGACACGCTGGCCGCCGAAGTCGGCAGGCTGAGGGAGGAAATTAAGGCTTTAAAAATCGGTGGGTATCGTCGACCGCGAAGACGCTCGAACTCCCTTACTCGATGCCGTCGCCGTTCCCGTTCGCGAGACAACCCGCGTCAGGACGGAATTTGTTTTTATCACGCGAGATTCGGCGATCGCGCCACAAAATGCACCGTCCCGTGTAAGTGGAAGACGGGAAACGACCCTAGCCGTCCGTAAAAGCGGCGGACGACGACGGCTTGGGATCACGCCGCACCTTCATCGTGGATCAGAGAACGAAAACCTCGTTCTTAGTGGACACCGGGGCCGACATCAGCGTTTATCCCCGAAGCAGGCTATCCAGGGACGTGAAAAAAGCAGCGTACGAATTATTCGCTGCCAATGGGATGCCCATCGCAACGTACGGCACCTTGGCGATGGAGCTGAACGTATCCCTCAGACGTGCCTTCAAATGGCACTTCACGATCGCCGACGTGCAAACCCCCATCATCGGCCTGGACTTCCTGAGCCATTACGGGTTGCTTGTGGACACAAGAAAAAGACGTCTTCTTGACACAACAACCCAGCTAACGACCCGGGGATACGCCGCCAATTGCGAACAACTCATGATTAAGACCGTAAAGGGGGATTCGGTCTATCATCAACTGTTGGCAAAATATCCAGATCTAACGCGCCCACCGGCCTTTGGGCGAGAGAAAATACGGCACGGCGTGGAGCACCACAGAGAAACCACACCAAGCCCACCCGTGTACTGCAAACCCCGTCGGCTCGCACCAGACCGGCTCAAACAAGTCAAGGCGGAATTTGCAACGCTGATTGAACAAGGAGTCATGCGCCCATCGAAGAGTTCCTGGGCATCTCCGCTACACGTCGTCCTAAAGAAGGATGGAAGTCTTCGACCCTGCGGTGACTACAGGGCGCTGAACGCCCGCACTGTTCCCGACAGGTACTCTCCACCGCACATAAGACTTCGCGCAGCAGCTACACGGTAGGAAAATTTTCTCAAAAGTTGACTTAGTGCGCGCCTACCATCAAATTCCAATCGCGCCTCAGGACATTAAAAAAACAGCAATCGCGACACCATTCGGCCTTTTCGAGGCAACCAATATGATGTTTCGGCTTCGAAACGCCGCGCAAACGTGTCAACGTTTCATCGATGAAACCACGCGTGGCTTAGATTTCGTATACGTGTACATCGATAATTTCCTGGTAGTTTCGGAAACCGAGGAACAGCACCGCGAGCACTTGCGGATTTTGTTCGAACGTCTAAATCATTACGGCGTTGTAATCAACCTAGCAAAGTGCGAGTTAGGCGTCGATGAGATAGCCTTCCGAGGCCATACGGTAAACGCGCAGGCTATAAAACCGCTCGCCGATCGAGTAAAAGCCGTAACTGAAGCACCGCTCCCCGCGTACATCAAAGCTCTCCGTAGGTACCTCGGTATGATTAACTTTTATCGACGTTTCATACCGGGGGCAGCCAAAATCTTGCAACCCCTCAACGATTTGCTGCGAGGGGCGAAAAAGGGCAACATGCCCATTACCTGGTCGGAGGACGCCAAAACGAGCTTTAGCGAATCGAAACGCGCCCTAGCTAACGCTACGATGTTAGCACATCCTATACCTGGCGCGCCCATTAGCCTCGCTGTAGACGCGTCCGACTTTGCAATAGGAGCGGTGTTGCAGCAACGTGCGAACAACACTTGGCAACCGTTGGGTTTCTTAACTAAACCCTTAAACGCCGCGCAGCGAAAATATAGCGCGTATGATCGCGAATTGCTCGCTATGTACACCGCGGTCAAACGATTTAGACACGCAGTAGAGGGGAGAAATTTCATTATCTTCACTGACCATAAACCCCTCACTTACGCGTTCGGTCAATATCCCGACAAGTGTTCGCCGAGACAGTTCCGGCTGCTAGATTATATCGGTCAGTTCACGACCGATATAAGGCATTTAAAAGGGCTAAACAATAATGTTGCCGACGCCCTATCGCGCATCGAAGCTATAGGAAAATCCGTGGATCACAAAACCCTCGCCGCCGCGCAAGAAAACGATGAAGAACTCCGCAACATCGTTAACTCCGGTACATCCGCGTTACAGCTTAAGAAAATTCGTTTTCCGGATTACGACGCGGAAATATACTGTGACGTGTCAAGCGGCATCGTACGACCGTACGTACCGAAATCCTTGCGGTGCGACGTATTTAATGCACTCCACGGACTTTCTCACCCAGGAATTCGCGCAACTCAGAAATTAGTAAAATCGCGTTTTGTTTGGACTGCGTTAAACAAAGATTACCAAACATGGACACGGCAATGCATCCCCTGCCAGCAATGTAAAATAACGCGACACGTATCGACGCCGTCCGGAACATTCGATAGAGCTCGCAGGACGATTCGAGCATATACATTTAGACATTATCGTTATGCAGTACTCTCAAGGCTGCCGATATTGTCTAACATGTATCGATCGTTTTTCACGTTGGCCCGAAGCGATTCCTATACCGGATATGGAAGCAACGACCGTTGCCTCGGCTCTTCTTTCCACATGGATAGCGCGTTTTGGCGGCCCAGCAAAAATAACAACCGATCAAGGACGCCAATTCGAATCCAATCTCTTCAGAGAACTATGCCGGATGCTCGGCATTAAGCATTTGCTTACCACAGCCTATCATCCCGCGTCCAACGGGATGGTAGAGCGCTTCCACCGGCAGCTTAAAGCCGCAATCAAATGCCACAATACGAGCAACTGGGTCGAAAGCCTTCCCATAGTTCTTCTAGGCATTAGAACCGCTATCAAGGAAGATCTGGGCGCAACGGCAACCGAAATGATCTATGGTACGGGCATACGATTGCCAGCGGAATTTTTCGTACCAGCAAAACAACAGGCCAACGCGGAATTCGCAAACCGTCTGCGAGAGCGAATGAGCGAGATCAGACCTCTGCCAACTTCACAACACGCCGAGAAGACGACATTCATGTTCCGCGATTTAAAAACGTCGCCGTATGTGTTCGTTCGTCACGATGCAATCGGAGGCCCTCTGCAACCGCCGTACGATGGCCCCTATCAAGTGATACAGCGTGGGAAAAAACCTTTAACATACGTGTGAAGGATAAAGGCGTAAAAGTCTCCGTAGACCGTCTAAAACCCGCCTTCATCGTGTCGGAAGATATTGAGCACCTAGAAAGGAATGCACAAGCCCACGACGTATTTGTACCTAGGAAAATCTTCCGATCGCAAAGCAGCGAGCAAGCGCAACAAAGCGACGGAGACGCAAGAGCGCATTACACCACGCGTTCGGGCCGGAAAGTTCGTTTTCCCGACCGCTTTCAAGCGGGTTTGAATTAAGCGGTTAGCAAGGGCACCCCCGCTATCATAAATAAGCTAATATAAAAGAAGAACGTTAACACTGTCAGGGGGGTACTGTAGCGGTACTTGTCGACAAACGTCATCATGGTTTTTGCCCAGCAAATCCGCTACACAAGAAACCGTGCTTACTCAAACACGAGCTAATTATAGATATATCGACCTTAGGCGGTTCCGATCATTAGGCCAAATCCGTCGTCTTTGCCGTGACCATAGGCTCGTGAGTCAGCTACCCAAAAACCAACAATTGTAAACAGGTCGCGAGCTCGGCGCCCGTTGGGACATTTCGAGAACATTATCGAAATTCAAATCCCAACGCCTGTCGTCAACACCGGCGGATATAAATATAGCGGACAGGGTAGCGACGCATTCTTAGTTACAGAGAGATTCGAGCAGCGACAATTAACCGATACTTCTTTGCGCCGATCGATTAGCGACCGCGAAACGAAACAGCAAGTATATTGTACGACTAGTGTAAGCATCGGGTATATTCTAATAAACTACGTAGTTAGGTATATTCCGGTGTTTGTGTGAATTAATCGACACCTTATCACCTCAAGATATTGCTATCATATTGTTGTCAAAATGGATTAATTATTGAGCAAATGGATGTAGAAACTGCCTTTTTATATGGTGAAGTAACCTCGGAGGTATATGTAAATCAACCAGAGGGATATGCGGACGGAACGAATAGAGTTTGTAAACTATCGAAAGCGCTGTATGGGTTAAAAGAAAGTCCAAGGGACTGGTATGAGTGTTTTGATAAGTATGTGACGAGATTAGGTTTTAAGAAGAATAACATAGAGTTGTGCCTATATGCACATGGAGAGGGAGAAAATGTTGTTTATTTACTAATGTATGTAGAAGATTTGCCAATTAGTAGTAAAAATAAAAGGAAGATACAAAGGGTAAAGAAGTTATTAACTAATAGATTTGAAATGAAAGATTTAGGTGAAGTCAAAGAATAGAGAGGATATTGGCTACAAAAATTTAATTGGCGCATTGTTGTATATTAGTGTAAATACCATACCCGATATAAGTTATAGTGTGAATTATTTGAGTAGATTTCAAGATTGTTGTAATGAGACACATTTTAAATATGCTTTGTGAATATTGAAATATTTGTACCGGACTAGAGATTTGAGATTAGATTATAAAAGGAATGAAAAATATGATAGATTGTTATGTGGACGCTGATTGGGCAGGAGATCATTTAGATAGGAAATCGACTTCTGGATATGTAATTAGATTGTATGGAAATGTAATTGGTTGGAAGTCTAAAAAACAAAGGTATGTGACAAAAGCCTCGACGTATGCAGAGTATGTAGCTCTACCGGAAGCGGTGAGTGAATTAATGTCTATTAGGGAAATTATGAAAATCTTCAATGTAAATCTAGACGATAACCCTGTAAAAATTTATGAGGATAACTCTGGAGTGATAAGTATAGCAAAGCACGGAAATTTTACGAAAAATTCTAAACATATTGAAGTTCATTACCACTACGTTCACGAATGCTTAAAGGAGAACAAGATAAACATACTTAAAGTAAGTACAGACGAAAATACTGCGGATACTTTTACGAAGGCACTGTGTAGAGAGAAATTCGAAAGGTTTAGGTCATGGATGAATGTAAACTAAGAGAAATGTAAATAAATAAGTGTTAAAGTTTCTGTTATGTAATTCGTCAAAGCATGTAAATACAATTAAGTGTACAGTATAAATGTAAGGAGGCGTGTTGGAAACATGATACATTTAAACTGTACATGTAAATGTGCGTGTAAGCGTCAGAGGACGTCCAGGCCTTAGTTGGGACAAAAGACAAGAGTCTGTCGTTAGAAGTATCTGGAAGAGTCGGTTGACAACAAGCGTGCGTGCGAGTAGGATTTTGCGGTCTTAAGAGTATAAGATATATGTATAACAGTTGTGTGCTAAATAAAGGGAATTATTTGTATTTCCGAATCCATTCTATACCTTTTCAATTATGATTAGAGTTAGAGGCGCGAAACGGATCTTCATTTGGTTTAGACGTTGAAGTTATGCAATAGAGCAGATATTTACTAGTGTAAATTTGATTGATATATAATTTGACAAGTAGTCGTGGTAATTAGGTACTCGAGAAGCGAATGACAATGATCCTGGGTTCAATAACAAAGCCGCGGTCAACGGGATAACAGAATTCGTTTTCATCCTGATTCCAAGTTGTACCATACTTCCTTATCTGCGGTATAGGTAGGACTGAGCAAACTCTTTGTCAAAACATAGAATATCCACCGAGTGTTAAGGCTCTTTGTAACTGGCTAATGTGACCTCACGAGAGAATGATTTTCCGGCACGATGATGCTGCAGAGGAAAACTATGATGGGTGTGTCTAAGGGCACCAGAACATCGGATACGTGGAGAAATGACTTCGCTCGGAAAGAGATTGAAAGTGACGTTACCGTTAATTGGACAATTTCCATGTTGATGGTGAGAGAAGGATGCTAGTAGCCCTTGAGGGAACGTTGCTAGTGTAACGTAAATCACATCAGAGACCAGGACACACACACACACCACGGGCAGGATGGTGTCCCGGTCGGCATACTTCGAACCCGATGGACCGACGAGAGAAACACATGGCGACCTTGGCGACAATGTATATTGGCGGAGTACCTGAGGATTCATTTATGGCCCAACGGTCCTTCCACCAAATGTTCCAGAAGCGTAGCAACGGTCACGTACGCCTACAGGGTAGTGGGGATAATGAGAGAACAGATGACCGAAAGTAAAAAGATTGTAGGGACTCACTCTCGTACGATCACGGCTAGAGTTCGGAAGTGTCTTATACTTGTATAAACCAAGTGAAAATAATGTCTTCTTCTTCCTTATAAAATTTCTCTTTATTTTTACGTGACATTTTGGCGATCCTGCCAGGATCCATCAACTTCAAGAAAACGAAATTACGCATTTCGGGCTACGGTCAACTTTGAAGATTGAGGATCAGCGGACCACTGTAACAGAGCAGACACTTTCGACGTTTCGACAAAGGAACACCGCAACGGAACCTTTCCTACGGGTTAAACGATCAAGGTGAGCAAGCCCTGGATTCTTTTGTCAAATACAGATCGAGAACAGACAGCACAATTAGTATAACAATGGCAACGCCACGAGAAGACAGAACCGGAACTGTTAGCGCCGCTTTAACTAACAGCGGAATAGACCCAACAGATAAAGCTTTGCTTGATGCAATGCAGAAGCAGAATGAGAGACTGACCCAACAAATGAGTATGCTTACACTGCGTATGGATGAAGTTGTAGCAAAAACAAAAACGGGAAATGTATCGGAGGCCAGTTCCCAATAACCGTAGACGAAGTAACCCACACCGCTAAAGATCTATCGGTCCTTCGAGAACCTCGCCCATTACTTCAAACACCACCTCAACCATCCTGGGAAAGGACTTTTCCTGAACAATATACGCAACCAGAGCTAAAAGCTGAGAGTGCATTAAAATGCATTCCGATATTAAACGGAGAGGATGATATAGACGTGGAGGATTTTATTCATGAAATACAAGAAGTAAGAATGATGTGTAGCGAACCAACACTATTACTTAAAATGATTAAAATAGAGAAGATTTAGGAAAAGCCGCAATGGCAATCCGCAATATTCGTATTACCGAATTCGAATCTCTGTACGAAGCATTGAGACGTAATGTAGCTGCGCAAGTATCAGTGAGAGAACAACAGGACGAATTAAGATGAATGAGGCAAGGATTAACCGAGAGCGTGCAAAACTATAACATCAGATTTCGAAGCGTTTTTAACAAACTCCAACACAGCATTACCAACGAGTATAGAGACGAACTAACTCGACGGGTGATGAACGAGCAACTATACATGGACTCTGTGACCGACTATGTAAGAGGCCTTCGTCCAGAAATAGGGCAGGCGCTAATGGCTAATCTCCCCCCAAATCTCATCGAAGCAGAAAAGAAAGCAATGAATATGGAAAGATACTTTCGCGAGCACAGCTCTCGCAGACAGATGACGCGACAGACAACCGCCCCGCCATTTTATCGTAACCAGGCTTCTCATCCAGTAGACAATCGCTTCGCTATTACAAGTAACACAAATAATAAAACTCCACTCACACAAAATACTCTACCAAGAACGAACAATTTTACGAAGTTTGGGAACAGACCATTAAGCGAAAGGACGCAAGCGAAATGTCCCAAATGCAATCGATTGGGACACCTTCCCAATCAATGCCAAAATTTTCGGATACCGCCTCAAAGAAAAGCCCCTCCAGGAATAAACCACGTTCAAGAACAATCGGAATTAACAATGCTACCTCAGGAAGATTACCCACAATACTATTACAATTACCAGGACGACCAGGATTGCGATTTCTCGTTGACTCCGGGGCAGGAATCAACTTGCTTAAACAAAGATGCTACCCAGGAAAGACAACAATACCAGACACAAAGAAATTCTCCATGGGACATTCCGAATACGAATCTAATTCCAAAGTCAAGTTGAATTTGTTCGACAAAAAGATAGACTTCTCTTTAATAGATGACGATTTCCCAATTATAGAAGATGGCATATTAGGCTTACCCGGTTTGAATCAATATCGATTCGAACTCTCCAACGAAACATTGAAATTAGATAACAACACCCTTCTGCTGCAACAAGAATCAACCCTTGCACCAGGAGAAACCATTCAAAAAATTCTATACCTCGAAGGGAAGCCAACGCCAGTGTGCTTTATAAATGGTGGTAAGTCTTCAATTCAAGTTTCTAACATTATCGAAAATACAAATACCATAGATCAAATCCAAAAATTGAAATCTTCGATTCGACTATCGCACATAGAAAAACCTCTCAGAGAACCTGTAGAAAAGATTCTTCTCTATTACATGGATGTATTTAATTTAGACAGCGAAACATTACCGTGTACATCTCTTGCTAAACATTCCATTACATTTAAAGAAGATAAAATCATCAACGTAAAATCCTACCGTCCTCCCGAACACCATAAAATCGAAATAAACAAACAAATGACGGAAATGTTAGACAGAAAGATTATAGAACCCTCCGACTCTCCCTATAACTCTCCCGTCTGGGTCGTTCCAAAGAAAATCGACGCGTCGGGGAAACAAAAGTGGCGAATAGTGATTGACTTTCGGAAGTTAAACGAATTAACGGACCAAGACGCATATCCATTACCCGACATTGACGATATACTATCGCAACTAGGGAACGCAAAATATTTCTCCGCTTTAGACTTATCCTCGGGATTCCACCAAATACCCATGGATGAGAATTCGAGGAAGTACACTGCATTTAGCACACCACAAGGGCACTTCCACTATAACAGAATGCCATTCGGGCTAAAGAACGCACCCGCTACCTTTCAAAGAATGATGGACACCGCGTTAAGAGGTTTAATTAATAATCATTGTTTCGTCTATCTCGATGATATCATTATATTCGGGCAATCGATAGAGGAACATAATAAAAACCTAGCCATTATACTCCAAAGACTCAGGGAAGTAGGTCTAAAAGTACAACCGGATAAATGTGAATTCCTAAAACCCGAATTGGAATATTTAGGACACTTAGTGACAGCAAACGGAGTAAAACCTAACCCTGAAAAGATAGACGCAGTAAAGAACTTCAAACTACCCAAAAATCCTACGGATGTAAAATCGTTCCTTGGGTTAGCCGGATGCTATAGAAAATTTATTAAGAATTTCTCGAAAATTGCCAAACCGTTAACGGAACTAACTAAGAAAGACATACAATTCCACTGGACTGACAAAACACAACTTAGCTTTGATACATTAAAAGAAAGACTATGCCAAGCACCAGTACTAAAATACCCCGACTATACGAAAACATTTACGTTAACAACGGACGCCAGTAATGAAGGTCTAGGAGCCATCCTTTCACAAGACGGACACCCTTGTTGCTTCATTTCAAGGACATTAAACCCCCCTGAACGAAATTATACTACGACGGAAAAAGAATTATTGGCCATCGTTTGGGCAGTTAGAAGATTTAGGCAATATTTATTAGGCCGCAAATTCAAAATTCAAACAGACCACCAAGCCCTTAAATGGCTGCACAACTGCAAGGACCCCTCTAGTCGATTGATTCGATGGAGATTGAGATTAGAGGAATACGATATAGAGTACGTAAAAGGAAAGGAAAACGTAGCCGCTGACACCCTATCCAGAGTACACGCGATAACACAAACTGACGTTTTATTAAGACAATTCAGAGACTGGGAAAAATCAGAAGAAATACCAAAATTATTGAAACTAACATCTAACAAAGACAACTTTTTCCAATTAACAAAACCATATCTGGGCCCATATGAGGAAACCGTATGGTTACAGAAAATATCAGACATACTTAAAACAAATAGAAAGATAGGAATAGGAGACAATAACTTAAACGCACAAGACAAAGCACACATAAAAAGATTTCTTTTATTTTTCAATGACCAACGCGACGACATAGAATTTGCTTACGAACCAATACAGAGTTTAAGCGAAGAGGAAATAGAACAAGTACTAAAAGAAAATCATGACTTGGTAGGACATCCCGGAATACAAAAGACGTACGACAGAATCCGAGGCAAATATCATATCCCACACCTAATAGACAGAATAAAAAGCAGAATAGGAACTTGCGCGACATGTCAAACATCAAAGACTACTCGGATAAGAGGAAAGGAGGAACCACAGATAACCGACACCCCGTTAGAATCTAACGACAAAATCGCTATGGATGTGATAGGCCCGTTGAAAAAGACCAAGATAGGAAACCAATACATTCTCTCTATACACGATGAACTAACCAAATATTTAATACTTGTGCCCCTAAAAACACAACAGACCCAATCAATCTGGAATGCTTTATTGAATCATTACATTTACATATTCTCCGCACCGAAACGTATATTAACTGACAGAGGACAAAGTTTCATTAGCGAGCTAATGCAACGATACGAAGAAGCATTTAGGATCAAACACATAAAAACCACCTCATTCCATCCACAATCCAACGGAAGCCTAGAACGGACACATGCTGTAATATCCGACATGTTAAAAGCTATACAAAACGATAATGAAACAGAATGGGATCAAAACCTAAATTTTGTGTGTCTAGCATATAACACTATGGTTCATGATGCCACTGGATATACCCCTTTCGAACTAACATTTGGACACAAGGCCAATCTCCCATCTACCATATCCCAAAATCCGCAAAGAACATACGCTGATGAGGTCAGCTTCAGGAAACGAGAATGGGATGCCAAGCTACTTAAAGCCAGGGAAACTCTAATGAAGAGTAAACAAAGATACCAAAGAGATCAAAGAAAAAAAATTATTAAACCTCAATCCATTTTTAGAGAAGAAGATTTAATATTAGTTCATAATGATCATAAAAAACACAAGTTAGATACTGAATGGCTAGGGCCATACACCATTGAAAAAGTAAAAACCCCTTATTACGAAATAATGGTGAATGACTCGATTAGGAAAATACATGGTAATCGTATTAAACCTTATTTTCCAGGACGGTCTTCACCTTCTCCATAAGTAGCAGTTATGCACTTTGTTTTTGTTTTGTCTTGTTGATTAAGACAAAGACGAAAACACACTTTTTAGCCAATTAGCCTCCATAAAACAATCCTGAAGAAACACTGAGATTTTGGAGGACCTAAATCAATCTAAGAAGGGAGGTATGTAACGTAAATCACATCAGAGACCAGGACACACACACATACCGCGGGCAGGATGGTGTCCCGGTCGGCATAATTCGAACCCGATGGACCGACGAGAGAAACACATGGCGACCTTGGCGACAATGTATATTGGCGGAGTACCTGAGGATTCATTTATGGCCTAACGGTCCTTCCACCAAATGTTCCAGAAGCGTAGCAACGGTCACGTACGCCTACAGGGTAGTGGGGATAATGAGAGAACAGATGACCGAATGTAAAAAGATTGTAAGAGACTCACTCTCGTACGGTCACGGCTAGAGCTCGGAAGTGTCTTATACTTGTATAAACCAAGTGAAAATAAAGTCTTCTTCTTCCTTATAAAATTTCTCTATATTTTTACGTGACACTAGCGGGAAGCGTCGTCCGTGGAAAAATAGATTTCACCTATCACCCCGTAGTTGGAACAAAGACTGTTTGCCTGTTTAGGACTGTTAAGGACTTTAATTAACTAAATCTTAAGGTTTATAATGGGTCCTCAGGCTAGCTATACATATACTGTTGAGATGCGTTGACATCTGGCAATCATCTTATCCGACGGATAGAGTCTGCGTGTGGCGAGACACGGGACAGAAACCGTTGGAATCTCTACTGTCACGTGCCGCTACGATTATTTCATTTAAGGACAGCTATAGAATTACTCCATGCCTTTATTAGAAAAAACGTTCATCCCTTGACCGCGGCTACGTTCGGTGACTGGTTGTCGCCTCGAGGACAAGTGCAGTATCACAAGTTTCGAACAATTACAATCGGACTGGATGGCTACAATTGTTTAATTACAGCTATGGTAGAATCTAGATTACAATGTAACGGGATTTTCCCAAAATTCCAAACGGAAGGTTCCCTTGTTCTTTCATCTCCGATTTATATTTATGCTTGATCTGTCTGGGACCAGTCTGGATATAGCGCAAACTGGCTGGCAAACGATGTATTTGGCAAGAAATGTGGAGTACCAGGCACATCGAATTGTCGACATATCAGCAACAGCAACGGAGATACGTGGAGTTGAATATTTGAGTCTGAATCTGCAAAACAACAATTACACTGCATATAACAGAGACCAGAGTCGATGTTCTGGCGCGCAACACATCTGCACTCCATCCCGCGCGGCTTGGCATCCAACGGTCCACGTGCCATCCTTCGAATCCTCCATAGGCCCAAGGACCCATCATAAAGCCGAAATCCCAACTGCATTGTTCGCACATATGGCCTAAGTCAATCTGTTTGCCCGAAAAGACTTTCTAATTCTAGAAGTGTTTTCGGTCGGTTCTTAGAAAGGTCCTTGGGTTCATTACGCCCTCTTAAGAATTACGGAAAAGGCGGGTATTGGCCTAACTAAAAAAGCGGACATCTACCTAACGGAAATTCTGAGTTTTCCCATAAACAATGCCGCCTAGGACCCACGTTGGTAGGAGGCTTCTTCCTCCTCTCTTCCTTTCTAACATTAGTCATAACCAATCGGCATCGCGGATCATTGCCCTCACTTTCCTAACTAACAATGTAATCAACGAATCCGCGTTCTTCGCTCAAAGGGCACACCAATACCGAGCTTCGTACTCACATCAGAATAAACTTTAGAGTTACATCATCTCTCACGGTGACTAGAGTTCCTGCAATCCCTATAACTCTCACCGTTCCTATATCTCTAAGAGCCTCCTATTTCCCTCACAGTATCCAGAAGTCCGACAGCTCCTACAGCTCTCACGGACCTGGAGCTCCTATAGCTCACACTCTCATCTAAGAATAATCCATCTCTTCGTTATCTGTATCTTAAGCAACGGCGTTCTTACTCAGTGTGATTGTATAAATCGCTGGAAATACATATATTTTTTATAACTTTGTGACTCCCAGTGTTATACCACAACGACTACACCTATTATCCTAAGCGAAATACGGGGATCGAACTATCCGTGGTGTCGATTATTCCAATCGTAACGGGAATTTACGACTCCCATTGACGCGTATTCAAACGACCGCGTCTCCCCGCGATAGCTCGAAAATACAGTCGACATAGCGCAAACCGAATAAGTACTGCATTTGGCTGTAATTGTGGAGTATAGCGCGCATCGCATTTGCGACATGTATCCAATAGCAGCGCTGATACGTTGGTTTGATCATTTAGGCATGAATATGCAAAACAGCAATTACGCTGAATCTGTCAGTGACCAGAGAAGACGTAAGACAAAGAAATGATAGAATCGGAAGATGTGCTCTGTGCTCACCAGCAAATCAGGAGCATAACGCTCACCGAATTGTCGTCATATCTGCCACAGAAACGGAGATACGTTGCTTTCGATATTCAAGCATGAATATGCTAAACTGCAATTATGGTGTATTTGACAGGGACAAGAGTGAACATAACGCTAAACTACTGATGTGAGCTGTATATGACATCAGATGACAAATATAACGCGCACCGAATTGTCTGTAAGTGTGCCATAGAAACGGAGATTCGTTGGTTCGAATATTTAATACTGAATATGTAAAACTGCAAATACGCAGGGTTCGGCTGGGTCCCGATTTTACATGCATCAAACGGGATAACATGCACTGTGCTTGGCAGCAAATTTGGAGTATAACGAGCCTCTAATTGTAGCCATATGTGCCATAGAATCGGAGATACGTCGGATGAATACTTAATCCTGAATATACGAAACTGCAACTACGCTGGATCTGGCTGGGTCCAGATTTTACATAGAGTAAACCGGCATCAGATGTGGAATATAACGCGCATCGTATGACCAATGTTTCTGCAAAACAAGCGGAGATTCCTTGATTCGAATATGTAAGCATTAATATCCAAAACTGCAATCACGCTGGATTTCTCCGAGTCCAGTCTTGACAGTGTGCAAACGGGCTGATGTGTGCTGTATTTGGCAGCAAATGTGGAGTATAACATGCATCCTATTGTCGACGTACCTACAATGGATACGGAGATACTTTCACTTGAATAACTAGGCTTGAATATGCAAAACTACAAATACGCTGGATTTGACTCGGTCCGGATTTAACACGGCTTAAACCAGATGAAGCGCTCTGCGTATGGCAGTCAATGTGGAATATAACGCGCATCGTATTGTCGACATATGTGCTATGGAATCGGAGTCACGTTGATTTGAATATCTAAGCCTGAACATACAAAATTGCATTTGGGCTGGATTTTGCAGGGACCAGAGTTGACACAGCACAGACCGGCTGATTTGGCATCATATGTGGAGTATTCTGCGCATCGAATAGGCGACATAGAAACCAAGATACGTTCATTTGAATATGTAATATTTGAAAATTTCTCCAGAAAATGCATAATTGCGTATACGCTTAGTTTGGCTGCGCCCACACGTTACATAGCTCAAACCAGGTAATATACATTGTGTTTGGCAGCAAAAGTGGCGTATATCGCGCATCGAATTGTCGGCATAACTGCAATGCAAACGGCGATACGGTGATTTGAATAATTAATCATGAATATGTAAAGCAGCAATTTCGCTAGGTTTGACAGAAACCGGAGTTGACATGGTACAAACCAGCAGATGTGCGGTGCACATGACATCGGATGTGAAATGTAACGGGCATCGCTTTGTCGCCATATGTGCAATAGAAACGGAGATACATTCATTTGAATATGTTAACCTTAAATTGTAAAACTGCAGTTAAGCTTGATATGTCGAGGACCAGAGATGATATAATAGCACGAGCCAGTTGATGTGAGCTGTATTTGGCAGGCAATGAGAAGTATATCTCGCATCTAATTGACGACAAATCTGCAATTGCAGCGGTGATACATTGTAGTTAATATTCAATAATGGGCCTATTACGATACCGATAGTATTAGCGTGACTGAAACACATTGCCGTCTCAGTAAAACCAGTTTATTTCAAGCTTCACGCTACAGTTCTGAATCCGGACAAGACCGATTCAAGATCTCGCAAGAGCAAGCAGTCAAATTAAGGTACTTACACGAGTTAGAGTCTAATACATTTTATTGGTCCAACATCGATGGGGCGATCTCGCATCGAAATTTTCAGAGGACAGCGTAACCTTCCAACGACGACCGCCGTACGAGCAGCGGATAAACTTATTTCGTGCCTTAGGTTGCCCTCACCACGTCCTCTACTTCTTGATTCTTGGTTGGTAGCTTTAGCGGCTGCAGGTCCGAGAAATTGCATCTTGACCTGCTTTCTCGTATGTCGCACGTGACGTCTCACTTTCCGCCGTAGACACTTGTCGGATCTACATACGTTGAACCATTTGAGCGAGACAAGCGCGGCGCTCTGCAGGGACGAGGGATCCAATTTTCGAAGTATCAAGTGCGAAACCTCCAGTGGTAGTTCGGAAGTGATATCTACCTTACTTGGCACGAACAAACCAACGACGCGTAATAGAGATCTAAAAAACTCCATGTTGCTTCTACTGCTGCGCGAGCACGACCGACGGTCTGGCTAAGAGTGGAGGCTTATATATGTGCTGTTCGTCACGGTGCACTTCGAGTTCCGGTTCCGGGTGAGAGTGCTGGTCAGGCAGAATCGATGGTATGTGCATGTATTTTCACTTACATCGGGTTCACATTATGATTAGAGTTAGAGGCGCGAAACGAATCTTCATTTGGTTTAGACGTTTGTAGTTATGCAGTAGAGCAGATATTTACTAGTGTAAATATGATTGTTATATAATTGGCAAGTAGTCGTGGTGATGAGGTACTCGAGAAGCTATAAATAAAATAGCTATAAATAAATTCCCTTTTTTTAGCACACAACATTTATACATATATCCTATACTCTAAAGACCTCGAAATGCTACTAGCACGCACGCTTTTTGTCAACCGGCTCCTCCATATACTTCTAACGCCTGACTTTTGTCTTTTGTCCCAACTAAGGCCTGGACGTCCTCTGACGCTTACACGCACATTTACATGTACAGCTTAAATGTATCATGTTCCTAACACGCCTCCTTACAATTATACTGTACACTTAATCGTATTTACATGCTTTGACGAATTACGTAACAGAAACTTTAACACTTATTGCTTTATCTACATTCCTCTTAGTTTACATTCATCCATGACCTAAACCTTTCGAATTTCTCTCTACGCAGTGAATTCGTAAAAATATCCGCAGTATTTTCGCCTGTAATTACTTTAAATATGTTTATCTTATTCTCCTTTAAGCACTCGTGAACGTAGTGCTAATGAACTTCAATGTGTTTAGAATTTTTTGTAAAATTTCCGTGCTCGTCTATACTTATCACTCCAGAGTTATCCTCATAAATTTTTACAGGGTTATCGTCTAGATTTACATTGAAGATTTTCATAATTTCCCTAATGGACATTAATTCACTCACCGCTTCCGATAGAGCTACATACTCTGCATACGTCGAGTCTTTTGTCACACACCTTTGTTTTTTAGACTTCCAACCAATTACATTTCCATACAATCTAATTACATATTCAGAAGTCGATTTCCTTTCTAAATGATCTCCTGCCTAATCAGCGTCCACATAACAATCTATCGTTTCACACTTTTCATTCCTTTTATAATCTAATCTTAAATCTCTAGTCCGGTACAAATATTTCAATATTTGCATAGCATATTTAAAGTGTGTCTCATTACAACAATCTTGAAATCTACTCAAATAATTCACACTATAATTTCTATCGGGTCTGGTATTTTCACTAATATACAACAATGCGCCAGTTAAATTTTTGTATTCAATATCCTCTCTATTTATCTCAGCTTTTTCAATTCTTAAGTTGGTCTCCATAGGTGTACTGTACAATTTGCTATTTTGTAACTTACATTTGTTTGCTAATGATTCAATGTATTTCTTTTGGCTTAATCTTATTTCATTTTTGAAATAATCATAGTCTATATTTATTCCAAGATATTCATTGACTTCATCTAAATCTTTCATTTCAAATCTATTAGTTAATAACTTCTTTACCCTTTGTATCTTCCTTTTATTTTTACTACAAATTAGCAAATCGTCTACATACATTAGCAAATAAACAACATTTTCTCCCTCTCCATGTGTATATAGGCACAACTCTATGTTATTCTTCTTAAAACCTAATCTCGTTACATACTTATCAAGACACTCATACCACTCCCTTCGACTTTCTTTTAACCCATAAAGCGCTTTCGATAGTTTACAAACTCTATTCGTTCCGTCCACATATCCCTTTGGTTGATTTACATATACCTCCGAGGTTACTTCACCATTTAAAAAAGCAGATTCTACATTCATTTGCTCGATAATTAATCCATTTCGACAACAATATGTTAGCAATATCTTGAAGGTCTAATTACTCGCTACTGGGGAGTATATGTCATCGGCTACGTTTCTTTGTTGGAATCCTCTTACCACTAATCAAGCCTTATACGTGTCATCTGATTTTCTCGTGTAAACCCATTCTACATCTAATACGTCTTTGCCTTTTACCCTTTCTACCAATTTCCAAGTTTTATTCTTATAAAGACATTCTATTTCCTTATCCATAGCTTGTTTCCAATCTTCACTATCTTCACAACAAATCGCCTCCTCAAATGTACAAGGGATATCTACACTACAATAATTTGCGTGGATTTCACTAATGTTTTCTTTTTCTGGATATCTTACTGGAGTTCTCCTATTACGTGTAGATCTTCCAGGGATGTTTAAGCTTTCAAGACTGTTATCATTTTCATCTTCCCTACTTTCTAACTCTTCCTTATTCATGTTTACCAATAAATCATTATCATCAATGTCATCGTTATCTTTATCGAATGAATTCTCCACAAAACCGATACATTTTGTGTCTGTTTCTATGACCTCTACATGTCTCGCTATTGTTATTTTCCCACCTAATAAGACTCTGTAGCCTACTTCACTATATCCAAACAAAATTCCCATATCTGCCTTTTTATCCCATTTTGAAACTCTCTTTTGTTCTTACAAAAAATTTACTTCCATATAAATGTAGATTTTCAACACTCCCGAAGAATATTTCAAAAGGTGTCTTTCTCTCTATTGTATTTGCCAGTATTCGATTTTTCAAGTATACCGCTGTCCAATTAATTTCGAGCCAGTACCTTTTATGTACTTTCGCTTCCGCTAACAAGCAACGCGCCATCACTGTTCTATTATACCTTTCCGTTGTCCCGTTTAATTCATGTACGTAGGTTGGGCAATTATTTATTCTGATACCTTTATCCCTAGCAAATTTATAAATTCGATTATTCAAGTACTCTTTTCCATTATCACATCTGAATATTATAAACCTCTTGCCAGTTAAATTCTCGGCTTCATTTACAAACTGTACGAAACAATCAAAGACCTCATCTTTTGATTTTATACAATAACTTCTAGCTATTTTGCTATAATTATCGATAAATGAGATGAAATATTTCTCTTCATTGAATCCGGTAGTCTTAAAACCGCACACGTCCGAATGAATAATTTCCATTATCTCCATAGCCTTGGTTCGATTATTTTTCAATGGTAAATTTTGCATTTTCCTTTTCATGTACACCCTACATTTCAAAAATTCCTTTTCAAATTCATTCGTTATACCAGTGACTAGCTGCTCTTTACCCAAAATATTTAAATATTTAAAATTTACGTGTCCTAGCATCCTATGCCATCTTTTCCTTTTACTCATATCACTACGTTCGGCGCTGTTTGCTAAGTGCTCCTTCCCTTTCAATATACTTTTCATTCTATATGTTCCCTTTTCTTTAACCGCTACCGCTGTAAGCTTATTGTCCTCATCTATTACTTTTGCAATATTTCCTATTGAAATGACCTTGTTCCTATTATCTGTTAACTTGCCTAAACTAATCAAGTTTGCGGACATTTCTTTTGCGCAAAAAACATTATCCACATTTATTTCATTTTGCATTCCAAATGCTTCAAAATAACTTATAACATTCCCTAATTTTGTTGCCTTTATCGATCTATTATCGCCTAAATATATATTTACCGGTTCTTTAAGGTCAATACATTTATCTAAATAATTTACGCTGTTAATTATGTGATCTGTGCAACCGCTATCTAATAGCCACATTACTTCATAATTACTTATCTCGTTCGCCTCGCCGCTGTGTGCTGCGTGCGCCGTTGTTATCCATGTGCTTGATCTTGAGTTACCATGCTCGCTCGTGCCGGTTGTTGACTGACGATGGAAATTTCCATGTCCCCTGCTCGTATTTCCTTTGTTTCCTCCTCCTCTGCTGCGACAACGTGTTGACCCAAGCCAAAAACTGATATACTGTTTCCCGCTTCGACGCCATTTTGACACTCTCTCGCAAAATGTCCTACTCTTCCACATCTGAAGCATCCTCCCTTTTTTGCAGAAAAGGCGTTGGTTTGCATTTCTCCTCGATTGGACTTATTTTTCTTCTCCGCTATTTCAATTTTATTTTTTACATACGCTGCCGTTTGATTTTCGGCTTTCAGTGCATCTACTATATCCGCTATGTAGCTGTATTCTTCGGGTAGCGTAATCAGCATGTAAGTTAGTTTTTCCCTCTCACTCACTTGTGCACCAGCACATTTTAATTCGTTTATTAATTTTTCGAAATCGCTAAACAACGATGCTGAATCACTGCAGTTCTCAAGTTTTATCTTTTCCAATCTCCTTCTGCATACGACCTGTAGTGCCGTCGACTCTTTCAAGTTTCATGTCATCAAACTTTTTTACTATCTCATACGCCGTTTTTTCTTCTCTAATATATTCCAATTGTCTGTTTGTGATGGCACTATAAATTATATTTATTGCCTTCGGATCCTTTTTGTCCCAGTCTTCACTGTCTGTTTCTGTCTTCACCCTAGTTGTGACAACCTCGCATTCTCTATACTTGAGAAACGTTGTTATTCTTTGCTTCCACATACCGTAAATATTCATCGAAAATAGGTATCATGATTTCCAATCTCTCCATTTTAAATGATTCCTGATCAGTTACTCAAGCGTTCCTACGTGCTCGAAGTGTATTTTTCCTCTTTGTAACCTTTGAACGTTTCTTTCTTTACTGAAGACTCACTCGATCTAACTCGCAATATTGAAAACCATGCACTAAAATAACTGGCAAAACTATGAACCACGCTCTGCTACCATGTAAAGATGTAGAATGGACTCGGAAATACAAATAATTCCCTTTATTTAGCACACAACAGTTATACATATATCTTATACTCTAAAGACCTCGAAATCCTACCCGCACGCACGCTTGTTGTCAACAGACTCTTCCAGATACTTCTAACCACTGACTCTTGTCTTTTGTCCTAACTAAGGCCTGGACATCCTCTGACGCTTATACACACATTCACATGTACAGTGTAAATGTATCAGATTCCTAGCAGAATTGTTATGCGACTGATGCATCAACATACCATGCAAGAAGAATTGGAAACTAGGACAAAAAGGAAGAGCTTTGAAAGAGATACTTATAATCATAGTAAACGACAAAAAATTCGTAGATGTTCAAGTGAATCTGACGAGGAGGATATTGATGAAAAGGTAGTTGACAATAGAAGAATACAAGTAATAACACAAGAGTCAAACAATCTCCTCGATAACGGCAAAAGTATGATGCGAATGATGGGATATAAGGCGGTTACGGCCTCGGAAATAATGAACAAGGTCGTTTAGAGTCAGTTCAAGCACCTAGACAGCATTGTCGCAGAGTCTTTGGACATCATGTTCCTGGACATGAAGATTCAGGTCTTAAATGGAATCCTGCAGAGGAAGTTATAAAGTTTGTAAAAGATATGAAATGGTGATATGAAAAGTTGACCACAGATGATGAAATTGATTTCTGTTGTGAAGATATAGTGAAAACTGTTATCAATGCGAAAACGGTATTCGCCCGTTTGGATGACGTTGAAGTGCGTCGAGCAAGGACACGTTGTAATCCTCATGAAACAATTCGTGGTGCACTTTTTTTAAATCGTGCTACTGTTAAAATGGCGAATACAGATAGAGCATGTAACTTTATCTTTACTAACCCAAAAGGTTTGAGGGAGAATGGGCTGCTATACTTTGCAGATGTATGTGCTGGGCCAGGAGGTTTTAGGGAACATTTTCTATGGCGAATACGAATTCAAATTACGAATTCAAATACGAATTATTTCAACCCCCCCCCCCCCCCCCGACTAGTATAGGTAGCCTTAACTCAAATACATCTGATAGTTACAACAACAAAGACTCCGTTATTAGTCCACATGATCTTCGTCCTCTTCACACGCGACAACTACAGAGGTAATACCGGAAAATATAATTAATAAGATGGTCTTCTGAGTGGTTTAATTGCAATAGTATTTGGGATGAAATATACTTTTTCAAATCATATGCGGCATTTCGTATAATAACTGAATGGTTATAGGAAAGAATGATGACGTTAAACCGTACGATACGATTGCATAGCATATTTTATAATTGTATAACAAATACTTCCCGCAGGGAGGGCTCGCTTATGTGAGCCTATGAGGGCTGGCAAACCCACTTTCCCGAAGCCAGGGGGACCGTCTTGACAAGCGTCTCGCATACGCGAGTCCCTATGTACTCCGCAGGGAAGGTCGTCTGGGGTGAAAGGCGTTTAATTACTATTACATCCTCTCTACGTGGCCTTGGGCAGTAGCGCACCCACGATCCTGATGCCAAGGATGAGACCGCCGGGATAAGTTCCCGGGTACAAAAGTACCTTGAGGCCCCCGCTTACGTGAGTCCCATCTGGAACGCCGAGCTCGGTTAGCAGGTCGCTGGCCGGCAGTCAGATGGCCGTACATCCATACGATATTCCCACCAACGACTAAGGTTGGTACCACGGGCGGTCGAGTTACAGCCCGGAGGCAGTAGCGACCCCTCTGATCGGCCAATTAATGGGTATGGACTCGTGGTGGCAGTGGTTGATGGACAAGATGCTGGCAAGAGGGCAGATTTAAGGTGGAGACTCCACCGAATGGACTTCGGCGGATGAGCAGCGTCCCACCTGCTCCGAAACCGTACTGGTGAGACGGGAGGGCTTAGAATGTGCCCCGTTCGACCTGATACGAGCGACAGCTCCTGCAGACTAAGCTGATCCAGGGAGCAAGGTATTGGGTGCCTTGTGCGATGGTTGGGCGTAATCTCAACTCCTATGGTCCTAGGGGGCCCGGCTACTGTGTGGAATTATATTCGAGGAAAGCACCCGTTACCAAAAGACAATGCTATTTGTATAACAAATATTTAGTCGACACAATTTGTCTTTATTTGGAATGATTAGATACCTGCTTGTGGCAGCTGCTCCCATAATAGAATAAGTTGCAGTACCTTAGTCTAGAATCCATTACTTCCCAACATCAATATTTGACTCAGGTCTTTTATAATGAAATATGTAGAGGACAGGGTATATGGGAAGTTTGACCGTCAGACTTACTTGAGGTTATCGATTGTCGTCGTAATCGCCGAATTTACTTAAAATAATAAAGTAAGGTACAGCCTATGGGCCCTGAGTCGTAGATACAATGTGTAAAAATATTCCATAAATGTTCGTCACGAAATTCAGCAGATCGCTCGTTGATACCCGTAGGTATTCGAAGATACTTTACTCTTTGTGTTGCCTCGGTTTACTTATACTGGTCGGGGCGGAAGTCGGAAGATTCAAAATCGACTTTGTTCGAAGTAGCGGCAACATTTTTATGATCCGAGTGTATTTACTTGTATCCTTACGATCCTGATACTCCGAGGCAAAATAACAATAGGATTTGAATTGCCCTCTGGCTCATATGCCGCAACAAATTTTTATAGTTTGTGCTCATGTATAGGTACTTATGAACTATCTAAAATATATGTCGGATTGAAGTCAGGATTATGGAGATGGGCGTTTAATGAATTTTCATTGGAATTAGCCATTGCCGTGATACAATGGAGAGTTTATTAGCACGGGCTTATTAACAAGATTACGCACTAGTGATGATGACCTTAGGTTCGAAACGAATCCGCGGTCACGGGATGGTAAACGTATGTTCTCGCACTGTTCAAGTCTAACTCTTTATTAACTAGATGCGATGTATTCGCTGGTTGTAAGGTGGCACTGTCATTCGTCGATGAGATCGTACGAAAGAATGAATCTCCGTCTCGACGATGTCGTCGAGGAAAACTATATTGAGTGGGTCTAAGGATATGAGATCCTCGGATTCGTCAAAGAAAGCTTTCGTTCAAAAGGAGAGGGAAATTAGCGCTGTTGCTAATTGGTCGATCTCCATATCGGCGTTTTGAAAGAGATGCTGGCCGCCCTTGAGGGGAGGTTGTTGACGGGGGGCAACGCTCGTGGAGGATAGGTTTCTCCTATCTTTCCGTAGTTACAACAAAGTCTATTTGACGGACTTCGCTTGACTAAATCTTAAGATCTATAGCGGGTCCTTACGTTAGCTAAACATACGCCACAAAGGCATGCCGACACCCGGCGATCATCTTACCCGAAGGACAAAATCTGCGTGTGGCGGGCCGCGGGATAGAAACTATTGAAGTATTTACTGCCACGTATCGCTACGACTATTTCTTTTAAGGAGAGGTATAGAGTTACTCTGTGCCTTTGTTAGATAAAACGTTCATCCCTTTGACCGCGGCTACGTTCGGCGACTGATTGTCGCCTCGAGCCCAAGCTCATGATCATAAATCTCGAACAATCGGAGCGGCATTCGTTTAATCCAAGTTACAGAGTTGCGGTATTCCCGCGAATCCAAGGAGGAGCTCCGGCGTTCTTTCATCTCCGACACGGCCATTCTGACTATCACACGTCCTCGGGTGTAGCTACAATATTGAGAGTTTTCTTAACGTTAGTCTCGGCTTATTTAGACATTAAGTTAAATTGTAAACAATTAACATTGTTTACAATTGTAAACAATTAACATTGTTTACAATTTAACTTAATGTCTAAATAAGCCGAGACTAACGTTAAGAAAACTAAATAAGCTGAGGGTCCAGTGTAACAATAAAATTTTGTTCGGAGGTTTGACAACAAAAGGAATAGAAGAGAACATGAATTAGTAACGTTGTAATTAATATTGGAAGTGCTAGTTGCATCCTGTGGGTTATCAGTCGGGTAATAACGGCGAAATGGACCAGTCTCGATTTCGTACCCCAATGGATCTCGTTTTTCTAGATCGCACGACCGCACTAAACTTCGTAACGCTGTAGCTCATGGTGCGCGTGAACACATCACTTGCCCCTTCACCGAGCTTCATAACTCTATAGCTCATGGTGCGCGTGAACACATCACTTGCCCCTTTACCGAGCTTCATAACATACTCCGTAAGGTGCTACGGTCTTTGTGCTAAGGATCTTCCGAGATCGAGGTACTCATGTCGTCGTGGTCACTGTTATTGCCGTCACTACCGACGTCCAACTCAGCGGGAACGCGACTGTCCGGCATTTTTCTTAATCTGTCGTGACTGTCTTTATACGATCGTTTACCGTCTAGCGTTTTTAGAATATATCTATCTCCTTCCAAAATCTCGGTTATTACAAATGGACCCTTGAATTTCGGCTCTAGCTTGGTTTGGTTTCTTTCCTCGTTCTTGCGTAGTACGAAGTCGCCGAGGTTAAACCTAACCACTTTAGCTTTGTTCCTATCAAATCTTTCTTTGTCGTATTGGGCGTTACTTTCTATGTTCTGTACAGCCTGCTGCCTTACATCGGAGATATCGACTTCTTTTTCTTCAATATTGTCGGGTAGCAATAGGTCATACGGTCTCGCCGATCTACCGATTAGTAGTTGTAAGGGGCTCGAATTAGTCACGCGGTTGACGGTGCAGTTCAACGCTAGCTGCATTTCCCCAATCGCGTCTTGCCACGGCCGCCCGGTCGTCTCTACTGTCGTGAACATGTTTTTCAACGTGCCCATAACACGTTCTACTTGTCCGTTAGCCCTACTGGCACCGGTCGCTATCAAGTGAACTTTAATTCGTTTGCTTTCGCAGAACTCGCGAAATTCTTTACCCGTAAAACACCTTCCCTGGTCCGCTATTATCCGACAGGGATTCCCGAATAAAAATATAGCGGATTTAAGCGCTTTAATGGTGTTAAAAGAATCTATCCTACGAGTATGATGCAGGTATACGAATTTAGTGAAGGCGTCGATCAATACAATGACGTACTCCTTCGAATCGCTTTTACCACTCAGCTTGCCCGTTATATCCATGTGGACCGTGTGCCAAGGTATGCTGGCCTTGGGTATGGGATGCAGTTCGGCTTGTATCTTACCTGAACTAGCCTTCGAAACTCTACAAGCATGGCAGTTCTCTACGAACTTGCGAACGTACTTCGCCATTCCTTCGAACCAGTAATACTCGTACAGTTTCTCGAGCGTCTTATCCCAACCCAAGTGCATAATTGACTGATGCACATGGTTAATAACGGACCACCTAAACCCTCTTGGAACAATAGGTAAACTGAGAGTCCTGCCTCTTCTTTGAATTTTCCGGTGGAGAGTACCGGACCGTAATTCGTAAGTATTCGCGATGTCTTCCGCGAGCTCATCATTTTGCAATTTTTCGACAATTCCCGAAATTTGGGGGTCACGACGTTGTTCGGCTAGTAGCCAGTCTTCCGAAATTTCGGCCAGATTAACCATTTTCTCTTTGATTTTGTCGAATCTAATAGGGTCAACGCCTGTGGGATTTCGCGAAAAGAAATCTACGTGGGCCATTCGCTTGCCCTCCCGATACACAATGTCGAAGGTAAACGTTTGCAAGTAAGCCCACCACCTGTGTACCCTGTCATTCAAATGTACTTTGCTCTTAGACGCTTTTAATGAATTGCAGTCCGTGACGACAAGAAATTCCCGTCCGTGCAGGTAGTGGCGGAAATGTTTTATGGCGTTTACAACAGCTAATGTTTCGAGTTCATAAGAGTGATATCTGGATTCCGTGAGGCTGGTTCTTTTACTATAGTATTCCACTACTCGATTTTTACCTTCCACCTCGTGCATCAAAATAGCCCCAAATCCTTCGGAGCTAGCATCGGTATGTAATTCTATTGGGTAATTGGGGTCAAATAGCATTAACACCGGTGCGTCGGTCAGAACGGAGATTACCTCTTGTCTTATTTTTTCGTGCCTGTCCGCCCATGTTATATTTTTACTGCCGGACGTAAGCGCGTATAAGGGTTTTAACAATTGCGAAAATTTAGGGATGAACTTCCGAAAGTACGAGGCTAGCCCTATGAACTGCCTGAGCTGTGTGACGGTCGTCGGCGCGGGTAGGGAGCTTAAGGCATATACTTTACCCGGGTTGGGACGGACTTCTCCGTTCTGGATTACGTATCCCAAATAGAGTATCGACGTCTTCAGGAAAGAGCACTTAGAAAAGTTAAACGAAAACCCGGCGTTTACAAGGGTACTTAACACGATGTCCAACCTCTCTAAGGCTTGATCTATTGAGTCGGCGATAATTAGGACATCATCCAAATAGACAACGACGTAGGAATACGCAAGGTCGCCCAGGGCATTGAAAATGGCCCTCTGAAAAACGGACGGTGCATTTTTCAATCCGAACGGCATCGTTACGTACTCGTACTGCCCGTCAGGTGTAACGAACGCCGTGTATTCCGCCGAATTGGGATGTATAGGAATTTGGTGGAACCCGCTGGCCATGTCCAGGCTAATGAAGTATTTCGCCGTTTGTAACCTCGCGATTTGGTCCGCGATAAGGGGTAGGGGGTACCGGTCCGCGATCGTATTCTTATTCAACGCTCGAAAATCTACGCACAATCTATCCGAACCGTCCTTTTTCTTCACGAGTAGCATGGGGCTCGCGAACGGCGAATTGCTAGGTCTTATAATGTTAGCTCTGAGTAGTTCGCTGATTCGCGCTCGTACGATCCTCCGCTCTTCCTCGCTAAGTCTATAGGGGCTTCTTTGGACGGTGATGTTAGGGTCGATCAACCGTATTTCTAATTGGCCCGTATTTACGCGGGTACGTGGGAAACCCGTGATGAACGAGTTTTTGAATCTGTCGAGAATGGAAATTAATCGGTCTTTATCGTCGCCGAGTACCTCGGTGTCTACATCATTGAGGTCGATCGCAGGTTCGGCGATATTATTACAGACATTAACCGTTTTCGACTTACAAATATCGAGGTTATTGCGCGTCATGAGTACGTCGAAGCCTTGCCTTAAAATTTCGCACCCAATAATAATATCGTGTTTTAAGTAATTGTCGGCAAGGACGTGAAAAATTACCTCCAGTGTAAGACCGCTGATACATACGGCGGACAGAATTTGGGTCGTACTCTTAACGCAAGTGTTCCCAATTCCTCGCATTACTACTATCTCGGTCGTTCTCTTGCCGGAAAATTTTGAAGCTACCGATTCTTTGATTAATGAGCATTCAGCTCCGGAATCAAAACAAAACAGGAACGACTCACCCTGGTGACTTAATTTACCGGTCGGGGCCTCCACCACACAGAGGTTAACCTGTCGCTCCTCTTTCGTAGCAGGGTTTCCTCTACGTAAGGTCGGGCAGTTGGGCGCGATGTGGCCCTCCTCGTTACACCTGTAGCAGGACACCTTCGAAGACGTGGCAGCCCGGTTTTCCCCTGATTTTCGATTGCGTTTCTCCGCCTACAGTCTTGTCCTCTCGCGGCACTCAGATGCTTTATGTCCGTGTCTACCGCAGTGGTAGCACTTGTGTCGGGAGTCAGAAGGCTTATGCCGTTTAGCTTCGGGACTCGCGGAGGAGTTGCTTACTGAAGACGCCGGCCTCTTCACAGAATCGGAGAGCACTGTCATTTCGCCTGTGAGCTGGTCCTCGGTCTTGATATCGTTCGTGAGTGCTATCCGTAGGACGCGCTGGTCCTGTGAACCTATATGAAGGAGCACGGTAGCGTTGACTATCTCGTCCTTGGTACACCTTTCCCACCTCGCCATCAGGAAGGAACGTAAACGGCTGCTGTAATCTCCCAGGGTTTCACCCTCCAGTCGTGCTTGGTTTTTCATCTTCCATAGCGCCGTGGCGGCTGTCTCTTTCCCACCAAAGCGTGTAAGGAAACGGTCTTTAAACTTTGGCCAAGAGGAAATTTGAGTAGCAGGTACTTGTGTAAGCCACTGCGCTGCCGAGCTTTCTAGAGCGGCACTCAAGGCACAAAGTAGCGCACCGCCTTGCAAAGGTTTTTCTTCCATGATCACGTCAACAGTCGCACACCATGCGGCTGGGTCAGAACCCAAGCTTCCGGGGTTAAAACGCGGAAGCGGCACGATCGTAGATGTTTCACTCGGTCTTTGCTCTCGCGGCTGAGTTATCTGGCGCACGATGGCCATGAGTTGTTCCATCGTTACGTATGGCCCTGATCCCACTTCTGATGTCGGATTGAAGTCAGGATTATGGAGATGGGCGTTTAATGAATTTTCATTGGAATTAGCCATTGCCGTGATACAATGGAGAGTTCATTAGCACGGGCTTATTAACAAGATTACGCACTAGTGATGATGACCTTAGGTTCGAAACGAATCCGCGGTCACGGGATGGTAAACGTATGTTCTCGCACAGTTCAAGTCTAACTCTTTATTAACTAGATGTGATGTATTCGCTGGTTGTAAGGTGGCACTGTCATTCGTCGATGAGATCGTACGAAAGAACGAATCTCCGTCTCGACGATGTCGTCGAGGAAAACTATATTGGGTGGGTCTAAGGATATGAGATCCTCGGATTCGTCAAAGAAAGCTTTCGTTCCAAAGGAGAGGGAAATTAGCGCTGTTGCTAATTGGTCGATCTCCATATCGGCGTTTTGAAAGAGATGCTGGCCGCCCTTGAGGGGAGGTTGTTGACGGGGGGCAACGCTCGTGGAGGATAGGTTTCTCCTATCTTCCCGTAGTTGCAACAAAGTCTATTTCACGGACTTCGCTTGACTAAATCTTAAGATCTATAGCGGGTCCTTACGTTAGCTAAACATACGCCACAAAGGCATGCCGACACCCGGCGATCATCTCACCCGAAGGACAAAATCTGCGTGTGGCGGGCCGCGGGATAGAAACTATTGAAGTATTTACTGCCACGTATCGCTACGACTATTTCTTTTAAGGAGAGGTATAGAGTTACTCTGCGCCTTTGTTAGATAAAACGTTCATCCCTTTGACCGCGGCTACGTTCGGCGACTGATTGTCGCCTCGAGCCCAAGCTCATGATCATAAATCTCGAACAATCGGAGCGGCATTCGTTTAATCCAAGTTACAGAGTTGCGGTATTCCCGCGAATCCAAGGAGGAGCTCCGGCGTTCTTTCATCTCCAACATATACAATAAGCTGAAGTACTGTAGGAAAGTAATTTACAGTGTTACTAGGTTTGGTTACATATTTCAATATCGTTCACGCCATCGCAAAAGCTTGTATGACGCTGCGTCGGCGTATATGCACACGGGGAGGTGATGGACGAGGCGAGGATGATAGCCTCCCGCGAAGTAGCGTCTGGCCCTGACGGAGTCCCGCGACGGGTATGAGGGGAGATGATGCGGGTCATGGCACCTAGACTGCGACTCCTATTTACATCATGTTCGAAGGAAGGTGCCAATCCTCGGATATGGCGCACGGCGAGGCTGGTATTGCTTCGGAAGGAGGGACGACCAGCCCTTGTATCGTCCGGTATGACTATAGGATGAAGTGTGCAATTTCTTCCAAAGAATCATTGCCAGAATCATTGTACTGTTCTCAGTCGAAAATGTTCGTGAGATGTCAACAACGACTTTTGGCATCAATGACGTAGTTTAGTGATAACTACACTATCAGCTAGGGCCATCTATAGGCAAATTCCGGTTTCATATTTACAAACCTGATACGCTCGATTTGACAGGGATCAGTGCGGACATAGCGCTAATTGTCTAGTGTGCGCTGAATTGGGCAAGAAATCTGGAGTACCGGGCACATCGAATACTCGGCATGTTTGCAACAGCAACGGAAATACGGGGATTTGACTATTTGAGTCCGAATATGCAAACCTGCAATGACGCCGTATTTGACACGGCCCAGATTTGACACAGAGCAAACCGGCTGGAGTATGCTGTATTTGGCAGCAAATGTGGAGTATAACATGCATCCTATTGTGGACATACTTACTATGAAAACGGAGATACATTCAGTTGAATATTTAGGCTTGAATGAGCAAAACTACAAATACGCTGGATTTGACTCGTTCCGTATTTAACATGGCTTAAACCAGATGAAGCGCCTAGTGTATGGCAGTCGATGTGGAATATAACGCGCACCGATTTGTCGACATATCTGCAACAGAAACTGAGTCAAGTCAATCTGAATATTCAACCCTGATCAAGCATTACTGCATTTACGCTTGATTTCACGGGGTCCGGATTTGACATAGCGCAAACCAGATGATGAGAGCTGTATTTAATAGCAACTACGGAGTATAAAGCGCATCGAATTTTCCACATATCTGCAATCGAAACGGAGATACGTTGATTTGATTATTTAGGTGTGATAATGCAAAACTGCAGTTGCGTTGGGTTTGACCGGACCAGAGTGGACATAGCGCTAATTGGATGATATTGGTTTAATTTGCAACAAATGTGGAATGCAAGTATTGGCGACACATTTCCAACAGTAGCGGAGATGCGTGGATTTGAATATATAATAATGTATATGAAAAACTCTAATTATGCTGGATTTGTTGGTTATCGGAGATGACATAGTTTAAATCGAATGATGTGCACTGTATTGGCAGCAAATGTGAAGTATAACCTGAGTCGAATTGTCGGCATATCTGTAACAGAATCGTAGATACGTTGATTTGAATATTTATGCACGAATTTGCAAAACTGCAATTACGCGGGTTTGACACGGGCCAGAGTTGACATAGCGCCAGCCCACTAATGTGCGCTGTATTTGGCAGCAAATATGGAGTGGATGTCGGCACATATGCTATAGAGGCGGAGACACATTGATCTGAACGTTTATTCCTGAGTATGCAAAACTACAATTACGCTGCACTTCACAGGGTCCAGAATCGACATAGCCCAAAGCGGCTGATGTGTGCTGTATTTGGCAACAATTTTGGCGTATAACACGCTTTACGTTGTCGGCATATCTGCAACAGAAGCGGAGATACGTTGATTAGAATATTTCAGCCTGAATATGCAAAGCTGAAACTACGTTGGATTTGTCGGAGACCAGAGATGACGTAGCACAAACCCTCCGATGTGTGCTTAATTTGGGAGACAATGTGGAGTATAACACACATAAATTCATCGTCATATCTGCATTAGAAACAGAGATACGTAGATTTGAGTATTTAAGCCTGAATATGCAAAACTGCAATTTCGCTGGATTTCACACGTTCCAGAGTTAACTTAGCGCCAGCCCACTTAGGTGCGCTCTATTTGGCAGCAAATGTGGAGCTACCGCGCATAGTATTTTCGACGTATATCCAATACCAGTGCAGCAGTTGAAAAGTCGCATCCCGGATGATGCGCGCTGTATTTAGTAGTAAATGTGGAATACAACTTGCATAGTATTGTCGACATATCTGTAATAGGAACGAAGATACCTTCATTTGAATATTTAAGCCTGAATATGCAAATTTGCAATTACACAGAATTTGATCGGGTCCAGAGTTGACGTGGCACAACCCGGCTGATTTGGCAGCATATGTGCAGTATTATGCGCATCGAATGGTCGTCATTTGAGCTCTTGAGGCGGATATACGTGGATTTAAATATTTTAGACTGAGTATGCAAAACTGCAAATACGCTGGATTTGACACGGTCCAGAGTTGACATTGCACAAACTGGCAGATATGCGCTGTATAGGTTTATTTGAACATCTAAGCATGAATATGCGAAACTACAATCATGCCGGATTTGACTGAAACCAGAGAGGACATAACGGAAACAGGCTGGTGTGCGCTGCATTTGGCAAGAAATGTGGGGTACAAGTCACATCGAATTCTCGACATATTTGCCACAATAACGGAGATACGTTGATTTTATTATTCGTGCATGAGTATCCAAAATTGCAATTACGCTGGTTTTAACAATGGTCAGAATCGACATAGCGCAAACCGGCTGATGAGTAATACATTTGGCAGTACGATACTAACTCGAATTGTGGACATATCTGCAACGGAATCCGAAATAGCTTGATTTGAATATTTAATCCTGAAAATGGAAAGCCGTATCAACACCACTCTCAGCAACGCCAACACCTCTCACAACTCGACAACGCTAACAACTCCACTCTCAACAACGCTAACACCTCTCGCAACTCGACAGCGCTAACAACTCTACTCTTCGACTTCTCGATTAACTCCGAGCTCTCGACTCACTCTTATTTCTCGATCAACCGCACAACGCTTCTCGGTCAGCCAATCTTTAAAGTTAAATCGTCCCCTACCATTAGCGTTTGTTTTTCCAACTCTCTAACCTCATTCTATTAACGCTCCGCAAGTACAAGGTGACTTTAGTCACATAGGCTTTCTCCCCGATGTAAACTAACAACCGAAGGACAGACGACATTGTTTTGATCGATTTCTAATGAGGATTTTCCCTCAGGATACTACAATATGTTGACTTGAATATTTAAGCCTGAATATGCAAAACTGCAAATGCACTGAGGTTGGCTGCGTCCACACGTAACATAACTCAAACCAGATAATATGCACTGTATTTGGCAGCGAACATGGAGTATAACGCGCTTCGTTCTGTCGGCATATTTGGAATGCAAACGGCGATACGGTGATTTGAATAATTAACCATGAATATGTATAGCAGCAATTCGCTGGATTTGACAGATCCCGGAGTTGACATAGTACAAACCTGCTGATGTGTGGTGCATATGACATCAGATGTGAAATGTAACGGACATCGAATTGTAGCCATATGTGCAATAGAAACGGAGATACATTCATTTGAATATTTTAACCTGAATATGCAAAACTACAATTACGCTGGATTTGACAGGGACCAGAGTTGACATAGCGCAAACCAGCTGACATGCAGTGCACATGACAGCAAATGTGACATATAACGCGCATCGAATTTTTCGAAAATGTTCCGTAGAAACGGACATACCATGATTTGAATATTTACGACTGCAAACGCAATACTACAATTGCGATGGATGTTTCAAGGACCAGATCTGATATGGCTGTAACCAGCTAATGTGCGGTGTATCTGAGTGCAAATATGAAGTGTAACGCGCTATTTATAATCGAAATATATGCAATAGAAGCGGAGATACGTTTTTGTGAATACGTAAGCCTGAATATGCGCAACAGCAGTTACGCTGTGATTGACAGAGCCTAGAGTTGACCGCAAACTTGCAGATGTGCGCTGGTTATGGCATGGGATATGAAATATAACGGGCATCGCATTGTACCCATTTGCGCTATAGAAACGGAGATACGTGGATTTGAATATTCTAACCTGAATATGCAAAACTGCAATTACGCTTGATATGTCAAGGACCAGAGATGATATAGTAGCTCGAGCCAGCTGAAGTGCGCTGTATTTGGCAGCCAATGAGGAGTATATCTCGCACCTAATTGACGACAAATCTGCAATTGCAGCGGTGATACATTGTAGTTAATATTCAATAATGGGCCTATTACGATACAGATAGTATTAGCGTGACTGAAACACATTTCCGTCTCAGTAAAACTATTTTATTTCAAGCTTCACGCTACAGTTCTGAATCCGGACAAGACCGTTTCAAGTTCTCGCAAAAGCAAGCAGTCAAATTACGGTACTTACACGAGTTAGAGTCTAATACATTTTACTGGTCCAACATCGATGGGGCGATCTCGCACCGAAATTTTCGGAGGACCGCGTAATCTTCCAACGACGACCGCCGTACGAGCAGCGGATAAACTTATTTCGTTCCTTAAGTTGTCCTCACCGCGTCCTCTACTTCTTGATTCTTGGTTGGTAGCTTTAGCGGCTGCAGGTCCGAGGAATTGCATCTTGACCCGCTTTCTCGTATGTCGCATGTGGCGTCTCACTTTCCGCCGTAGACACTTGTCGGATCTATATACGTTGAAGCATTTGCGCGAGACAATCGCGGCGCTCCGCAGGGACGAGGGATCCAATTTTCGAAGTATCAAGTGCGAAACCTCCAGTGGTAGTTCGGAAATGATACTTGGCACGAACAAACCAACGACGCGTAGCACAGATCTAATGAAACTCCATGTTGCTTCTATTGTGGCGCGAGCACTACTGACGGTCTGGCTGAGAATGAATTCTTATATATGTGCCGTTCGTCACGGTGCACTGCGAGTTCCGGCTCCGGTGAGAGTCCTGGACAGTCAGAATCGATCGCATGTGCATGTATCATCCTATATATCGGGTTCACATTATTATTAGTGTTAGATGCGTGAAACGAATCTTCATTTGGATTAGACGTTGTAGTTATGCAATAGAGCAGATATTCACTAATGCGAATTTGATTTGAGGTGTATGGTAGCGATTTAGGTTTAAAGGCACAAGAGTATATTTAACTATGTAACTTATTAAAATATACCCTACGTGTACACTAGTCGTATAATACACTTGTTGTCTTGATTCGTGATTACGAATAGATGGGCGCAAAGAAGTATCGACTTAGCTGCTACTCCTCGTGTCACTCGATAAAAAAGAATGCCTCGCTACCCTGCTCGCTATATTCATATGCGTTGGAGTTGACAAAAGGCGTTGGGATTTGAATTTTGAATGTGTTCTCGAAAATTCGCAACTGACGCTGAACTCTCGACCTTGTTTACAAATGTTGAATTTTCGGGTAGTTGACTCGAGGGCATATGATCACGACAAAATCTACGGATTTTGATTAACCTTCGGTAACCGCCGAAGGTTGTCGGATCTATAATAAACTCATCTTTCAGTAAACACGATTTTTTGTGTAGCGGGTTCACTAGACCGAAACCGTTATGAATTTTACCTACGAGTGCCGCTACAGTACCCGCTTGCCAGTGTTAACGTTACTTCTTTTTATGTTTGTTTATGTATGTTAGCGCGGTGCCCATGCTAACCGCTTAATTCAAACCCGTTTGAGGAGGAGAACGAACTCTCCTGCCCGAACGCGTGGTATAATTGGTTCTTGCGTCTCCGTCGCTTTGTTGCGCTTGCTCGCTGCTTTGCGGTCGGAAGATTTTCCCAGGTAAAAATACGTCGTAGGTTTCTGCGCTCCTTTCCAGATGCTCAATATCTTCCGACACGATGAAGGCGGGTTTTATACGATCTACGGAGACTTTCACGCTTTTGTCCTTCATCCGTATGGTAATGGTTTTCATCCATGCTGTGTAACCTGATAGGGGTCATCGTATGGTGGTTGCAGTGGACCTCCGATTGCATCGTGGCGTACGAAAACGCACGGCGACGTTTCTAAATCGCGGAACATGAACGTTTTCTTTTCGCCGTGTCGTGAAGTCGGCAGAGGTCTAATATCGCTCATTCGCTCTCGCAGACAGTTTGCGAATTCCGCGTTGGCCGGTTGTTTTGCTGGTACAAAGAATTCTGCTGGCAATCGTATGTCCGTACCATAAATCATTTCGGCTGCCGTTGCGCTCAGGTCCTCCTTGATAGCGGTTCTAATGCCTAAAAGAACTATGGGAAGGCTTTCAACCCAGTTGCTCGAATTGTGGCATTTGATTGCGGCCTTAAGCTGCCTGTGAAAGCGCTCTACCATCCCGTTGGTCGCGAGGTGGTAGGCTGTGGTACGCAAATGCTTAATGCCGAGCATCCGGCATAGTTCGTTGAAAAGACTGGATTCGAATTGGTGTCCTTGATCGGTTGTTATTTTTGCTGGGACACCAAAACGCGCTATTCATGTGGAAAGAAGAGCCGAGGCAACGGCCGTCGCTTCCATATCTGGTATTGGAATCGCTTCGGGCCAACGTGAAAAACGGTCGATACATGTTAGACAATATCGGTAGCCTTGTGAATATTGCATGACGATGATGTCTAAATGTATATGCTCGAATCGTCCTGCGAGCTCTCCGAATGTTCCGGTCGGCGTTGATACGTGTCTCGCTATTTTACATTGTTGACACGGGATGCATTGCCGTGTCCATGTTTGGCATTTATTTAATTTTTGTTTACCGCCGGCCAAACTATACGCGATTTTACGAATTTTTGGGTCGCGCGTATCCCTAGATGAGAAAGTCCGTGGAGCGAATTGAATACGTCGAGCCGCAAGTGTTGCGGTACGTACGGTCGTACGATCTCGCCTGATACATCGCAGTATATTTCCGCGTCGTTATCCGGAAAACGAATTTTCTTAACCTGCAACGCGGATATATCGGAGTTGATGATGTCGCGGAGCTCCTTGTCGTTTTCTTGCGCGGCGGCGAGAATTGTGTGATCCACGGATTTTCCTATGGCTTCGATGCGAGATAGGGCGTCGGCTGCATTCTTATTCAGCCTTTTTATATGCCTTATATCGGTCGTGAACTTTTTTTTTTTTTTTTTGCGTGGGGAGTGGAAAATGCTATTACGCATGCCCAGTGTCCCGCATCACTGGGTTATGTGGGAGTCGGTCGGATGTCGTTGCCATACCCACTAAAAACCCCTCCTCCTTCTTCCTCCGCTTGGGGGGCAGACAACCCCGGTAAAACCTGTCGGCAGTCATCAGGGTTGTCCTTTCGTGCCCCGTAGTATCTACTTCTTCGGGCCGTTACTGCTCATGTCGTCCTCTCAGCCAGTTCAGAATACTGGGCTGGTCTCCTTCTGCGGTTTTTCGTTGTTTCATGTTCTTGCCCTCATTGCTCCGCGTAGTTGTTGTTTCGCTCGTTCTCCTCCTTGCTTCTTCCCAGGCCCTCGCTGTCACCCTCCTGTGACACATGACGGTCTTGCAGAATTGCCTAAATTTATTCCAGCTCTCGTCCTTGGCGGTCACCGTGGCGATCAGATTGCCCACGTCTATCTTCCCGCCCAGAGCGTTCTCCAGCTCGATCCTTCTGTCCGTCCACTTCGGGCACGCGAAGAGGGCGTGCTCTGCATCGTCGTTCGGGTCTCCACAGTCGAGACAGTTGCTGTCGCTGTCCCTGCCAATCCTTTTCCTATAGACACCGAAGCTCCCATGCCCGGTTAGCAGCTGCATGGTGTGGTGATCGATGTCCATCTTCTTGTTGGTAAATAACAGCGCACTCGGTATTAGCTTCTTTGTGATATTTTCTTTTTTGTAGTTGTTCCACTCCTTCTGCCAGTCCTCTTGGGCCTTCTTGCGAATCGCCTCCAGTTCCTCCTTCAGCTTGCAGTCGTCATCCGTGCCACTCCTGGGCCCATGGATCTTGTTCCTCTCGTAGGTCTCTCCGAGCATCTTTATCTGTATGTAAATCGGGAGATTCCCGGTCAACACGCAAAGTGCCGCGTGGAAGACGGTACGGTATGCCGTCGTTGTTATGCACAGGGCCGTTCGTTGTGCACGTTTCAGCTTTTTCCTGTTCTTATCGGTATTCGCTGCTCTAGCCCACACCGGTGCTCCGTAAGTTACGATGGACTCCCACACATTGTAGTAGAGCCTACGAGCCAAGCTGGGCGGCCCGTTGATGTTGGGTAGAATTCCCCTAAGTGCTCCTATTAACTTGTCGGCTCTGTTACACACCATCTCGATATGCGCACCGAATCTCCGACTGGAGTCAATGACGACTCCGAGATACCTGATGCGATCGACCGTTTCGATGTCCGAGGAGCCCAACCTGAGTTTCACCACTCTCGGCACTCGCAAGCTTGTGATGAACATGACCTCCGTCTTTTCTCTCGCCAGGGTGAGCCCGACACTCGTGCACCAGTCGTTGGCGATCCTTAGCATCGTGTTGACCTTGGCGGAGGCCTCTTCGTTCCTCCCGACGGAGCATGTGATGGCCAGATCATCCGCGAAGGCGGTTGCTCTGACCATTGGCATGTTGTCGAGTCTCTCGAGCAACCGGTCGTATACCAAGTTCCACAGGAATGGTCCGAGGATGGGTCCCTGCGGGACTCCCGCCGCCACCTCGTGCTCCACCGTGCCGTGCTGGTTGCTCACGATGATCCTCCTTCCGGATAGGTAACTGCCGATTAGCCTTTTGACCTTCCATGGCAGCTTCCTCTTGTCAAATTCCTCGTATATGCTCTTCCAGCTGAGCGAATTGAAGGCATTGCTAATATCTAGGGTGATCATCACGCATACTACCTTCTTCTGTCTGCAGATGTTGGCAAACTTCATCACCTGCGTGATGGCGTCTACCGTACTCCTCTTCTTTCTGAAGCCATATTGCCTCCGATGGAACGGGTCCATTCCGATGCATCTCTCGATGATCTTCTTAAAGCATTTTTCCCAGATCTTGCTCATGGTTGGGAGTATGCTTATCGGCCGGTACGCGTTAGGGAGACTGGGATCCTTACCCGGTTTCCTTAGCAGTATTACTCTGGCCGTCTTCCAGCAGACTGGGATCCTTCCTGATTCAGTGATGCCGTTGAACGCCCTTGTCACGAGTTCGCTCCTGCGACTCGCTACCAGCTTCGCGATCTCGCCCGGCACGCCATCGACTCCTGCAGCCTTCTTGGTGTTCATTCTTCCGGCGGCATCGACGACATCGCCTTCGCCGATGGCGACGCTGAGGCTAATATCTCCTTCTTCTTCGGTCTCTGCCTCTTCGCGGCCCTCATAATGGGGGGGTCCGTGTCCCAAGGTGAATAGACTCTGTAGGACTGCCTTCACCATGTCGATCGGCATGTCGTTGGTTGGTCCCTTGCTTTTACATATCTTCATGACCGTGCGATAGGGTTTTCCCCAAGGGTCGCTCTCCAGTATCTTGCAGTATTCTGCCCAGGCTGTTTTTTTGCTGCGGGCGATCTCCTTTTTTAATTGCCTTCGGATCTCCTTGTAGGCGTTGACGAGGGGCTCGGTGTTGCCGGCGTTCTTCTTCCTTTCTCTCGTCACCTTCCTGAGCGCTTCGTGCGCCTGCGCTCTCAGTTCCGCGATCATCGGGTTCCACCAGTAGTTCGCGTACTTGCGGGTCGCCGCAAAGTTCGACTTCCTTAGCATCCCTTCGCACGTACCTTCGATGCTCTTTTGCAGGGGCTCGGCCCCATCCTCTCCGATAGCCGCGTTGAGGTCTTCCTTCTTCAGTGTGTCGTCGAATCTGCTCAGGAACTCCTCCGGCGATATGTCCTTGGTCACGTACCTGTAGAACTTCGATACGGTTCGGGTCTTCCTCGCCTTAAACCTGTGGAGCACGTACAGATGGTCCGAGGCCGAGTATTTGTCCAAGACCGCGCTTCCGGCGTGTATCTCGCTGACCTTATTGGATACGCTTATTATGTCGGGGAAGCTCGTCTTCCCGTTCATGAAGAAGGTATACTTTTCCTTGAGCCTCAGTGGAAACACCCGGTGGCTGCTTAGTGCCTCCATTAAGACTCTCCCTCTCTTGTCTGTGGTCGATCCTCCCCAACAGGTTGACTTTGCGTTGAAGTCTCCGGCCACGACGACCTTGTCGTGTCTTCTAGCAGCACTCTTCGTCATAGTCGACAGCGTGTCTATGTATTCGGAGTATGCTAGCATATTTATGTTGGGCGAACAGTATCCGCTGAAGCAGAAGACGTCGCCGACGCGGACGCCCACTATCCCGTCGCTCTTGACCTCTGTTGTTTCATCAGGCAGTTTGCCGTTGAGGAGTGTGACCCATATCGAGGCGTCTCCTTTGGTGTCATTAAACCAGTGCGGTAGTTGCCTGTTCGGCTCGGAAATTATTATTATATCCGGCCTAAGTTCGATCGCGCATTGGTGCATCATGTCCTGCGCCAGCTTGCATCTGTTGAGGTTTATCTGCAGTATCCTCATTTATTCGCTTTCAACCGCCTTCTATACTCTGGACAAGCCAGGGATCCGGTTACGTGGTCAAATTTCACACCTTTCTCCTTGCTGCAGATGGAGCAGCAGGGTGCGTTGGCGCAGGCAGCTATCGTGTGGTCTTTGGCTCCGCACTTCCTGCAAATCTCCTTTCCAGGGCTTATCGCCGTGCATTTGTTCGCGATATGACCGAACATGTGACATCTGTAGCACTTTACTACATTGGGTAGTGCCTTTATCGAGGCTATCGTCAAGCCGGTTCTGATCTTCCGGCTCGCCCCCTCTTTGGCCAGGTAGGCTTTCGGCATCGTCACTATTGCCGATTGGGTGCCCCACGGCGCCATTTTTAGGGTCTTTACTTCGACCTCAGTGATGTCGCTTATGCCCAGATGCATTCCTATCACCCTGGCTAGTTCTTCCTTGCCTACGAGCGGGTCTATATCCCTGATCTCTACGGAGGTCTTGTCGCGCATTGGTAGCGCTCTCACCTTGCCTCTTAGCGCAGTGTTCATATCCGCCGCGGTCTTTTTGGCGTTGCTACCTGCTTTCAGCTCGATCAGAATGTCACCTGTTCTGGTCCTCCTAATTCCACAGCTCTCTTTTAGGGTCTCCTTTGCCCCCATCAGGTCTTTGTAGGCCTGGATCCACTCCTTGTCTTGCCCTACTTTGACGAGGATGGCTTCGGGTCTGTTACGTATCCTCTTCGGTCCCTCCGGCCTCTTTGGCTTGTCCAATGCCGCCCTTCCTGCGTTCGCCTTACTGACCACCGTCGGGGTGTCCGTTCTTTTTCCTCTCCTTCCGCGGACAGGGATCCAGTCATCCTTTACATCGCTGTCCGTGTAGTCAGTAGTCGCTTTTGCCGAGCTGTTGCCGGCACAGGCTCCTGCGTAGGAGGCCTCCATGGTCGTTGGTCTCTTTCTCTTGGTGTCGCCCTTCCCCTCGACGGGCGATCTCTCCTTCCTTTTTCCTTCCTTCTCCTCACTCCTCTCCGGATGGGTGGTCATCCTGGTGGCCGTGACTGTCCTAGCGTTCCTCTTGAGCCTCAACTCGTCCAACATCGAGTGGAGCTTGGACGCTTTTTTACTGATAGCGTCCCTCCTTTTCTTGATGTCGGTATCCTTTTTGCTCATGAGGTAGAGTCTGCTACCTATGCATTGGATTTCGCGGAAGACTTCTGTGATGATTTCCGTCATCGCCTTCCATTCGCTCATTTTGATGACGATACTGTCCTCGTCATTGCTTTCGGTCTCGGCCGTTGCTTTGTTCGCCATGGCCTTCCTCCTGAGACATTCCCTTGGTGCCGCCGCTTCGCTGCCGCTGTCCGACATTTCCGCCGGTGTGTCTATCTCCGAGGTGCTGGCCGCTTCGTCCTTCGTTGCCATCGGCTGGCTTCTGGCCTGGCTTCTCGTTGTCTTGCACGCACTCCCCTCCACTGGGGACTTTCTCAAATATCTGGTGATCTTGTCACCTTTCGGGATTTTTTCCTTTGCGAATCGGGTCGCCTTTACGGTGGGTGGTGTCTTATCCTTGAGTGCCTGCATTGGCATCTCGACATCCTCGATGAATCCCGCGATGTCTTCATCAAATTCGAGGTATCTTCTTGTGCTTTTTTTGCACATCTTTCCCTCTGTGACATCTGCGGGTGTTTCTTGGTCCCCGGTCGTGTTTACCCAACGAGGGGAGGCCCTGGGATCGACCTTCCCCTCGCCGTTCGTCCAGTCGTTGGGTGACCGTCGGGTCGAGCCTGGGACGCTACTCGAATCCCCGACGGGGCCTGGAAGCTCCGAAACCCCCTGAGCCGTAGGTTTACTTACCTTGTAGTACTTGTCCATATTGTGTTTATGACTTTAATATACATATATATATATGTATGTTTGAGGTGTATCCTTCCGCGTGTATGCGATTCGTGTCCTAAATACTTGCCGATGTCGTCGTAAGGTCGCCTGTCGTCTGTCTGATGACCGGATACTTAAACTCGCAGAGTCCCTATCACTGTTCGACGCGGGGAGTTTAGACTGGCCCTCCACGGGGGCGCTCTCCCACTCCTTGGTTACCCAGGTAGCCCGCACGGTGGCGCTTCGGTCTCGCGACCCAAGATGGCCTTCGCTCTGCCCCTAACCTCACTTTCCACACACAGCACTTTTAATCGTTTCTCTCGCTTTTATACCAGCGAGCTCCCCTATTTCTTGTATACCCACTCATTCCGGAGCACTAGAAACTTCACTTTCGTGCACTTTTCCGCCCGAGTTCTTTAATTTACCCAGATATTTCGGTTATGCCTACGGAGCGTCGTGCACGTGACCGTTCTGCTTGCCGCCATCATCGAGTGTCTATATCGGTCGTGAACTGCCCGATATAATCTAGTTGACGGAATTGTCTCGGCGATCACTTGTCGGGATTTTGACTGAACGCATAGGTGTGGGGTTTGTGATCTATGAAAATAATGAAATTCCTCCCATCTACGGCGTGTCTAAATCGCTTGACCGCCGTATACATAGCGAGTAATTCGCGATCGTACGCGCTATATTTTCGCTGCGCGAAATTTGAGGCTTTAGTTAAGAAACCCAATGGTGGCCGAGTGTCATTCGCGCGTTACTGCAACACCGCCCCTATTGCAAAGTCGGACGCGTCTACTGCGAGGCTGATGAGCGCGCCAGGTATACGATGCGCTAACATCGTAGCGTTAGCTAGGGCGCGTTTTGACTCGCTAAAGCTCGTTTTGGCTTCCTCCGACTAAATAATGGGCATGTTGCCCTTTTTCGCCCCTTGGAACAAATCGTTGAGGGGTTGCAAAATTTTAGCTGCCCCCGGTATGAAACGTCGGTAAACGTTAATCATACCGAGGTATCCGCGTAGTGTCTTGATGTTCGCGGGGAGCGGTGCTTCGTTTATGGCTGTAACGCGATCGGCGAGCGGTTTTATTCCGTGCGCGTTTACCGTATGGCCTAGGAAGGCTATTTCATTAATTCCGTACTCGCACTTTGCGAGGTTGATTACTACGCCGTACTGGTTTAGACGTTCGAACAAGATCCGCAAGTGCCAGCGGTGCTGCTCCTCGGTTTCCGAAGCTACCAAGAAGTCATCTATGTACGCGTAAACGAAATCTAAGCCTCGCGTCGACAAATCTTTGACACGTTTGCGCGGCGTTTCGAAGCCCAAACATCATGTTGTTTGCCTCGAAAAGGCCGAATGGTGTCGAAATCGCGGTTTTTGTAACGTCCTCAGGCGCGATTGACATTTGATGGTAGGCTCGCACTAAACCAATTTTTGAGAATATTCGCCGACCGTGTAAATGCTGCGCGAAGTCTTGTATGTGCGGTGGAGAGCACCTGTCGGGTACAGTTCGGGCGTTTAGCGCCCTGTAGTCACCGCAATGTCGCAGACTTCCATCCTTCTTTGGGACGACGTGTAGTCGAGATGCCCGGGAACTCTTCGATGGGCGCATGACTCCTTCCTCGATAAGTGTTGCAAATTCCGCCTTGATTGGCTTGAGACGGTCCGGTGCGAGAGGGCGGGGTTTGCAATATACGGGCGGGCGGGGTGTGGTTTCGATGTGGTGCTCCACACTGTGCCGTATTTTCTCTCACCCAAAGGCCGGTGGGCGCGTTAGATCTGCACATTTCTCCAACAATTGGTGGTAGACCAAATCCCCGTTTACGGTCCTAATCATAAGCTGTTCGCAGTTGACGGCGTATCCCCTGGTCGATAGCTGGTTTGTTGTGTCGAGAAGTCGTCTTTTTCTTGGATCCACAAGCAACCCGTAATGACTTAGGAAATCTAGGTCGATGATGGGGGTTTGCACATCGGCGACGGTGAAGTGCCATTTGACGGCACGTCTAAGGGACAGGTTCAGCTCCATCGCTATAGTGCCGTACGTTGCGATGCGCGTCCCATTGGCAGCGAATAGTTCATACGTTGTTTTCTTTACGTCCCTAGATAGCCTGCTACGGGGATGAACGCCGATATCAGCACCGGTGTCAACTAAGAACGAAGTCTTCGTTCTCTGGTCCAAAATAAAGATGCGGCGAGATCCCAAGCCGTCGCCGTCCTCCGCTTTTACGGACGGCTGGGGTCGTTTCCCGACTTCCACTTACAATCGTGGCGCGATCGCCGAACCTCGCATGATAGAAGCAAATTCCGTCCTGGCGCGGATAGTCTCGGGAACGCGAACGGCGGCGGGGTCAAGTGAGAGAATTCGAACGTCTTCGTAGTCGATGATACCCGCTGATTCCCATAGCCTTAATCTGTTCTCGCAGTCTACTGACCTCGGCGGCCAGTGCGTCGTTTTTGCCTTCGTGTGATGCCGGTGGCTCGATTGTGACTACCTTAGCGCGCTGCCCGTTACGATTATACGCCTCATCGAGTTTATCCGCTCTCCTGGTCAGTTTCTCGATACTCGTATCGTCCACTGCAGCCAGGACTTCCCTGATGCGATTCCTCCACAAGCTGTGGATGAATTCATCGGAAGCGAGGGGGCTGGCTAATTTTTTAAGTCATTATAAAACTGTGAGGGTTTTCTGTCGCCCATCTCTTCACGTTCGACTAACCTTTCGAACTTGGCGCTGTCCGATTCGGTCAGGGCGCGGATCAGCTCGCTCTTCAATTTATCGTACTGGCCTGTGGCGAGGAGGTTGGTCACTGTATCCTCAATCTTCGCGAGGTAATGTGGGTCGAGGAATCCCATGAGGGCTAAGGATTTTTCATCGTCGTGGAAGATGCCGGCTACCCCGAAATATTTCTCTAAAATGGAAAACCAAATCCTGGTCATCGTGGGCATAAAGGGCGGCACGCGGAACGATGAGCCGGCTGGAGTCCGTTTGCTCTCCTTTTCCATTGTGTGAGTTGCGGACTATGATATTCAAACTGCGACTAGCCTATCGCTGTCACCTCTTACACAAAAATCACGTCGGTGTCACCAGTTTGAGATGTATGGTAGCGATTTAGGCTTAAAAACACAAGAGTATATTTAACTGCGTAGTTTATTAAAATATACCCTACGTGTACACTAGACGTATAATACACTTGTTATCTTGATTCGTGATTACGAATAGATCGGCGCAAAGAAGTATCGACTTAACTGCTACTGCTCGTGTCATTCGATAACAAAGAATGCCTCGCTACCCTGTTCGCTATATTTATATGCGTCGGAGTTGACAAAAGACGTTGGGATTTAAATTTCCAAGATGTTCTCGAAAAATCACAACGGACGCTGAACTCTCGACCTTGTTTACAAATGTTGATATTTCGGGTAGTTGACTCGAGGGCATGTGATCACGACAAAAACGACGGAATTTGATTAGCCTTCGGTAACCGCCTAAGGTTGTCGAATCTATAATAAACTCATCTTTCAGTAAACACGATTTCTTGTGTAGCGGGTTCACTGGACCGAAACCGATATGAATTTTACCGACGAGTGCCGCTATAGGTGTATAATGAATCCTCAGGCTAGCTAAACATATACTGTTGAGATGCGTTGACATCTGGCAATCATCTTATCCGACGGATAGAGTCTGCGAGTGGCGAGACACGGGACAGAAACCGTTGGAATGTTTACTGTCAGGTGCCGCTACGATTATTTCATTTAAGGACAGCTATAGAATTACTCCATGCCTTTATTAGACAAAACGTCGGAATGGATGGCTACAATTGTTGAATTACAGCTATGGTAGAATCTAGATTACAATGTTACGGGATTTTCCCAAAATTCCAAACGGAAGGTTCCCGTGTTCTTTCATCTCCGATTTATATTTATGCTTGATCTGTCTGGGACCAGTCTGGATATAGCGCAAACTGGCTGGCATACGATGTATTTGGCAAGAGATGTGCAGTACCAGGCACGTCGAATTGTCGACATATCAGCAACAGCAACGGAGATACGTGGAGTTGAATATTTGAGTCTGAATCTGCAAAACAACAATTACACTGCATATAACAGAGACCAGAGTCGATGTTCTGGCGCGCAACACATTTGCACTCCATCCCGCGCGGCTTGACAGCCAACGGTCCACGTGCCATCCTTCGAATCTTCCATAGGCCCAAGGACCCATCATAAAGCCGAAATCCGAACTGCATTGTTCGCACATATGGTCTAAGTCAATCTGTTTGCCCGAAAAGACTTTCTTATTCTAGAAGTGTTTTCGGTCGGTTTTTAGAAAGGTCCTTGGGTTCATTACGCCCTCTTAAGAATTACGGAGAAGGCGGGTATTGGCCTAACTAAAAAAGCGGACATCTACCTAACGGAAAATCTGAGATTTCCCATAAACAATGTCGCCTAGGACCCACGTTGGTAGGAGGCTTCTTCCTCCTCTCTTCCTTTCTAACATTAGTCATAACCAATCGGCATCGCGGATCATTGCCCTCACTTTCCTAACTAACAATGTAATCAACGAATCCGCGTTCTTCGCTCAAAGGGCACACCAATACCGAGCTTCGTACTCACATCAGAATAAACTTTAGAGTTACATCATCTCTCACGGTGACTAGAGTTCCTGCAATCCCTATAACTCTCACCGTTCCTATATCTCTAAGAGCCTCCTATTTCTCTCACAGTATCCAGAAGTCCGACAGCTCCTACAGCTCTCACGGACCTGGAGCTCCTATAGCTCACACTCTCATCTAAGAATAATCCATCTCTTCGTTATCTGTATCTTAAGCAACGGCGTTCTTACTCAGTGTGATTGTATAACTCGCTGGAAATACATATATTTTTTATAACTTTGTGACTCCCAGTGTTATACCACAACGACTACACCTATTATCCTAAGCGAAATACGGGGATCGAACTATCCGTGGTGTCGATTATTCCAATCGTAACGGGAATTTACGACTCCCATTGACGCGTATTCAAACGACCGCGTCTCCCCGCGATAGCTCGAAAATACAGTCGACATAGCGCAAACCGAATAAGTACTGTATTTGGCCGTAATTGTGGAGTATAGCGCGCATCGCATTTGCGACATGTATCCAATAGCAGCGCTGATACGTTGGTTTGATCATTTAGGCATGAATATGCAAAACAGCAATTACGCTGAATCTGTCAGTGACCAGAGAAGACGTAAGACAGAAGAGATGATAGAATCGGAAGATGTGCTCTGTGCTCACCAGCAAATCAGGAGCACAACGCTCACCGAATTGTCGTCACATCTGCCACAGAAACGGAGATACGTTGCTTTCGATATTCAAGCATGAATATGCTAAACTGCAATTATGGTGTATTTGACAGGGACAAGAGTGAACATAACGCTAAACTACTGATGTGAGCTGTATATGACATCAGATGACAAATATAACGCGCACCGAATTGTCTGTAAGTGTGCCATAGAAACGGAGATTCGTTGGTTCGAATATATAATACTGAATATGTAACACTGCAAATACGCAGGGTTCGGCTGGGTCCCGATTTTACATGCATCAAACGGGATAACATGCACTGTGCTTGGCAGCAAATTTGGAGTATAACGAGCCTCTAATTGTAGCCATATGTGCCATAGAATCGGAGATACGTCGGATGAATACTTAATCCTGAATATACGAAACTACAACTACGCTGGATCTGGCTGGGTCCAGATTTTACATAGAGTAAACCGGATGATCTGCACGGCACTTGGCATCAGATGTGGAATATAACGCGCATCGTATGACCAATGTTTCTGGAAAACAAGCGGAGATACCTTGATTCGAATATATAAGCATTAATATCCAAAACTGCAATCACGCTGGATTTCTCCGAGTCCAGTCTTGACAGTGTGCAAACGGGCTGATGTGTGCTGTATTTGGCAGCAAATGTGGAGTATAACATGCATCCTATTGTCGACGTACCTACAATGGATACGGAGATACTTTCACTTGAATAACTAGGCTTGAATATGCAAAACTACAAATACGCTGGATTTGACTGGGTCCGGATTTAACACGGCTAAAACCAGATGAAGCGCTCTGCGTATGGCAGTCAATGTGGAATATAACGCGCATCGTATTGTCGACATATGTGCTATTGAATCGGAGTCACGTTGATTTGAATATTTAAGCGTGAGCATACAAAATTGCATTTGGGCTGGATTTTGCAAGGACCAGAGTTGACACAGCACAATCTAGCTGATGGGCAATGTAGCTACAGCAAATGCGGAGTACAAGGCGTATGGAATTGTCGACATATGTGCAAAAGAAGCGGCGAATCTTTGAATGCAATATTAAGCATTAACAAAAAAAACTACAATTACGCTGGATTTTACAGGGTCCAGAGTTGACATAGCACAGACCGGCTGATTTGGCATCATATGTGGAGTATTCTGCGCATCGAATAGGCGACATAGAAACCAAGCTACGTTCATTTGAATATGTAGTATTTGAACATTTCGCCTGAAAATGCATAATTGCAAATACGCTAAGTTTGGCTGCGCCCACACGTTACATAACTCAAACCAGATAATGTCCTTTGTATTTGGCTGCAAAAGTGGCGTATATCGCGCATCGAATTGTCGGCATATCTGCAATGCAAACGGCGATACGGTGATTTGAATAATTAATCATGAATATGCAAAGCAGCAATTTCGCTCGGTTTGACAGAGACCGGAGTTGACATGGTACAAACCAGTAGATGTGCGGTGCACATGACATCGGATGTGAAATGTAACGGGCATCGCTTTGTCGCCATATGTGCAATGGAAACGGAGATACATTCATTTGAATATGTTAACCTTAATTTGTAAAACTGCAATTACGCTTGATATGTCGAGGACCAGAGATGATATAATAGCACGAGCCAGCTGATGTGAGCTGTATTTGGCAGGCAATGAGGAGTATATCTCGCATCTAATTGACGGCAAATCTCCAATCGCAGCGGTGATACGTTTTATTTAATATTCAATAATGGGCCTGTTACGATACCGATAGTAATAGCGTGACTGAAACACATTGTCGTCTCAGTAAAACCATTTTATTTCAAGCTTCACGCTACAGTTCCGAATCCGGACAAGACCGTTTCACGTTCTCGCAAGAGCAGGAAGTCAAATTATGGTACTTACACGAGTTAGAGTCTAATACATTTTATTGGTCCAACATCGATGGGGCGATCTCGCATGGAAATTTTCGGAGGACCGCGTAACCTTCCAACGACGACCGCCGTACGAGCAGCGGATAAACTTATTTCGTGCCTTAGGTTGCCCTCACCACGTCCTCTACTTCTTGATTCTTGGTTGGTAGCTTTAGCGGCTGCAGGTCCGAGAAATTGCATCTTGACCCGCTTCCTCGTATGTCGCATGTGACGTCTCACTTTCCGCCGTAGACACTTGTCGAATCTACATACGTTGAACCATTTGCGCGAGACAAGCGCGGCGCTCTGCAGGGACGAGGGATCCAATTTTCGAAGTATCAAGTGCGAAACCTCCAGTGGTAGTTCGGAAATGATATCTACCTTACTTGGCACGAACAAACCAACGACGCGTAGTAGAGATCTAAAAAACTCCATGTTGCTTCTACTGTTGCGCGAGCACGACTGACGGTCTGGCTAAGAATGGAGGCTTATATATCTGCTGTTCGTCACGGTGCACTGCGAGTTCCGGTTCCGGGTGAGAGTGCTGGTCAGGCAGAATCGATGGTATGTGCATGTATTTTCACTTACATCGGGTTCACATTATCATTAGAGTTAGAGGCGCGAAACGAATCTTCATTTGGTTTAGACGTAGTAGTTATGCAATAGAGCAGATATTTACTAGTGTAAATTTGATTGTTATATAATTTGACAAGTAGTCGTGGTAATTAGGTACTCGAGAAGCTAATGACAATGATCCTGGGTTCAATAACAAAGCCGCGGTCAACGGGACAACAGAATTCGTTTTCATCCTGATTCCAAGTTGTACCCTACTTCCTTATCTACGATATAGGTAGGACTGGATATAGGTAGATGGATATACGATATATACTGGATATACGATATAGGTAGGACTGAAGAAACTCTTTGTCAAAACATAGAATATCCACCGAGTGTTAAGGCTCTTTGTAACTGGCTAATGTGACCTCACGAGAGAATGATTTTCCGGCACGATGATGCTGCAGAGGAAAACTATGATGGGTGTGTCTAAGGGCACCAGAACATCGGATTCGTGGAGAAATGACTTCGCTCGGAAAGAGATTGTAAGTGGCGTTACTGTTAATTGGACAATTTCCATGTTGATGGTTAGAGAAGGATGCTAGTAGCCCTTGAGGGAACGTTGCTAGCGGGAAGCGTCGTCCGTGGAAAAATAGATTTCACCTATCATCCCGTAGTTGGAACAAAGACTGTTTGCCTGTTTAGGACTGTTAAGGACTTTAGTTAACTAAATCTTAAGGTTCATAATGGGTCCGCAGGCTAGCTAAACATATACTGTTGAGAAGCGTTGACATCTGGCAATCATCTTATCCGACGGATAGAGTCTGCGTGTGGCGAGACACGGGACAGAAACCGTTGGAATGTTTACTGTCACGTGCCGCTACGATTACTTCATTTCAGGACAGCTATAGAATTACTCCATGCCTTTATTAGACAAAACGTTCATCCCTTGACCGCGGCTACGTTCGGTGACTGGTTGTCGCCTCGAGGCCATGTTCGGTATCACAAGTTTCGAACAATTACAATCGGACTGGATGACTACAATTGTTTAATTACCGCTACCGTAGAATCTAGATTACAATGTTTCGGGATTTTCCCAAAATTCCAAACGGAATGTTGCGGTGTTCTTTCATCTGCGACTTATATTTATGTCGCTGGTAGTTCTTACGCATTAGCTTATCGACGGCCTGGCTGGGAACGATCAGGGAAGCGAACTTTTCTGCCCGCGCGCCTGGAGTGATGAATTCCAGAGTCGTCTTCGTTTTGCTCATCTCAAACATCAGGTGGTATTATTACTTCGCGATTTTCGCTGTAATGGTGTTCAATGTTACCGTGCAATAAAAATTCACGCATTTCGGACGGTCTAAGGGTACGATTACGTTCTTGTTGCTAACTTCAATCGCAATGGTCCCTTTTGCTCTCGATATAAATTGATGCGGTCCGCCGTAGGGTGGTTGTAAGGGGTATCCGATGGCATCGTGACGTAGAAATACGTAAGACGATGTTTCGAGTGGAACACGGAGGTTTCTTTTTCGCCGTGTGGCGTAATCGGATGAGGCCTGATCTTTTCTATTCGTAGTTTTAGACGGCTTCCGTATTTCGACTTGGCCTGTTGCTTCGTTGGTACACAGAATTCTGCCGGCAATCGTATGCCGGTGCCATAAATCATTTCGGCTGTCGTCGTTTTCACGTCCGTAATAACTGTTCGTATGCCAAATAAAACTGTTGGCAAGATTTCTACACAGTTGCTCGTATCGTGGCATTTGATTGCTGCTTTTAGTTGACGGTGCAGGCGCTCTACCATCCCGTTGGTCGCGGGGTGATAGGCTGTCGTTCGTAAATGCCTAATGCCCAGGAACAGGCATAATTCGTTAAATATGTTTGATTGGAACTGGCGTCCTTGATCGGTCCTTATCCTTAAAGGTACGTCGAAACGGAATATCCACGTGGAAAGGATGGCTGAAACAACGGTTGCCGCCTCCATGTCGGCGATGGGAACGGCTTCGGTCTAACGCGAAAAACGATCGATTTTCGCCAGGCAATGTCGGTATCCTAGCGTACCGTGTCTGGGGGGGTTTGTCATAAGGTCATCGACGTCCTGTAGCTGTTGATCGCTGAGGCATTTGCCCAGCGTCACGTTCCTAATTATGCTCTAGCAGTTTATATTTCTCTAGGCAAGTTGTTTGAGTGAACTGTAATTTATACCTGTTAAATCAGTGTATACTTAATTGAACCACCCCGATGATCCTAACAGAAATAAGGTTATCGATCTGTTCGTGGCTGTTAGGAACATGATACATTTACACTGTACATGTGAATGTGCGTGTAAGCGTCAGAGGACGTCGAGGCCTTAGTTGGGACAAAAGACAAGAGTCAGTCGTTTCAAGTATCTGGAAGAGTTGGTTGGCAACAAGCGTGCGTGCGAGTAGGATTTCGAGGTCTTTAGAGTATAAGATATATGTATAACTGTTGTGTGCTAAATAAAGGGAATTATTTGTATTTCCGAACCCCTTCTATGTCCTTACAGTGGCGTCGATTATCTGATGGTAACGGTTACGACTCTCGTTTACGCGAAACATAGTTGATTTTGTTTAAATGCTAGATATAGTTTCACGTGAGTAGGGGCAGAAGGAAAGAAGGGTATACACGAATCATTTATAAACCACTTAAGAAGTATGGGCGAAAATGATTTGAAAGAGTATTTCTTTACTCAACTTGCCTTATTTTCATATTGCTATTATAACATAAATGTCATGGTAGAAACCCGGATGATAAATAAATGGCTTATTTCGTTAAACAAATTATTGCCTTTCTGAATTAAATTAGATACTTTCAATAATCCTCAACTACGAAATTTATGTTGACTCTTCTATAAATGGTGCATGCCTGTCAGTGAGATATTATAAGAACGAAGAGTTTACCATTAAAACTTTAAGATTTCGACAAAAGTTTTAAAGCGTAGGCGTCACTGTGTAGGTACGTAGGTAGGTAAATTGAGGTCAACCGGATGTAGAGTTAGTGCCGCATTGACTACGCTGGTCTTTACCTTTCTCTCATTGCGTTCGTCAGATAATAAATATAATTTACATGTTATTATAAACTGTATTATAAATTCTTATAAATTTTTGTACATAATATATATTGTTGAGGTAAATAAATTCAAAATTGAGGGAACAACGAATTCAAGTATTATCCTGTGCTTTCGGGTTACTATTGGTGGCGGGGCAGTAGCCGCTTGGGGTACGTGGGCGTTGCCTCTGGGCCGCTTCGGTCAATCTCACTCCGCGAGTAGTTGGGAGCGGCTATGTCGAAGTCAGTTATGAAAGTGCGCAGTGGTTTCTCAGTCTGATTCGTGTATTTTCCATGTATGTCATATCAGATTTCTTGGATATTATTTCGTCACAGTGTAAAATGTGTCTTTTTTATACTTGCGAACTGGTTAATTCTATCGTTGTTACTGAATATTATAATATTCTGGTACATTAGTGTATTTGTAATGGTATAGAATGGATTCGGAAATACAAATAATTCCCTTTATTTAGCACACAACATTTATACATATATCCTATACTCTAAAGACCTCGAAATGCTACTAGCACGCACGCTTTTTGTCAACCGGCTCCTCCAGATACTTCTAACGCCTGACTCTTGTCTTTTGTCCCAACTAAGGCCTGGACGTCCTCTGACGCTTACACGCACATTTACATGTACAGTTTAAATGTATCATGTTCCTAACACGCCTCCTTACATTTATACTGTACACTTAATCGTAGTTACATGCTTTGACGAATTGCGTAACAGAAACTTTAACACTTATTGCCTTATCTACATTTCTCTTAGTATACATTCATCCATGACCTAAACCTATCGAATTTCTCTCTACGCTGTGCCTTCGTAAAAATATCCGCAGTATTTTCGCCTGTAATTACTTTAAATATGTTTATCTTATTCTCCTTTAAGCACTCGTGAACGTAGTGCTAATGAACTTCAATGTGTTTAGAATTTTTTGTAAAATTTCCGTGCTTTGCTATACTTATCACTCCAGAGTTATCCTCATAAATTTTTACAGGGTTATCGTCTAGATTTACATTGAAGATTTTCATAATTTCCCTAATGGACATTAATTCACTCACCGCTTCCGATAGAGCTACATACTCTGCATACGTCGAGTCTTTTGTCACACACCTTTGTTTTTTAGACTTCCAACCAATTACATTTCCATACAATCTAATTACATATTCAGAAGTCGATTTCCTTTCTAAATGATCTCCTGCCTAATCAGCGTCCACATAACAATCCATCGTTTCACATTTTTCGTTCCTTTTATAATCTAATCTTAAATCTCTAGTCCGGTACAAATATTTCAATATTTGCATTGCATATTTAAAGTGTGTCTCATTACAACAATCTTGAAATCTACTCAAATAATTCACACTATAATTTATATCGGGTCTGGTATTTTCACTAATATACAACAATGCGCCAATTAAATTTTTGTATCCAATATCCTCTCTATTTATCTCAGCTTTTTCAATTCTTAAGTTGGTCTCCATAGGTGTACAGTACAATTTGCTATTTTGTAACTTACATTTGTTTGCTAATGATTCAATGTATTTCTTTTGGCTTAATCTTATTTCATTTTTGAAATAATCATAGTCTATATTTATTCCAAGATATTCTTTGACTTCATCTAAATCTTTCATTTCAAATCTATTAGTTAATAAGTTCTTTACCCTTTGTATCTTCCTTTTATTTTTACTACAAATTAGCAAATCGTCTACATACATTAGCAAATAAACAACATTTTCTCCCTCTCCATGTGTATATAGGCACAACTCTATGTTATTCTTCTTAAAACCTAATCTCGTCACATACTTATCAAGACACTCATACCACTCCCTTCGACTTTCTTTTAACCCATAAAGCGCTTTCGATAGTTTACAAACTCTATTCGTTCCGTCCGCATATCCCTTTGATTGATTTACATATACCTCCGAGGTTCCTTCACCATTTAAAAAAGCAGTTTCGACATTCATTTGCTCGATAATTAATCCATTTCGACAACAACATGTTAGCAATATCTTAAAGGTCTGATTACTCGCTACTGGGGAGTATATGTCATCAGCTATGTTTCTTTGTTGGAATCCTCTTACCACTAATCTAGTCTTATACCTGTCATCTGATTTTCTCGTGTAAATCCATTTTACATCTAATACGTCTTTGCCTTTTACCCTTTCCAACAATTTCCCAGTTTTATTCTTATAAAGTCATTCCATTTCCTTATCCATAGCTTGTTTCCAATCTTCACTATCTTCGCAACAAATCGCCTCCTCAAATGTACAAAGGATATCTACTCTACAATAATTTGCATGGATTTCACTAATGTTTTCTTTTTCTGGATATCTTACTGGAGTTCTCTTATTACGTGTAGATCTTCTAGGGATGTTTATGCTTTCAAGACTGTTATCATTTTCATCTTCCCTATTTTCTAACTCTTCCTTATTCATGTTTACCAATAAATCATTATCCTCAATGTCATCGTTATCTTTATCGAATGAATTCTCCACAAAACCGATACATTTTGTGTCTGTTTCTATGACCTCTACATGTCTCGCTATTGTTATTTTCCCACCTAATAAGACTCTGTAACCTACTTCACTATATCCAAACAAAATTCCCATATCTGCCTTCTTATCCCATTTTGAAACTCTCTTTTGTTCTTACAAAAACTTTACTTCCATATAGATGTAGATTTTCAACACTCCCGAAGAATATTTCCAAAGGTGTCTTTCTCTCTATTGTATTTGCCAGTATTCGATTTTTCAAGTATACCGCTGTCCAATCAATTTCCAGCCAGTACATTTTATGTACTTTCGCTTCCGCTAACAAGCAACGCGCCATGTCCATCACTGTTCTATTATACCTTTCCGTTGTCCCGTTTAATTCATGTACGTAGGTTGGGCAATTATTTATTCTGATACCTTTATCCCTAGCAAATTTATAAATTCGATTATTCAAGTACTCTTTTCCATTATCACATCTGAATATTATAAACCTCTTGCCAGTTAAATTCTCGGCTTCATTTACAAACTGTACGAAACAATCAAAGACCTCATCTTTTGATTTTATACAATAACTTCTAGCTATTTTGCTATAATTATCGATAAATGAGATGAAGTGTTTCTCTTCATTGAATTCGGTAGTCTTAAAACCGCACACGTCCGAGTGAATAATTTCCATTATCTCCATAGCCTTGGTTCGATTATTTTTGAATGGTAAATTTTGCATTTTCCTTTCCATACACACCCTACATTTCAAAAATTCCTTTTTAAATTCATTCGTTATACCAGTAACTAGCTGCTCTTTACCCAAAATATTTAAATATTTAAAATTTACGTGTCCTAGCATCCTATGCCATCTTTTCCTTTTACTCATATCACTACGTTCGGCGCTGTTTGCTAAGTGCTCCTTCCGTTTCAATATACTTTTCATTGTATATGTTCCCTTTTCTTTAACCGCTACTGCTGTAAGCTTATTGTCCACATCTATTACTTTTGCAATATTTCCTATTGAAATGACCTTGTTCCTATTATCTGTTAACTTGCCTAAACTAATCAAGTTTGCGGACATTTCTTTCGCGCAAAAAACATTATCCACATTTATTTCATTTTGCATTCCAAATGCTTCAAAATAACTTATAACATTCCCTAATTTTGTTGCCTTTCGATCTATTATCGCCTAAATATATATTTACCGGTTCTTTAAGGTCAATACATTTATCGAAATAATTTACGCTGTTTATTATGTGATCTGTGCAACCGCTATCTAATAGCCACATTACTTCATTATTACTTATCTCGTTCGCCTCGCCGCTGTGTGCTGAGTGCGCCGTTGCTATCCATGTGCTTTATCTTGAGATACCATGCTCGCTCGTGCCGGTTGTTGACTGACGATGGAAATTTCCATGTCCCCTGCTCGTATTTCCTTTGTTTCCTCCTCCTCTGCTGCGACAACGTGTTGACCCAAGCCAAAAACTGATACTGTTTCCCACTTCGACGCCATTTTGACACTCTCTCGCAAAATGTCCTACTCTTCCACATCTGAAGCATCCTTCCTTTTTTGCAGAATAGGCGTTGGATTGCATTTCTCCTCGATTGGACTTATTTTTCTTCTCCGCTATTTCAATTTTATTTTTTACATACACTGCCGTTTGATTTTCGGCTTTCAGTGCATCTACTATATCCGCTATGTAGCTGTATTCTTCGGGTAACGTAATCAGCATGTAAGTTAGTTTTTCCCTCTCACTCACTTGTGCGCCAGCACATCTTAATTCGTTTATTAATTTTTCGAAACCGCTAAATAACGATGCTGAATCACTGTAGTTCTCAAGTTTTATCTTTTCCAATCTCCTTCTGCATACGACCTGTAGTGCCGTCGACTCTTTCAAGTTTCATTTCATCAAACTTTTTTACTATCTCATACGCCGTTTTTTCTTCTCTAATATATTCCAATTGTCTGTTTGTGATGGCACTATAAATTATATTTATTGTCTTCGGATCCTTTTTGTCCCAGTCTTCACTGTCTGTTTCTGTCTTCACCCTAGTTGTGACAACCTCGCATTCTCTATACTTGAGAAACGTTGTTATTCTTTGCTTCCACATACCGTAAATATTCATCGAAAATAGGTATCATGATTTCCAATCTCTCCATATTAAATGATTCCTTATCAGTTACTCAAGCGTTCCTACGTGCTCGAGGTGTATTTTTCCTCTTTGTAACCTTTGAACGTTTCTTTCTTTACTGAACACTCACTCGATCTAACTCGCAATATTGAAAACCATGCACTAAAATAACTGGCAAAACTATGAACCACGCTCTGCTACCATGTAAAGATATAGAATGGACTCGGAAATACAAATAATTCCCTTTATTTAGCACACAACAGTTATACATATATCTTATACTCTAAAGACCTCGAAATCCTACCCGCACGCACGCTTGTTGTCAACAGACTCTTCCAGATACTTCTAACCACTGACTCTTGTCTTTTGTCCCAACTAAGGCCTGGACATCCTCTGACGCTTATACACACATTCACATGTACAGTGTAAATGTATCATATTCCTAGCAGAATTGTTATGTGACTGATGCATCAACATACCATGCAAGAAGAATTGGAAACTAGGACAAAAAGGAAGAGCTTTGAAAGAGATACTTATAGTCATAGTAAACGACAAAAAATTCGTAGATGTTCAAGTGAATCTGACGAGGAGGATATTGATGAAAAGGTAGTTGACAATAGAAGAATACAAGTAATAACACAAGAGTCAAACAATATCCTCGATAACGGCAAAAGTATGATGCGAATGATGGGATATAAGGCGGTTACGGCCTCGGAAATAATGAACAAGGTCGTTTAGAGTCAGTTCAAGCACCTAGACAGCATGGTCGCAGAGGCTTTGGACATCATGTTCCTGGACATGAAGATTCAGGTCTTAAATGGAATCCTGCAGAGGAAGTTATAAAGTGTGTAAAAGATATGAAATGGTGATATGAAAAGTTGACCACAGATGATGAAATTGATTTCTGTTGTGAAGATATAGTGAAAACTTTTATCAATGCGAAAACGGTATTCGCCCATTTGGATGACGTTGAAGTGCGTCGAGCAAGGACACGTTGTAATCCTCATGAAACAATTCGTGGTGCATTTTTTTTAAATCGTGCTACTGTTAAAACTGCAAATACAGATAGAGCATGTAACTTTATGTTTACTAACCCAAAAGGTTTGAGGGAGAATGGGCTGCTATACTTTGCAGATGTATGTGCTGGACCAGGAGGTTTTAGGGAACATGTTCTATGGCGAAAGAAATGACGTGCTAAAGGATTTGCTCTTACTTTAGAAAATGAACATGATTTCAAATTAGAAGATTTTTATGCGGGTCCTTGTGAAACATTTCATCCATACCACGGACCAAAGGAAAGTGGTGATGTCTTTGACCCAGAAAATGAAGAGGCATTTACAAATCATATAATGCAGCATACCCATGGCAAAGGAGTACATTTTGTGATGTCTGATTGAGGATTCTCAGTAGAACGACAAGAAAATGTACAAGAAATTCTTTCAAATCAACTGTATCTTTGTCGATGTTTAATAGCATTGATGGTTGAAAGAGAGGGTGGTGATTTTGTGACAAAATTATTCAACCTTTTTACACCCTTTAGTGCTGGTTTAGTTTATTTAATGTATCGCTGCTTTGAAGAAGTTTGTATTTTTAAACCAAACTCTTCTAGACCAGGAAATTCAGAAGGTTACATAATATGTAAGAAGAAACGATCTGGGGTACAAGATTTTGTTGAATATCTGAAGCATGTTAATCGTCTGCTTTTAAAAGGTGGTGTAAATGACGACGTTTTACAACTAGTATCATATAATGAATTAAAAAGAGAGAAACAATTTGTTCAATATCTACGTGCTTCTAACAAAGATTTGGCCGGAAAGCAAATACTCGACCTGTGTAAAATTGCAGCATTTTATGCGGATAATACTCTTGTTGAGACAAAACAAGCTGATATGCGCAAACAATATCTAGAGTATTGGAATTACCACCAAATACACTTGTAATCGCAGAGGTTGTATATGAAATAACTAAGGAGTTTATATATCAGCAAAAAGTACTTGCATTGCATATTATAGATGCATTCTACTTAGGAGAAGTGGACATTAGCAAAAAATATTTGAGGAGCAGGTAAGCAACTGAATGTTATTGAGTTCAATAATTAACTTTTAGATTTCCAGTAATGAAATGTTTTTTCAAGAAGTACGTTCATGTAATACTAATGTATGACTGTTGTTTAAAGGAACGAGGAAGCGACGTTGTTCTGTGAAGCTTTGTGGAAACCAGCAGGAAATAACTATACTCGAATACGTGCCAAAGATCTACTTCCTGTTGGTACATATATCTGTGAAAAGTTGCGACTAACACAGCGTAAAATGAAAAATAATTCCGATGCCATAGTATACGAACTTCCAGAAAAGACATTAGATGTTAATGGTTATAATAAGGGCAAATTATATTTCATACAACAGATTGTAATATTTTTAAGAAGCACCGGAAATCCTTGGAATCGGTATGTCAGTAAAACACATTCCATAAAGTATGTCTTTAATTGAAAAACAAACGAGAAGCTATTCGACCTTCATAGACCAAGTTCAGCAGAAGCAAGTTTCGTTAAATCTTTTAAAGGTCGCCTTATTTGTCATTGGCCTAATGATTCATCACTTACTATAAACAGATTTGCAAAATTTATTAAAGATAAGTGTCCGGCATACAATACGTGCTTAGAATATTAAAACTACAGGCTGTACATATATTCGTACACGACTTGATCCGCATAGATGTCAAACAGATTAATTCCGTTAATTTGACTGTTATTTCAAATATGAAATACTTGTGATATATTTCAGTATTTAGCATTATATTTGTATAGAAATAGAAGTGTAGCGGTACATGTGTCATAGGACAAAGCAAATAACGTCGTTGACGCCTCGAAGTACCTAGACCGCTGAGCTACAATTAATGTAAAAACAATGTCACCGCAACCAGCAATTGTCGTCAGGTAGGCAAATACGAATTCTTTTAACCCCCCCTCCCCCTTAACTCAAATACATCTGACGCTTACAACAACAAAGACTCCGTTATTAGTCCACATGACCTTCGTCCTCTTCACACACGACAACTACAGAGGTAATACCGGAAAATATAATTAATAAGATGGTCTTCTGAGTGGTTTAATTGCAATACTATTTGGGATGAAATATACTTTTTCAAATCATATGCGGCATTTCGTATAATAACTGAATGGTTATAGGAAAGAATGATGACGTTAAACTGTACGATACGATTGCATAGCATATTATATAATTGTATAACAAATATTTCCCGCAGGGAGGGCTCGCTTATGTGAGCCTATGAGGGCTGGCAAACCCACTTTCCCGAAGCCAGGGGGACCGTCGGGACAAGGGTCCCGCTTACGTGAGTCCCTATGTACTCCGCAGGGAAGGTCGTCGGAGGTGTAAGGCGTTTAATTACTATTACATCCTCTCTACGTGGCCTTGGGCAGTAGCGCACCCACGATCCTGATGCCAAGGATGGGACCGCCGGGATAAGTTCCCGGGTACAAAAGTACCTAGAGGCCCCCGCTTACGTGAGTCCCATCTGGAACTGCCGAGATCGGTTAGCAGGTCGCTGGCCGGCTGTCACGTGGTCGTACATCCATACGATAGTCCCACCAACGACTAAGGTTGGTACCACGGGCGATCGAGTTACAGCCCGGAGGGAGTAGCGACCCCTCTGATCGGCCAATTAATGGGTATGGACTCGTGGTGGCAGTGGTTGATGGACAAGATGCTGGCAAGAGGGCAGATTTAAGGTGGAGACTCCACCGAATGGACTTCGGCGGATGAGCAGCGTCCCACCTGCTCCGAAACCGTACTGGTGAGACGGGAGGGCTTAGAATGTGCCCCGTTCGACCTGATACGAGCGACAGCTCCTGCAGACTAAGCTGATCCAGGGAGCAAGGTATTGGGTGCCTTGTGCGATGGTTGGGCGTAATCTCAACTCCTATGGTCCTAGGGGCCCGGCTACTGTGTGGAATTATAATCGAGGAAAGCACCCGTTACCAAAAGACAATGCTATTTGTATAACAAATATTTAGTCGACACAATTTGTCTTTATTTGGAATGATTAGATACCTGCTTGTGGCAGCTGCTCCCATAATAGAATAAGTTGCAGTACCTTAGTCTACAATCCATTACTTCCCAACATCAATATTTGACTCAGGTCTTTTATAATGAAATATGTAGAGGACAGGGTATATGGGACTTTTGACCGTCAGACTTATTTGAGGTTATCGATTGTCGTCGTAATCGCCGAATTTACTTAAAATAATAAGGTAAGGTACAGCCTATGGGCCCTGAGTCGTAGATACAATGTGTAAAAATATTCCATAAATGTTCGTCACGAAATTCAGCAGATCGCTCGTTGATACTCGTAGGTATTCGAAGATACTTTACTCTTTGGGTTGCCTCGGTTTACTTATACTGGTCGGGGCGGAAGTCGGAAGATTCAAAATCGACTTTGTTCGAAGTAGCGGCAACATTTTTATGCTCCGAGTGTATTTACTTGTATCCTTACGATCCTGACACTCCGAGGCAAAATAACAATAGGATTTGAATTTCCCTCTGGCTCATATGCCGCAACAAATTTTTATAGTTTGTGCTCATGTATAGGTACTTATGAACTATCTAAAATATATAATAAGCTGAAGTACTGTAGGGAAGTAATTTACAGTGTTACTAGGTTTGGTCACATATTTCAATATCGTTCACGCCATCGCAAAAGCTAGTATGATGCTGCGTCGGCGTATATGCACACAGGGAGGTGATGGACGAGGCGAGGATGATAGCCTCCCGCGAAGTAGCGCCTGGCCCTGACGGAGTCCCGTGACTGGTATGATGGGAGATGATGCGGGTCATGGCACCTAGACTGCGACTTCTATTTACATCGTGATCGAAGGAGGGTGCCAACCCTCGGATATGGCGCACGGCGAGGCTGGTATTGCTTCGGAAGGAGGGACGACCAGCCCTTGTATCGTCCGGTATGCCTATAGGATGAAGTGTGCAATTTCTTCCAAAGAATCATTGCCAGAATCATTGTACTGTTCTCAGTCGAAAATGTTCGTGAGATGTCAACAACGACTTTTGGCATCAATGACGTAGTGTAGTGATAACTACACTATCAGCTAGGGCCATCTATAGGCAAATTCCGGTTTCATATTTACAGACATGATACGCTCGATTTGACAGGGATCAGTGCGGATGTCACGTAAAATAAAAGAGAAATTTTGTAAGAAGAAGAAAACTTTATTTTTACTTCGTTTATACAATTATAAGACACTTCCGAGCTCTAGCCGTGACCGTACGAGAGTGAGTCTCTTACAATCTTTTTACATTCGGTCATCTGTTCTCTCATTATCCCCATTACCCTGTAGGCGTACGTGACCGTTGCTACGCTTCTGGAACCTTTGGTGGAAGGACCGTTAGGCCATAAATGAATCCTCAGGTACTCCGCCAATATACATTGTCGCCAAGGTCGCCATGTGTTTCTCTCGTCGGTCCATCGGGTTCGAAGTATGCCGACCGGGACACCATCCTGCCCGCGGTGTGTGTGTGTCCTGGTCTCTGATGTGATTTACGTTACACGGACATAGCGCTAATTGTCTAGTGTGCGCTGAATTGGGCAAGAAATCTGGAGTACCGGGCATATCGAATACTCGGCATGTCTGCAACAGCAACGGAAATACGGGGATTTGAATATTTGAGTCTGAATATGCAAACCTGCAATGACGCCGTATTTGACACGGCCCAGAGTTGACATAGAGCAAACCGGCTGGAGTATGCTGTATTTGGCAGCAAATTTGGAGTATAACATGCATCCTATTGTGAACATACTTACTATGAAAACGGAGATACATTCAGTTGAATATTTAGGCTTGAATGAGCAAAACTACAAATACGCTGGATTTGACTCGTTCCGTATTTAACATGGCTTAAACCAGATCAAGCGCACAGTGTATGGCAGTCGATGTGGAATATAACGCGCACCGATTTGTCGACATATCTGCAACAGAAACTGAGCCACGTCGATCTGAATATTGAACCCTGATCATGCATTACTGCATTTACGCTTGATTTCACGGGGTCTGGATTTGACATAGCGCAAACCAGATGATGCGAGCTGTATTTAATAGCAACTACGGAGTATAAAGCGCATCGAATTTTCCACATATCTGCAATCGAAACGGAGATTCGTTGATTTGATTATTTAGGTGTGATAATGCAAAACTGCAGTTGCGTTGGGTTTGACCGGACCAGAGTGGACATAGCGCTAATTGGATGATATTGGTTTAATTTGCAACAAATGTGGAATGCAAGTATTGGCGACACATTTCCAACAGTAGCGGAGATGCGTGGATTTGAATATATAATAATGTATATGAAAAACTGCAATTACGCTGGATTTGTCGGTGATCGGAGATGACATAGTTTAAATCGAATGATGTGCACTGTACTGGCGGCAAATGTGAAGTATAACCTGAGTCGAATTGTCGGCATATCTGTAACAGAATCGTAGATACGTTGATTTGATTATTTATGCACGAATTTGCAAAACTGCAATTACGCGGGTTTGACACGGGCCAGAGTTGACATAGCGCCAGCCCACTAATGTGCGCTGTATTTGGCAGCAAATATGGAGTGGATGTCGGCACATATGTTATAGAGGCGGAGACACATTGATCTGAACGTTTATTCCTGAGTATGCAAAACTACAATTACGCTGCACTTCACAGGGTCCAGAATCGACATAGCCAAAAGCGGCTGATGTGTGTTGTATTTGGCAACAATTTTGGCGTATAACACGCTTTACGTTGTCGGCATATCTGCAACAGAAGCGGAGATACGTTGATTAGAATATTTCAGCCTGAATATGCAAAGCTGAAACTACGTTGGATTTGTCGGAGACCAGAGATGACATAGCACAAACCCTCCGATGTGTGCTTAATTTGGGAGCCAATGTGGAATATAATACACATAAATTCATCGTCATATCTGCATTAGAAACAGAGACACGTAGATTTGAATATTTAAGCCTGAATATGCAGAACTGCAATTTCGCTGGATTTCACACGGTCCAGAGTTAACTTAGCGCCAGCCCACTTAGGTGCGCTCTATTTGGCAGCAAATGTGGAGCTACCGCGCATAGTATTTTCGACGTATATCCAATACCAGTGCAGTAGTTGAAAGGTCGCATCCCGGATGATGCGCGCTGTATTTAGTAGTAAATGTGGAATACAACTTGCATAGTATTGTCGACATATCTGTAATAGGAACGAAGATACCTTCATTTGAATATTTAAGCCTCAATATGTAAATTTGCACAAACCGGCTGATTTGGCAGCATATGTGCAGTATTATGCGCATCGAATGGTCGTCATTTGAGCTCTTGAGGCGGAGATACGTGGATTTCAATATTTTAGATTGAGTATGCAAAACTGCAAATACGCTGGATTTGACACGGTCTAGAATTGACATTGCGCAAACTGGCAGATATGCGCTGTATAGGTTTATTTGAACATTTAAGTATGAATATGCGTAACTACAATCATGCCGGATTTGACTGAAACCAGAGAGGACATAACGGAAACAGGCTGGTGTGCGCTGCATTTGGCAAGAAATGTGGGGTACAAGTCACATCGAATTCTCGACATATTTGCCACAATGACGGAGATACGTTGATTTGATTATTCGTGCATGAGTATCCAAAATTGCAATTACGCTGGATTTAACAATGGTCAGAATCGACATAGCGCAAACCGGCTGATGAGTAATACATTTGGCAGTACGATACTAACTCGAATTGTGGACATATCTGCAACGGAATCCGAAATAGCTTGATTTGAATATTTAATCCTGAAAATGGAAAGCCGTATCAACACCACTCTCAGCAACGCCAACACCTCTCACAACTCGACAACGCTAACAACTCCACTCTCAACAACGCTAACAACTCTCGCAACTCGACAGCGCTAACAACTCTACTCTTCGACTCCTTGATTAACTCTGACCTCTCGACTCACTCTTATTTCTCGATCAACCGCTCGACGCTTCTCGATCAGCCAAACTTTAAAGTTAAATCGTCCCCTACCATTAGCGTTAGTTTTTCCAACTCTCTAACCACATTCTGTTAACGCTCCGCAAGTACAAGGTGACTTTAGTCACATAGGCTTTCTTACCGATGTAAACTAACAACCGAAGTACACACGACATTGTTTTGATCGATTTCTAATGAGGATTTTTCCTCGCGATACTACAATATGTTGACTTGAATATTTAAGCCTCAATATGCAAAACTGCAAATGCGCTGAGGTTGGCTGCGTCCACACGTTACATAACTCAAACCAGATAATATGCATTGTGTTTGGCAGCAAAAGTGGCGTATATCGCGCATCGAATTGTCGGCATATCTGCAATGCAATCGGCGATACGGTGTTTTGAATAATTAATCATGAATATGCAAAGCAGCAATTTCGCTAGGTTTGACAGAGACCGGAGTTGACATGGTACAAACCAGCAGATGTGCGGTGCACATGACATCGGATGTGAAATGTAACGGGCATCGCTTTGTCGCGATATGTGCAATAGAAACGGAGATACATTCATTTGAATATGTTAACCTTAATTTGTAAAACTGCAATTACGCTTGATATGTCGTGGACCAGAGATGATATAATAGCACGAGCCAGCTGATGTGAGCTGTATTTGGCAGGCAATGAGGAGTATATCTCGCATCTAATTGATGACAAATCTGCAATTACAGCGATGATACATTGTAGTTAATATTCAATAATGGGCCTATTACGATACAGATAGTATTATCGTGACTGAAACACATTGCCGTCTCAGTAAAACCATTTTATTTCAAGCTTCGCGCTACAGTTCTGAATCCGGACAAGACCGTTTCAAGTTCTCGCAAGAGCAAGCAGTCAAATTAAGGTACTTACACGAGTTAGAGTCTAATACATTTTATTGGTCCAACATCGATGGGGCGATCTCGCATCGAAATTCTCAAAGGACCGCGTAACCTTCCAACGACGACCGCCGTACGAGCAGGGGATAAACTTATTTCGTGCCTTAGGTTGCCCTCACCACGTCCTCTACTTCTTGATTCTTGGTTGGTAGCTTTAGCGGCTGCAGGTCCGAGAAATTGCATCTTGACCCGCTTTCTCGTATGTCGCATGTGACGTCTCACTTTTCGCCGTAGACACTTGTCGGATCTACAAACGTTGAACCATTTGCGCGAGACAAGCGCGGCGCTCTGCAGGGACGAGGGATCCAATTTTCGAAGTATCAAGTGCGATACCTCCAGTGGTAGTTCGGAAATGATATCTACTTTACTTGGCACGAACAAACCAACGACGCGTAGTAGAGATCTAAAAAATTCCATGTTGCTTCTACTGTTGCGCGAGCACGACTGACGGACTGGTTAAGAGTGGAGGCTTATATATGTGCTGTTCGTCACGGTGCACTGCGAGTTCCGGTTCCGGGTGAGAGTGCTGGTCAGGCAGAATCGATGGTATGTGCATGTATTTTCACTTACATCGGGTTCACATTATGATTAGAGTTAGAGGCGCGAAACGGATCTTCATTTGGTTTAGACGTTGTAGTTATGCAATAGAGCAGATATTTACTAGTGTAAATTTGATTGTTATATAATTTGACAAGTAGTCGTGGTAATTAGGTACTCGAGAAGCTAATGACAATGATCCTGGGTTCAATAACAAAGCCGCGGTCAACGGGATAACAGAATTCTTTTTCATCCTGATTCCAAGTTGTACCATACTTCCTTATCTACGGTATAGGTAGCACTGAACAAACTCTTTGTCAAAACATAGAATATCCACCGAGTGTTAAGGCTCTTTGTAACTGGCTAATGTGACCTCACGAGAGAATGATTTTCCGGCACGATGATTCTGCAGAGGAAAACTATGATGGGTGTGTCTAAGGGCACCAGAACATCGGATACGTGGAGAAATGACTTCGCTCGGAAAGAGATTGAAAGTGACGTAACCGTTAATTGGACAATTTCCATGTTGATGGTTAGAGAAGGATGCTAGTAGCCCTTGAGGGAACGTTGCTAGCGGGAAGCGTCGTCCGTGGAAAAATAGATTTCACCTATCATCCCGTGGTTGAAACAAAGACTGTTTGCCTCTTTAGGACTGTTAAGGACTTTAATTAACTAAATCTTAAGGTTTACAATTGGTCCTCAGGTTAGCTAAACATATACTGTTGAGATGCGTTGACATCTGGCAATCATCTTATCCGACGGATAGAGTCTGCGTGTGGCGAGTCACGGGACAGAAACCGTTGGAATGTTTACTGTCACGTGCCGCTACGATTATTTCATTTAAGGACAGCTATAGAATTAATCCATGCCTTTATTAGACAAAACGTTCGTCCCTTGACCGCGGCTACGTTCGGTGACTGGTTGTCGCCTCGAGGCCAAGTGCAGTATCACAAGTTTCGAACAATTACAATCGGACTAGATGACTACGATTGTTTAATTACAGCTATGGTAGAATCTAGATTACAATGTTACGGGATTTTCCCAAAATTCCAAACGGAAGGTTCCCGTGTTCTATCATCTCCGATTTATATTTATGCTTGATCTGTCTGGGACCAGTCTGGATATAGCGCAAACTGGCTGGCAAACGATGTATTTGGCAAGAAATGTGGAGTACCTGGCACATCGAATTGTCGACATATCAGCAACAGCAACGGAGATACGTGGAGTTGAATATTTGAGTCTGAATCTGCAAAACAACAATTACACTGCATATAACAGAGACCAGAGTCGACGTTCTGGCGCGCAACACATCTGCACTCCATCCCGCGCGGCTTGGCATCCAACGGTCCACGTGCCATCCTTCGAATCCTCCATAGGCCCAAGGACCCATCATAAAGCCGAAATCCCAACTGCATTGTTCGCACATATGGCATAAGTCAATCTGTTTGCCCGAAAAGACTTTCTAATTCTAGAAGTGTTTTCGGTCGGTTTTTAGAAAGGTCCTCGGGTTTATTACGCCCTCTTAAGAATTACGGAGAAGGCGGGTATTGGCCTAACGAAAAAAGCGGACATCTACCTAACGGAAAATCTGAGATTTCCCATAAACAATGTCGCCTAGGACCCACGTTGGTAGGAGGCTTCTTCCTCCTCTCTTCCTTTCTAACATTAGTCATAACCAATCGGCATCGCGGATCATTGCCCTCACTTTCCTAACTAACAATGTAATCAACGAATCCGCGTTCTTCGCTCAACGGGCACACCAATACCGAGCTTCGTACTCACATCAGAATAAACTTTAGAGTTACATCATCTCTCACGGTGACTAGAGTTCCTGCAATCCCTATAACTCTTACCGTTCCTATATCTCTCAGAGTTCCATCGTCTCTCGCGGTGACTAAAGTTCCTCCAATCCCTATAACTTTCACCGTTCCTATATCTCTAAGAGCCTCCTATTTCTCTCACAGTATCCAGAAGTCCGACAGCTCCTACAGCTCTCACGGACCTAGAGCTCCTATAGCTCACACTCTCATCTAAGAATAATCCATTTCTTCGTTATCTGTAACTTAAGCAACGGCGTTCTTACTCAGTGTGATTGTATAAATCGTTGGAAATACATATATTTTTTATAACTTTGTGACCCCCAGTGTTATACCACAACGACTACACCTATTATCCAAAGCGAAATACGGGGATCGAACTATCCGTGGAGTCGATTATTCCAATCGTAACGGGAATTTACGACTCCCATTGACGCGTATTCAAACGAACGCGTCTCCCCGCGATAGCTCGAAAATACAGTCGACACAGCGCAAACCGAATAAGTACTGTATTTGGCTGTAATTGTGGAGTATATCGCGCATCGCATTTGCGATATGTATCCAATAGCAGCGCTGATACGTTGGTTTGAACATTTAGGCATGAATATGCAAAACAGCAATTACGCTGAATCTGTCAGTGACCAGAGAATACGTAAGACAGAAGAGATGATAGAATCGGTAGAGGTGCTCTGTGCTCACCAGAAAATCAGGAGCATAACGCTCACCGAATTGTCGTCATATCTGCCATAGAAACGAAGATACGTTCCTTTCGATATTCAAGCATGAATATGCTAAACTGCTATTATGGTGTATTTGACAGGGACAAGAGTGAACAAAACGCTAACCTACTGATGTGCGCTGTATATGACATCAGTTGTCAAATATAACGCGCACCGAATTTTCTGTAAGTGTGCCATAGAAACGGAGATTCGTTGGTTGGAATATTTAATACTGAATATGTAAAGCTGCAAATACGCAGGGTTCGGCTGGGTCCCGATTTTACTTGCATCAAACGGAGTAACGTGCACTGTGTTTGGCAGCAAACTTGGAGTATAACGAGCCTCTAATTGTAGCCATATGTGCCATAGAATCGGAGATACGTCGGTTTGAATACTTAATCCTGAATATACGAAACTGCAACTACGCTGGATCTGGCTGGGTCCAGATTTTACATAGCGTAAACCGGATGATGTGCACTGTACTTGGCATCAGATGTGGAATATAACGCGCATCGCATGGCCAATGTTTCTGGAAAACAAGCGGAGATACCTTGATTCGAATATGTAAGCATTAATATCCAAAACTGCAATTTCGATGGATTTCTCCGAGTCCAGTCTTGACAGTGTGCAAACGGGCTGATGTGTGCTGTATTTGGCAGCAAATGTGCAGTATTACGTACATCCTATTGTCGACGTACCTACAATGGATACGGAGATACTTTCACTTGAATAACAAGGCTTGAATATGCAAAACTACAAATACGCTGGATTTGACTCGGTCCGGATTTAACACGGCTAAAACCAGATGAAGCGCTCTGCGTATGGCAGTCAATGTGGAATATAACGCGCATCGTATTGTCGACATATGTGCTATTGAATCGGAGTAACGTTGATTTGAATATTTAAGCCCGAACATACAAAATTGCATTTGGGCTGGATTGTGCAGGGACCAGAGTTGACACAGCGCAAACGAGCTGATGGGCAATGTAACTACAGCAAATGAGGAGTACAAGGGGTATGGAATTGTCGACATATGTGCAAACGAAGCGGCGAATCTTTGAATGCAATATTTAAGCATTAACAACAAAAACTACAATTACGCTGGATTTTACAGGGTCCAGAGTTGACATAGCACAGACCGGCTGATTTGGCATCATATGTGGAGTATTCTGCGCATCGAATAGGCGACATAGAAACCAAGATACGTTCATTTGAATATGCAGTATTTGAATATTTCGCCTGAAAATGCATAATTGCGTATACGCTGAGTTTGGCTGCGCCCACACGTTACATAACTCAAACCAGATAATATACATTGTGTTTGTCAGCAAAAGTGGCGTATATCGCGCATCGAATTGTCGGCATATCTGCAATGCAAACGGCGATACGGTGATTTGAATAATTAATCATGAATATGCAAAGCACCAATTTCGCTAGGTTTGACAGAGACCGGAGTTGACATGGTACAAACCAGCAGATGTGCGGTGCACATGACATCGGATGTGAAATGTAACGAGCATCGCTTTGTCGCCATATGTGCAATAGAAACGGAGATACATTCATTTGAATATGTTAACCTTAATTTGTAAAACTGCAATTACGCTTGATATGTCGAGGACCAGAGATGATATAATAGCACGAGCCAGCTGATGTGAGCTGTATTTGGCAGGCAATGAGGAGTATATCTCGCATCTAATTGACGACAAATCTGCAATTGCAGCGGTGATACATTGTAGTTAATATTCAATAATGGGCCTATTACGATACCGATAGTATTAGCGTGACTGAAACACATTGCCGTCTCAGTAAAACCATTTTATTTCAAGCTTCACGCTACAGTTCTGAATCCGGACAAGACCGATTCAAGATCTCGCAAGAGCAAGCAGTCAAATTAAGGTACTTACACGAGTTAGAGTCTAATACATTTTATTGGTCCCACATCGATGGGGCGATCTCGCATCGAAATTTTCAGAGGACAGCGTAACCTTCCAACGACGACCGCCGTACGAGCAGCGGATAAACTTATTTCGTGCCTTAGGTTGCCCTCACCACGTCCTCTACTTCTTGATTCTTGGTTGGTAGCTTTAGAGGCTGCAGGTCCGAGAAATTGCATCTTGACCCGCTTTCTCGTATGTCGCATGTGACGTCTCACTTTCCGCCGTAGACACTTGTCGGATCTACATACGTTGAACCATTTGCGCGAGACAAGCGCGGCGCTCTGCAGGGACGAGGGATCCAATTTTCGAAGTATCAAGTGCGAAACCTCCAGTGGTAGTTCGGAAGTGATATCTACCTTACTTGGCACGAACAAACCAACGACGCGTAGTAGAGATCTAAAAAACTCCATGTTGCTTCTACTGTTGCGCGAGCACGACCGACGGTCTGGCTAAGAGTGGAGGCTTATATATGTGCTGTTCGTCACGGTGCACTTCGAGTTCCGGTTGCGGGTGAGAGTGCTGGTCAGGCAGAATCGATGGTATGTGCATGTATTTTCACTTACATCGGGTTCACATTATGATTAGAGTTAGAGGCGCGAAACGAATCTTCATTTGGTTTAGACGTTTGTAGTTATGCAATAGAGCAGATATTTACTAGTGTAAATATGATTGTTATATAATTGGCAAGTAGTCGTGGTGATGAGGTACTCGAGAAGCTATAAATAAAATAGCTATAAATAAATTCCCTTTATTTAGCACACAACATTTATACATATATCCTATACTCTAAAGACCTCGAAATGCTACTAGCACGCACGCTTTTTGTCAACCGGCTCCTCCATATACTTCTAACGCCTGACTTTTGTCTTTTGTCCCAACTAAGGCCTGGACGTCCTCTGACGCTTACACGCACATTTACATGTACAGCTTAAATGTATCATGTTCCTAACACGCCTCCTTACATTTATACTGTACACTTAATCGTATTTACATGCTTTGACGAATTACGTAACAGAAACTTTAACACTTATTGCTTTATCTACATTCCTCTTAGTTTACATTCATCCATGACCTAAACCTTTCGAATTTCTCTCTACGCAGTGAATTCGTAAAAATATCCGCAGTATTTTCGCCTGTAATTACTTTAAATATGTTTATCTTATTCTCCTTTAAGCACTCGTGAACGTAGTGCTAATGAACTTCAATGTGTTTAGAATTTTTTGTAAAATTTCCGTGCTTGGCTATACTTATCACTCCAGAGTTATCCTCATAAATTTTTACAGGGTTATCGTCTAGATTTACATTGAAGATTTTCATAATTTCCCTAATGGACATTAATTCACTCACCGCTTCCGATAGAGCTACATACTCTGCATACGTCGAGTCTTTTGTCACACACCTTTGTTTTTTAGACTTCCAACCAATTACATTTCCATACAATCTAATTACATATTCAGAAGTCGATTTCCTTTCTAAATGATCTCCTGCCTAATCAGCGTCCACATAACAATCTATCGTTTCACATTTTTCATTCCTTTTATAATCTAATCTTAAATCTCTAGTCCGGTACAAATATTTCAATATTTGCATAGCATATTTAAAGTGTGTCTCATTACAACAATCTTGAAATCTACTCAAATAATTCACACTATAATTTCTATCGGGTCTGGTATTTTCACTAATATACAACAATGCGCCAATTAAATTTTTGTATTCAATATCCTCTCTATTTATCTCAGCTTTTTCAATTCTTAAGTTGGTCTCCATAGGTGTACAGTACAATTTGCTATTTTGTAACTTACATTTGTTTGCTAATGATTCAATGTATTTCTTTTGGCTTAATCTTATTTCATTTTTGAAATAATCATAGTCTATATTTATTCCAAGATATTCTTTGACTTCATCTAAATCTTTCATTTCAAATCTATTAGTTAATAATTTCTTTACCCTTTGTATCTTCCTTTTATTTTTACTACAAATTAGCAAATCGTCTACATACATTAGCAAATAAACAACATTTTCTCCCTCTCCATGTGTATATAGGCACAACTCTATGTTATTCTTCTTAAAACCTAATCTCGTCACATACTTATCAAGACACTCATACCACTCCCTTCGACTTTCTTTTAACCCATAAAGCGCTTTCGATAGTTTACAAACTCTATTCGTTCCGTCCGCATATCCCTTTGGTTGATTTACATATACCTCCGAGGTTACTTCACCATTTAAAAAAGCAGTTTCTACATTCATTTGCTCGATAATTAATCCATTTCGACAACAATATGTTAGCAATATCTTGAAGGTCTAATTACTCGCTACTGGGGAGTATATGTCATCGGCTACGTTTCTTTGTTGGAATCCTCTTACCACTAATCAAGCCTTATACCTGTCATCTGATTTTCTCGTGTAAACCCATTCTACATCTAATACGTCTTTGCCTTTTACCCTTTCTACCAATTTCCAAGTTTTATTCTTATAAAGACATTCTATTTCCTTATCCATAGCTTGTTTCCAATCTTCACTATCTTCACAACAAATCGCCTCCTCAAATGTACAAGGGATATCTACACTACAATAATTTGCATGGATTTCACTAATGTTTTCTTTTTCTGGATATCTTACTGGAGTTCTTCTATTACGTGTAGATCTTCCAGGGATGTTTAAGCTTTCAAGACTGTTATCATTTTCATCTTCCCTACTTTCTAACTCTTCCTTATTCATGTTTACCAATAAATCATTATCATCAATGTCATCGTTATCTTTATCGAATGAATTCTCCACAAAACCGATACATTTTGTGTCTGTTTCTATGACCTCTACATGTCTCGCTATTGTTATTTTCCCACCTAATAAGACTCTGTAGCCTACTTCACTATATGCAAACAAAATTCCCATATCTGCCTTTTTATCCCATTTTGAAACTCTCTTTTGTTCTTACAAAAAATTTACTTCCATATAAATGTAGATTTTCAACACTCCCGAAGAATATTTCAAAAGGTGTCTTTCTCTCTATTGTATTTGCCAGTATTCGATTTTTCAAGTATACCGCTGTCCAATCAATTTCGAGCCAGTACCTTTTATGTACTTTCGCTTCCGCTAACAAGCAACGCGCCATGTCCATCACTGTTCTATTATACCTTTCCGTTGTCCCGTTTAATTCATGTACGTAGGTTGGGCAATTATTTATTCTGATACCTTTATCCCTAGCAAATTTATAAATTCGATTATTCAAGTACTCTTTTCCATTATCACATCTCAATATTATAAACCTCTTGCCCGTTAAATTCTCGGCTTCATTTACAAACTGTACGAAACAATCAAAGACCTCATCTTTTGATTTTATACAATAACTTCTAGCTATTTTGCTATAATTATCGATAAATGAGATGAAATATTTCTCTTCATTGAATCCGGTAGTCTTAAAACCGCACACGTCCGAATGAATAATTTCCATTATCTCCATAGCCTTGGTTCGATTATTTTTCAATGGTAAATTTTGCATTTTCCTTTTCATGCACACCCTACATTTCAAAAATTCCTTTTCAAATTCATTCGTTATACCAGTGACTAGCTGCTCTTTACCCAAAATATTTAAATATTTAAAATTTACGTGTCCTAGCATCCTATGCCATCTTTTCCTTTTACTCATATCACTACGTTCGGCGCTGTTTGCTAAGTGCTCCTTCCCTTTCAATATACTTTTCATTCTATATGTTCCCTTTTCTTTAACCGCTACCGCTGTAAGCTTATTGTCCTCATCTATTACTTTTGCAATATTTCCTATTGAAATGACCTTGTTCCTATTATCTGTTAACTTGCCTAAACTAATCAAGTTTGCGGACATTTCTTTCGCGCAAAAAACATTATCCACATTTATTTCATTTTGCATTCCAAATGCTTCAAAGTAACTTATAACATTCCCTAATTTTGTTGCCTTTCGATCTATTATCGCCTAAATATATATTTACCGGTTCTTTAAGGTCAATACATTTATCTAAATAATTTACGCTGTTAATTATGTGATCTGTGCAACCGCTATCTAATAGCCACATTACTTCATAATTACTTATCTCGTTCGCCTCGCCGCTGTGTGCTGCGTGCGCCGTTGTTATCCATGTGCTTGATCTTGAGTTACCATGCTCGCTCGTGCCGGTTGTTGACTGACGATGGAAATTTCCATGTCCCCTGCTCGTATTTCCTTTGTTTCCTCCTCCTCTGCTGCGACAACGTGTTGACCCAAGCCAAAAACTGATATACTGTTTCCCGCTTCGACGCCATTTTGACACTCTCTCGCAAAATGTCCTACTCTTCCACATCTGAAGCATCCTCCCTTTTTTGCAGAAAAGGCGTTGGTTTGCATTTCTCCTCGATTGGACTTATTTTTCTTCTCCGCTATTTCAATTTTATTTTTTACATACGCTGCCGTTTGATTTTCGGCTTTCAGTGCATCTACTATATCCGCTACGTAGCTGTATTCTTCGGGTAGCGTAATCAGCATGTAAGTTAGTTTTTCCCTCTCACTCACTTGTGCCCCAGCACATTTTAATTCGTTTATTAATTTTTCGAAATCGCTAAATAACGATGCTGAATCACTGCAGTTCTCAAGTTTTATCTTTTCCAATCTCCTTGTGCATACGACCTGTAGTGCCGTCGACTCTTTCAAGTTTCATGTCATCAAACTTTTTTACTATCTCATACGCCGTTTTTTCTTCTCTAATATATTCCAATTGTCTGTTTGTGATGGCACTATAAATTATATTTATTGCCTTCGGATCCTTTTTGTCCCAGTCTTCACTGTCTGTTTCTGTCTTCACCCTAGTTGTGACAACCTCGCATTCTCTATACTTGAGAAACGTTGTTATTCTTTGCTTCCACATACCGTAAATATTCATCGAAAATAGGTATCATGATTTCCAATCTCTCCATTTTAAATGATTCCTGATCAGTTACTCAAGCGTTCCTACGTGCTCGAAGTGTATTTTTCCTCTTTGTAACCTTTGAACGTTTCTTTCTTTACTGAACACTCACTCGATCTAACTCGCAATATTGAAAACCATGCACTAAAATAACTGGCAAAACTATGAACCACGCTCTGCTACCATGTAAAGATATAGAATGGACTCGGAAATACAAATAATTCCCTTTATTTAGCACACAACAGTTATACATATATCTTATACTCTAAAGACCTCGAAATCCTACCCGCACGCACGCTTGTTGTCAACAGACTCTTCCAGATACTTCTAACCACTGACTCTTGTCTTTTGTCCTAACTAAGGCCTGGACATCCTCTGACGCTTATACACACATTCACATGTACAGTGTAAATGTATCATATTCCTAGCAGAATTGTTATGCGACTGATGCATCAACATACCATGCAAGAAGAATTGGAAACTAGGACAAAAAGGAAGAGCTTTGAAAGAGATACTTATAATCATAGTAAACGACAAAAAATTCGTATATGTTCAAGTGAATCTGACGAGGTGGATATTGATGAAAAGGTAGTTGACAATAGAAGAATACAAGTAATAACACAAGAGTCAAACAATCTCCTCGATAACGGCAAAAGGATGATGCGAATGATGGGATATAAGGCGGTTACGGCCTCGGAAATAATGAACAAGGTCGTTTAGAGTCAGTTCAAGCACCTAGACAGCATGGTCGCAGAGTCTTTGGACATCATGTTCCTGGACGTGAAGATTCAGGTCTTAAATGGAATCCTGCAGAGGAAGTTATAAAGTTTGTAAAAGATATGAAATGGTGATATGAAAAGTTGACCACAGATGATGAAATTGATTTCTGTTGTGAAGATATAGTGAAAACTGTTATCAATGCGAAAACGGTATTCGCCCATTTGGATGACGTTGAAGTGCGTCGAGCAAGGACACGTTGTAATCCTCATGAAACAATTCGTGGTGCACTTTTTTTAAATCGTGCTACTGTTAAAATGGCGAATACAGATAGAGCATGTAACTTTATGTTTACTAACCCAAAAGGTTTGAGGGAGAATGGGCTGCTATACTTTGCAGATGTATGTGCTGGGCCAGGAGGTTTTAGGGAACATTTTCTATGGCGAATACGAATTCAAATTACGAATTCAAATACGAATTATTTCAACCCCCCCCCCCCCGACTAGTATAGGTAGCCTTAACTCAAATACATCTGACAGTTACAACAACAAAGACTCCGTTATTAGTCCACATGATCTTCGTCCTCTTCACACGCGACAACTACAGAGGTAATACCGGAAAATATAATTAATAAGATGGTCTTCTGAGTGGTTTAATTGCAATAGTATTTGGGATGAAATATACTTTTTCAAATCATATGCGGCATTTCGTATAATAACTGAATGGTTATAGGAAAGAATGATGACGTTAAACCGTACGATACGATTGCATAGCATATTTTATAATTGTATAACAAATATTTCCCGCAGGGAGGGCTCGCTTATGTGAGCCTATGAGGGCTGGCAAACCCACTTTCCCGAAGCCAGGGGGACCGTCGGGACAAGCGTCTCGCATACGCGAGTCCCTATGTACTCCGCAGGGAAGGTCGTCGGGGGTGAAAGGCGTTTAATTACTATTACATCCTCTCTACGTGGCCTTGGGCAGTAGCGCACCCACGATCCTGATGCCAAGGATGAGACCGCCGGGATAAGTTCCCGGGTACAAAAGTACCTTGAGGCCCCCGCTTACGTGAGTCCCATCTGGAACGCCGAGCTCGGTTAGCAGGTCGCTGGCCGGCAGTCAGATGGCCGTACATCCATACGATATTCCCACCAACGACTAAGGTTGGTACCACGGGCGGTCGAGTTACAGCCCGGAGGCAGTAGCGACCCCTCTGATCGGCCAATTAATGGGTATGGACACGTGGTGGCAGTGGTTGATGGACAAGATGCTGGCAAGAGGGCCGATTTAAGGTGGAGACTCCACCGAATGGCCTTCGGCGGGTGAGCAGCGTCCCACCTGCTCCGAAACCGTACTGGTGAGACGGGAGGGCTTAGAATGTGCCCCGTTCGACCTGATACGAGCGACAGCTCCTGCAGACTAAGCTGATCCAGGGAGCAAGGTATTGGGTGCCTTGTGCGATGGTTGGGCGTAATCTCAACTCCTATGGTCCTAGGGGGCCCGGCTACTGTGTGGAATTATATTCGAGGAAAGCACCCGTTACCAAAAGACAATGCTATTTGTATAACAAATATTTAGTCGACACAATTTGTCTTTATTTGGAATGATTAGATACCTGCATGTGGCAGCTGCTCCCATAATAGAATAAGTTGCAGTACCTTAGTCTAGAATCCATTACTTCCCAACATCAATATTTGACTCAGGTCTTTTATAATGAAATATGTAGAGGACAGGGTATATGGGAAGTTTGACCGTCAGACTTACTTGAGGTTATCGATTGTCGTCGTAATCGCCGAATTTACTTAAAATAATAAAGTAAGGTACAGCCTATGGGCCCTGAGTCGTAGATACAATGTGTAAAAATATTCCATAAATGTTCGTCACGAAATTCAGCCGATCGCTCGTTGATACCCGTAGGTATTCGAAGATACTTTACTCTTTGTGTTGCCTCGGTTTACTTATACTGGTCGGGGCGGAAGTCGGAAGATTCAAAATCGACTTTGTTCGAAGTAGCGGCAACATTTTTATGATCCGAGTGTATTTACTTGTATCCTTACGATCCTGATACTCCGAGGCAAAATAACAATAGGATTTGAATTGCCCTCTGGCTCATATGCCGCAACAAATTTTTATAGTTTGTGCTCATGTATAGGTACTTATGAACTATCTAAAATATATGTCGGATTGAAGTCAGGATTATGGAGATGGGCGTTTAGTGAATTTTCATTGGAATTAGCCATTGCCGTGATACAATGGAGAGTTTATTAGCACGGGCTTATTAACAAGATTACGCACTAGTGATGATGACCTTAGGTTCGAAACGAATCCGCGGTCACGGGATGGTAAACGTATGTTCTCGCACAGTTCAAGTCTAACTCTTTATTAACTAGATGTGATGTATTCGCTGGTTGTAAGGTGGCACTGTCATTCGTCGATGAGATCGTACGAAAGAATGAATCTCCGTCTCGACGATGTCGTCGAGGAAAACTATATTGAGTGGGTCTAAGGATATGAGATCCTCGGATTCGTCAAAGAAAGCTTTCGTTCCAAAGGAGAGGGAAATTAGCGCTGTTGCTAATTGGTCGATCTCCATATCGGCGTTTTGAAAGAGATGCTGGCCGCCCTTGAGGGGAGGTTGTTGACGGGGGGCAACGCTCGTGGAGGATAGGTTTCTCCTATCTTCCCGTAGTTGCAACAAAGTCTATTTGACGGACTTCGCTTGACTAAATCTTAAGATCTATAGCGGGTCCTTACGTTAGCTAAACATACGCCACAAAGGCATGCCGACACCCGGCGATCATCTTACCCGAAGGACAAAATCTGCGTGTGGCGGGCCGCGGGATAGAAACTATTGAAGTATTTACTGCCACGTATCGCTACGACTATTTCTTTTAAGGAGAGGTATAGAGTTACTCTGTGCCTTTGTTAGATAAAACGTTCATCCCTTTGACCGCGGCTACGTTCGGCGACTGATTGTCGCCTCGAGCCCAAGCTCATGATCATAAATCTCGAACAATCGGAGCGGCATTCGTTTAATCCAAGTTACAGAGTTGCGGTATTCCCGCGAATCCAAGGAGGAGCTCCGGCGTTCTTTCATCTCCGACATATATAATAAGCTGAAGTACTGTAGGGAAGTAATTTACAGTGTTACTAGGTTTGGTTACATATTTCAATATCGTTCACGCCATCACAAAAGCTAGTATGATGCTGCGTCGGCGTATATGCACACGGGGAGGTGATGGACGAGGCGAGGATGATAGCCTCCCGCGAAGTAGCGCCTGGCCCTGACGGAGTCCCGTGACGGGTATGATGGGAGATGATGCGGGTCATGGCACCTAGACTGCGACTTCTATTTACATCGTGATCGAAGGAGGGTGCCAACCCTCGGATATGGCGCACGGCGAGGCTGGTATTGCTTCGGAAGGAGGGACGACCAGCCCTTGTATCGTCCGGTATGCCTATAGGATGAAGTGTGCAATTTCTTCCAAAGAATCATTGCCAGAATCATTGTACTGTTCTCAGTCGAAAATGTTCGTGAGATGTCAACAACGACTTTTGGCATCAATGACGTAGTGTAGTGATAACTACACTATCAGCTAGGGCCATCTATAGGCAAATTCCGGTTTCATATTTACAGACCTGATACGCTCGATTTGACAGGGATCAGTGCGGATATCACGTAAAATAAAAGAGAAATTTTGTAAGAAGAAGAAAACTTTATTTTTACTTCGTTTATACAATTATAAGACACTTCCGAGCTCTAGCCGTGACCGTACGAGAGTGAGTCTCTTACAATCTTTTTACATTCGGTCATCTGTTCTCTCATTATCCCCATTACCCTGTAGGCGTACGTGACCGTTGCTACGCTTCTGGAACATTTGGTGGAAGGACCGTTAGGCCATAAATGAATCCTCAGGTACTCCGCCAATATACATTGTCGCCAAGGTCGCCATGTGTTTCTCTCGTCGGTCCATCGGGTTCGAAGTATGCCGACCGGGACACCATTCTGCCCGCGGTGTGTGTGTGTCCTGGTCTCTGATGTGATTTACGTTACACGGACATAGCGCTAATTGTCTAGTGTGCGCTGAATTGGGCAAGAAATCTGGAGTACCGGGCATATCGAATACTCGGCATGTCTGCAACAGCAACGGAAATACGGGGATTTGAATATTTGAGTCTGAATATGCAAACCTGCAATGACGCCGTATTTGACACGGCCCAGAGTTGACATAGAGCAAACCGGCTGGAGTATGCTGTATTTGGCAGCAAATGTGGAGTATAACATGCATCCTATTGTGAACATACTTACTATGAAAACGGAGATACATTCAGTTGAATATTTAGGCTTGAATGAGCAAAACTACAAATACGCTGGATTTGACTCGTTCCGTATTTAACATGGCTTAAACCAGATCAAGCGCCCAGTGTATGGCAGACGATGTGGAATATAACGCGCACCGATTTGTCGACATATCTGCAACAGAAACTGAGCCACGTCGATCTGAATATTGAACCCTGATCATGCATTACTGCATTTACGCTTGATTTCACGGGGTCTGGATTTGACATAGCGCAAACCAGATGATGCGAGCTGTATTTAATAGCAACTACGGAGTATAAAGCGCATCGAATTTTCCACATATCTGCAATCGAAACGGAGATTCGTTGATTTGATTATTTAGGTGTGATAATGCAAAACTGCAGTTGCGTTGGGTTTGACCGGACCAGAGTGGACATAGCGCTAATTGGATGATATTGGTTTAATTTGCAACAAATGTGGAATGCAAGTATTGGCGACACATTTCCAACAGTAGCGGAGATGCGTGGATTTGAATATATAATAATGTATATGAAAAACTGCAATTACGCTGGATTTGTCGGTGATCGGAGATGACATAGTTTAAATCGAATGATGTGCACTGTACTGGCGGCAAATGTGAAGTATAACCTGAGTCGAATTGTCGGCATATCTGTAACAGAATCGTAGATACGTTGATTTGATTATTTATGCACGAATTTGCAAAACTGCAATTACGCGGGTTTGACACGGGCCAGAGTTGACATAGCGCCAGCCCACTAATGTGCGCTGTATTTGGCAGCAAATATGGAGTGGATGTCGGCACATATGTTATAGAGGCGGAGACACATTGATCTGAACGTTTATTCCTGAGTATGCAAAACTACAATTACGCTGCACTTCACAGGGTCCAGAATCGACATAGCCAAAAGCGGCTGATGTGTGTTGTATTTGGCAACAATTTTGGCGTATAACACGCTTTACGTTGTCGGCATATCTGCAACAGAAGCGGAGATACGTTGATTAGAATATTTCAGCCTGAATATGCAAAGCTGAAACTACGTTGGATTTGTCGGAGACCAGAGATGACATAGCACAAACCCTCCGATGTGTGCTTAATTTGGGAGCCAATGTGGAATATAATACACATAAATTCATCGTCATATCTGCATTAGAAACAGAGACACGTAGATTTGAATATTTAAGCCTGAATATGCAGAACTGCAATTTCGCTGGATTTCACACGGTCCAGAGTTAACTTAGCGCCAGCCCACTTAGGTGCGCTCTATTTGGCAGCAAATGTGGAGCTACCGCGCATAGTATTTTCGACGTATATCCAATACCAGTGCAGCAGTTGAAAGGTCGCATCCCGGATGATGCGCGCTGTATTTAGTAGTAAATGTGGAATACAACTTGCATAGTATTGTCGACATATCTGTAATAGGAACGAAGATACCTTCATTTGAATATTTAAGCCTCAATATGTAAATTTGCACAAACCGGCTGATTTGGCAGCATATGTGCAGTATTATGCGCATCGAATGGTCGTCATTTGAGCTCTTGAGGCGGAGATACGTGGATTTCAATATTTTAGATTGAGTATGCAAAACTGCAAATACGCTGGATTTGACACGGTCTAGAATTGACATTGCGCAAACTGGCAGATATGCGCTGTATAGGTTTATTTGAACATTTAAGTATGAATATGCGTAACTACAATCATGCCGGATTTGACTGAAACCAGAGAGGACATAACGGAAACAGGCTGGTGTGCGCTGCATTTGGCAAGAAATGTGGGGTACAAGTCACATCGAATTCTCGACATATTTGCCACAATGACGGAGATACGTTGATTTGATTATTCGTGCATGAGTATCCAAAATTGCAATTACGCTGGATTTAACAATGGTCAGAATCGACATAGCGCAAACCGGCTGATGAGTAATACATTTGGCAGTACGATACTAACTCGAATTGTGGACATATCTGCAACGGAATCCGAAATAGCTTGATTTGAATATTTAATCCTGAAAATGGAAAGCCGTATCAACACCACTCTCAGCAACGCCAACACCTCTCACAACTCGACAACGCTAACAACTCCACTCTCAACAACGCTAACAACTCTCGCAACTCGACAGCGCTAACAACTCTACTCTTCGACTCCTTGATTAACTCTGACCTCTCGACTCACTCTTATTTCTCGATCAACCGCTCAACGCTTCTCGATCAGCCAAACTTTAAAGTTAAATCGTCCCCTACCATTAGCGTTAGTTTTTCCAACTCTCTAACCACATTCTGTTAACGCTCCGCAAGTACAAGGTGACTTTAGTCACATAGGCTTTCTTACCGATGTAAACTAACAACCGAAGTACACACGACATTGTTTTGATCGATTTCTAATGAGGATTTTTCCTCGCGATACTACAATATGTTGACTTGAATATTTAAGCCTCAATATGCAAAACTGCAAATGCGCTGAGGTTGGCTGCGTCCACACGTTACATAACTCAAACCAGATAATATGCATTGTGTTCGGCAGCAAAAGTGGCGTATATCGCGCATCGAATTGTCGGCATATCTGCAATGCAATCGGCGATACGGTGTTTTGAATAATTAATCATGAATATGCAAAGCAGCAATTTCGCTAGGTTTGACAGAGACCGGAGTTGACATGTTACAAACCAGCAGATGTGCGGTGCACATGACATCGGATGTGAAATGTAACGGGCATCGCTTTGTCGCGATATGTGCAATAGAAACGGAGATACATTCATTTGAATATGTTAACCTTAATTTGTAAAACTGCAATTACGCTTGATATGTCGTGGACCAGAGATGATATAATAGCACGAGCCAGCTGATGTGAGCTGTATTTGGCAGGCAATGAGGAGTATATCTCGCACCTAATTGACGGCAAATCTCCAATCGCAGCGGTGATACGTTTTATTTAATATTCAATAATGAGCCTGTTACGATACCGATAGTATTAGCGCGACTGAAACACATTGCCGTCTCAGTAAAATCATTCTATTTCAAGCTTCACGCTACAGTTCTGAATCCGGACAAGACCGTTTCAAGTTCTCGCAAGAGCAAGCAGTCAAATTAAGGGACTTACACGAGTTAGAGTCTAATACATTTTATTGGTCTAACATCGATGGAGCGATCTCGCATCGAAATTTTCGGAGGACCGCGTAACCTTCCAACGACGACCGCCGTACGAGCAGCGGATAAACTTATTTCGTGCCTTAGGTTGCCCTCACCACGTCCTCTACTTCTTGATTCTTGGTTGGTAGCTTTAGCGGCTGCAGGCCCGAGAAATTGCATCTTGACCCGCTTTCTCGTATGTCTCATGTGACGTCTCGCTTTCCGCCGTAGTCACTTGTCGGATCCACAAACGTTGAACCATTTGCGCGAGACAAGCGCGGCGCTCTGCAGGGACGAGGGATCCAATTTTCGATGTATCAAGTGCAAAACCTCCAGTGGTAGTTCGGAAATGATATCTACCTTACTTGGCACGAACAAACCAACGACGCGTAGCACAGATCTAAAGAAACTCCATGTTGCTTCTATTGTGGCGCGAGCACGACTGACGGTCTGGCTGAGAATGAATTCTTATATATGTGCCGTTCGTCACGGTGCACTGCGAGTTCCGGCTCCGGTGAGAGTCCTGGACAGTCAGAATCGATCGCATGTGCATGTATCATCCTATAGATCGGGTTCACATTATTATTAGTGTTAGATGCGTGAAACGAATCTTCATTTGGATGAGACGTTGTAGTTATGCAATAGAGCAGATATTCACCAGTGCGAATTTGATTTGAGGTGTATGGTAGCGATTTAGGTTTAAAGGCACAAGAGTATATTTAACTATGTAGCTTATTAAAATATACCCTACGTGTACACTAGTCGTATAATACATTGTTGTCTTGATTCGTGATTACGAATAGATGGGCGCAAAGAAGTATCGACTTAGCTGCTACTGCTCGTGTCACTCGATAAAAAAGAATGCCTCGCTACCCTGCTCGCTATATTCATATGCGTTGGAGTTGACAAAAGGCGTTGGGATTTGAATTTTGAAGGTGTTCTCGAAAATTCGCAACTGACGCTGAACTCTCGACCTTGTTTACAAATGTTGAATTTTCGGGTAGTTGACTCGAGGGCATATGATCACGACAAAATCTACGGATTTTGATTAACCTTCGGTAACCGCCTAAGGTTGTCGGATCTATAATAAACTCATCTTTCAGTAAACACGATTTTTTGTGTAGCGGGCTCACTAGACCGAAACCGTTATGAATTTTACCTACGAGTGCCGCTACAGTACCCGCTTGCCAGTGTTAACGTTACTTCTTTTTATGTTTGTTTATGTATGTTAGCGCGGTGCCCCTGCTAACCGCTTAATTCAAACCCGTTTGAGGAGGAGAACGAACTCTCCTGCCCGAACGCGTGGTATAATTGGTTCTTGCGTCTCCGTCGCTTTGTTGCGCTTGCTCGCTGCTTTGCGGTCGGAAGATTTTCCCAGGTAAAAATACGTCGTAGGTTTCTGCGCTCCTTTCCAGATGCTCAATATCTTCCGACACGATGAAGGCGGGTTTTATACGATCTACGGAGACTTTCACGCTTTTGTCCTTCATCCGTATGGTAATGGTTTTCATCCACGCTGTGTAACCTGATAGGGGCCATCGTATGGTGGTTGCAGTGGACCTCCGATTGCATCGTGGCGTACGAAAACGCACGGCGACGTTTCTAAATCGCGGAACATGAACGTTTTCTTTTCGCCGTGTCGTGAAGTCGGCAGAGGTCTAATATCGCTCATTCGCTCTCGCAGACAGTTTGCGAATTCCGCGTTGGCCGGTTGTTTTGCTGGTACAAAGAATTCTGCTGGCAATCGTATGTCCGTACCATAAATCATTTCGACTGCCGTTGCGCTCAGGTCCTCCTTGATAGCGGTTCTAATGCCTAAAAGAACTATGGGAAGGCTTTCAACCCAGTTGCTCGAATTGTGGCATTTGATTGCGGCCTTAAGCTGCCTGTGAAAGCGCTCTACCATCCCGTTGGACGCGAGGTGGTAGGCTGTGGTACGCAAATGCTTAATGCCGAGCATCCGGCATAGTTCGTTGAAAAGACTGGATTCGAATTGGCGTCCTTGATCGGTTGTTATTTTTGCTGGGACGCCAAAACGCGCTATCCATGTGGAAAGAAGAGCCGAGGCAACGGTCGTCGCTTCCATATCTGGTATTGGAATCGCTTCGGGCCAACGTGAAAAACGTTCGATACATGTTAGACAATATCGGTAGCCTTGTGAATATTGCATGACGATGATGTCTTAATGTATATGCTCGAATCGTCCTGCGAGCTCTCCGAATGTTCCGGTCGGCGTTGATACGTGTCTCGCTATTTTACATTGTTGACAACGGGATGCATTGCCGTGTCCATGTTTGGCTTTTATTTAATTTTTGTTTACCGCCGGCCAAACTATACGCGATTTTACGAATTTTTGGGTCGCGCGTATCCCTAGATGGGAAAGTCCGTGGAGCGAATTGAATACGTCGCGCCGCAAGGGTTTCGGTTACGGTCGTACGATGTCGCCTGATACGTCGCAGTATATTTCCGCGTCGTAATCCGGAAAACGAATTTTCTTAACCTGCAACGCGGATATATCGGAGTTGATGATGTCGCGGAGCTCCTTGTCGTTTTCTTGCGCGGCGGCGAGAATTTTGTGATCCACGGATTTTCCTATGGCTTCGATGCGAGATAGGGCGTCGGCTGCATTGTTATTCAGCCTTTTTATATCCCTTATATCGGTCGTGAACTGCCCGATATAATCTAGTTGACGGAATTGTCTCGGCGATCACTTGTCGGGATTTTGACTGAACGCATAGGTGTGGGGTTTGTGATCTATGAAAATAATGAAATTCCTCCCATCTACGGCGTGTCTAAATCGCTTGCCCGCGGTATACATAGCAAGTAATTCGCGATCGTACGCGCTATATTTTCGCTGCGCGAAATTTGAGGCTTTAGTTAAGAAACCCAATGGTTGCCGAGTGTCATTCGCGCGTTACTGCAACACCGCCCCTATTGCAAAGTCGGACGCGTCTACTGCGAGGCTGATGGGCGCGCCAGGTATACGATGCGCTAACATCGTAGCGTTAGCTAGGGCGCGTTTTGACTCGCTAAAGCTCGTTTTGGCTTCCTCCGACTAAATAATGGGCATGTTGCCCTTTTTCGCCCCTTGCAACAAATCGTTGAGGGGTTGCAAAATTTTAGCTGCCCCCGGTATGAAACGTCGGTAAACGTTAATCATACCGAGGTATCCGCGTAGTGCCTTGATGTTCGCGGGGAGCGGTGCTTCGTTTATGGCTGTAACGCGATCGGCGAGCGGTTTTATTCCGTGCGCGTTTACCGTATGGCCTAGGCAGGCTATTTCATTAATTCCGTACTCGCATTTTGCGAGGTTGATTACTACGCCGTACTGGTTTAGACGTTTGAACAAGATCCGCAAGTGCCAGCGGTGCTGTTCCTCGGTTTCCGAAGCTACCAAGAAGTCATCTATGTACGCGTAAACGAAATCTAAGCCTCGCGTGATTACGTCGACATATCTTTGACACGTTTGCGCGGCGTTTCGAAGCCCAAACATCATGTTGTTTGCCTCGAAAAGGCCGAATGGTGTCGAAATCGCGGTTTTTGTAACGTCCTCAGGCGCGATTGACATTTGATGGTAGGCTCGAACTAAACCAATTTTTGAGAATATTCGCCGACCGTGTAAATGCTGCGCGAAGTCTTGTATGTGCGGTGGAGAGTACCTGTCGGGTACAGTGCGGGCGTTTAGCGCCCTGTAGTCACCGCAATGTCGCAGACTTCCATCCTTCTTTGGGACGACGTGTAGTCGAGATGCCCGGGAACTCTTCGATGGGCGCATGACTCCTTGCTCGATAAGTGTTGCAAATTCCGCCTTGATTGGCTTGAGACGGTCCGGTGCGAGAGGGCGGGGTTTGCAATATACGGGCGGGCGGGGTGTGGTTTCGATGTGGTGCTCCACACTGTGCCGTATTTTCTCTCACCCAAAGGCCGGTGGGCGCGTTAGATCTGCACATTTCGCCAACAATTGGTGGTAGACCAAATCCCCGTTTACGGTCTTAATCATAAGCTGTTCGCAGTTGGCGGCGTATCCCCTGGTCGATAGCTGGTTTGTTGTGTCGAGAAGTCGTCTTTTTCTTGGATCCACAAGCAACCTGTAATGACTTAGGAAATCTAGGTCGATGATGGGGGTTTGCACATCGGCGACGGTGAAGTGCCATTTGACGGCACGTCTATGGGACAGGTTCAGCTCCATCGCTATAGTGCCGTACGTTGCGATGCGCGTCCCATTGGCAGCGAATAGTTCATACGTTGTTTTCTTTACGTCCCTAGATAGCCTGCTTCGGGGATGAACGCCGATATCAGCACCGGTGTCAACTAAGAACGAAGTCTTCGTTCTCTTGTCCAAAATAAAGATGCGGCGAGATCCCAAGCCGTCGCCGTCCTCCGCTTTTACGGACGTCAGGGGTCGTTTCCCGACTTCCACTTACAATCGTGGCGCGATCGCCGAACCTCGCATGATAGAAGCAAATTCCGTCCTGGCGCGGATAGTCTCGGGAACGCGAACGGCGGCGGGGTCGAGTGAGAGAATTCGAACGTCTTCGTAGTCGATGATACCCGCTGATTCCCATAGCCTTAATCTGTTCTCGCAGTCTACTGACCTCGGCGGCGAGTGCGTCGTTTTTGCCTTCGTGTGATGCCGGTGGCTCGATTGTGACTACCTTAGCGCGCTGCCAATTACGATTATACGCCTCATCGAGTTTATCCGCTCTCCTGGTCAGTTTCTCGATACTCGTATCGTCCACTGCAGCCAGGACTTCCCTGATGCGATTCCTCCACAAGCTGTGGATGAATTCATTGGAAGCGAGGGGGCTGGCTAATTTTTTAAGTCATTATAAAACTGTGAGGGTTTTCTGTCGCCCATCTCTTCACGTTCGACTAACCTTTCGAACTTGGCGCTGTCCGATTCGGTCAGGGCGCGGATCAGCTCGCTCTTCAATTTATCGTACTGGCCTGTGGCGAGGAGGTTGGTCACTGTATCCTCAATCTTCGCGAGGTAATGTGGTTCGAGGAATCCCATGAGGGCTAAGGATTTTTCATCGTCGTGGAAGATGCCGGCTACCCCGAAATATTTCTCTAAAATGGAAAACCAAATCCTGGTCATCGTGGGCATAAAGGGCGGCACGCGGAACGATGAGCCGGCTGGAGTTCGTTTGCTCTCCTTTTCCATTGTGTGAGTTGCGGACTATGATATTCAAACTGCGACTAGCCTATCGCTGTCACCTCTTACACAAAACTCACGTCGGTGTCACCAGTTTGAGATGTATGGTAGCGATTTAGGCTTAAAAACACAAGAGTATATTTAACTGCGTAGTTTATTAAAATATACCCTACGTGTACACTAGACGTATAATACACTTGTTATCTTGATTCGTGATTACGAATAGATCGGCGCAAAGAAGTATCGACTTAACTGCTACTGCTCGTGTCATTCGATAACAAAGAATGCCTCGCTACCCTGTTCGCTATATTTATATGCGTCGGAGTTGACAAAAGACGTTGGGATTTAAATTTCCAAGATGTTCTCGAAAAATCAGAACGGACGCTGAACTTTCGACCTTGTTTACAAATGTTGACATTTCGGGTAGTTGACTCGAGGGCATGTGATCACGACAAAAACGACGGAATTTGATTAACCTTCGGTAACCGCCTAAGGTTGTCGAATCTATAATAAACTCATCTTTCAGTAAACACGATTTCTTGTGTAGCGGGTTCACTGGACCGAAACCGATATGAATTTTACCGACGAATGCCGCTATAGGTGTATAATGAATCCTCAGGCTAGCTAAACATATACTGTTGAGATGCGTTGACATCTGGCAATCATCTTATCCGACGGATAGAGTCTGCGAGTGGCGAGACACGGGACAGCAACCGTTGGAATGTTTACTGTCACGTGCCGCTACCATTATTTCATTTAAGGACAGCTATAGAATTACTCCATGCCTTTATTAGACAAAACGTTCATCCCTTGACCGCGGCTACGTTCGGTGACTGGTTGTCGCCTCGAGGCCAAGTGCAGTATCACAAGTTTCGAACAATTACAATCGGACCAGATGACTACGATTGTTTAATTACAGCTATGGTAGAATCTAGATTACAATGTTACGGGATTTTCCCAAAATTCCAAACGGAAGGTTCCCGTGTTCTATCATCTCCGATTTATATTTATGCTTCATCTGTCTGGGACCAGTCTGGATATAGCGCAAACTGGCTGGCAAACGATGTATTTGGCAAGAAATTTGGAGTACCAGGCACATCGAATTGTCGACATATCAGCAACAGCAACGGAGATACGTGGAGTTGAATATTTGAGTCTGAATCTGCAAAACAACAATTACACTGCATATAACAGAGACCAGAGTCGATGTTCTGGCGCGCAACACATCTGCACTCCATCCCGCGCGGCTTGGCATCCAACGGTCCACGTGCCATCCTTCGAATCCTCCATTGGCCCAAGGACCCATCATAAAGCCGAAATCCCAACTGCATTGTTCGCACATATGGTCTAAGTCAATCTGTTTGCCCGAAAAGACTTTCTAATTCTAGAAGTGTTTTCGGTCGGTTTTTAGAAAGGTCCTTGCGTTTATTACGCCCTCTTATGAATTACGGAGAAGGCGGGTATTGGCCTAACGAAAAAAGCGGACATCTACCTAACGGAAAATCTGAGATTTCCCATAAACAATGTCGCCTAGGACCCACGTTGGTAGGAGGCTTCTTCCTCCTCTCTTCCTTTCTAACATTAGTCATAACCAATCGGCATCGCGGATCATTGCCCTCACTTTCCTAACTAACAATGTAATCAACGAATCCGCGTTCTTCGCTCAAAGGGCACACCAATACCGAGCTTCGTACTCACATGAGAATAAACTTTAGTGTTACATCATCTCTCACGGTGACTAGAGTTCCTGCAATCCCTATAACTCTTACCGTTCCTATATCTCTCAGAGTTCCATCGTCTCTCGCGGTGACTAAAGTTCCTGCAGTCCCTATAACTCTCACCGTTCCTATATCTCTAAGAGCCTCCTATTTCTCTCACAGTATCCACAAGTCCGACAGCTCCTACAGCTCTCACGGACCTAGAGCTCCTATAGCTCACACTCTCATCTAAGAATAATCCATTTCTTCGTTATCTGTATCTTAGACAACGGCGTTCTTACTCAGTGTGATTGTATGAATCGTTGGAAATACATATATTTTTTATAACTTTGTGACCCCCAGTGTTATACCACAACGACTACACCTATTATCCTAAGCGAAATACGGGGATCGAACTATCCGTGGAGTCGATTATTCCAATCGTAACGGGAATTTACGACTCCCATTGACGCGTATTCAAACGAACGCGTCTCGCCGCGATAGCTCGAAAATACAGTCGACATAGCGCAAACCGAATAAGTACTGTATTTGGCTGTAATTGTGGAGTATAGCGCGCATCGCATTTGCGATATGTATCCAATAGCAGCGCTGATACGTTGGCTTGAACATTTAGGCATGAATATGCAAAACAGCAATTACGCTGAGTCTGTCAGTGACCAGAGAAGACGTAAGACAGAAGAGATGATAGAATCGGAAGATGTGCTCAGTGCTCACCAGCAAATCAGGAGCATAACGCTCACCGAATTGTCGTCATATCTGCCATAGAAACGAAGATACGTTGCTTTCGATATTCAAGCATGAATATGCTAAACTGCTATTATGGTGTATTTGACAGGGACAAGAGTGAACAAAACGCTAACATACTGATGTGCGCTGTATATGACATCAGTTGTCAAATATAACGCGCACCGAATTGTCTGTAAGTGTGCCATAGGAACGGAGATTCGTTGGTTGGAATATTTAATACTGAATATGTAAAGCTGCAAATACGCAGGGTTCGGCTGGGTCCCGATTTTACATGCATCAAACGGAATAACGTGCACTGTGTTTGGCAGCAAATTTGGAGTATAACGAGCCTCTAATTGTAGCCATATGTGCCATAGAATCGGAGATACGTCGGTATGAATACTTAATCCTGAATATACGAAACTGCAACTACGCTGGATCTGGCTGGGTCCAGATTTTACGTAGCGTAAACCGGATGATGTGCACTGTACTTGGCATCAGATGTGGAATACAACGCGCATCGCATGGCCAATGTTTCTAGAAAACAAGCGGAGATACCTTGATTCGAATATGTAAGCATTAATATCCAAAACTGCAATTTCGATGGATTTCTCCGAGTCCAGTCTTGACAGTGTGCAAACGGGCTGATGTGTGCTGTATTTGGCAGCAAATGTGCAGTATTACGTACATCCTATTGTCGACGTACCTACAATGGATACGGAGATACTTTCACTTGAATAACAAGGCTTGAATATGCAAAACTACAAATACGCTGGATTTGACTCGGTCCGGATTTAACACGGCTTAAACCAGATGAAGCGCTCTGCGTATGGCAGTCAATGTGGAATATAAAGCGCATCGTATTGTCGACATATGTGCTATTGAATCGGAGTAACGTTGATTTGAATATTTAAGCCCGAACATACAAAATTGCATTTGGGCTGGATTTTGCAGGGACCAGAGTTGACACAGCGCAAACGAGCTGATGGGCAATGTAACTACAGCAAATGCGGAGTACAAGGCGTATGGAATTGTCGACATATGTGCAAAAGAAGCGGCGAACCTTTGAATGCAATATTTGAGCATTAACAACAAACACTACAATTACGCTGGATTTTACAGGGTCCAGAGTTGACATAGCACAGACCGGCTGATTTGGCATCATATGTGGAGTATTCTGTGCATCGAATAGGCGACATAGAAACCAAGATACGTTCATTTGAATATGTAATATTTGAATATTTCGCCTGAAAATGCATAATTGCGTATACGCTGAGTTTGGCTGCGCCCACACGTTACATAACTCAAACCAGACAATATACATTGTGTTTGGCAGCAAAAGTGGCGTATATCGAGCATCGAATTGTCGGCATATCTGCAACGCAAACGGCAATACGGTGATTTGAATAATTAATCATGAATATGCAAAGCAGCAATTTCGCTAGGTTTGACAGAGACCGGAGTTGACATGGTACAAACCAGCAGATGTGCGGTGCACATGACATCGGATGTGAAATGTAACGGGCATCGCTTTGTCGCCATATGTGCAATAGAAACGGAGATACATTCATTTGAATATGTTAACCTTAATTTGTAAAACTGCAATTACGCTTGATATGTCGAGGACCAGAGATGATATAATAGCACGAGCCAGCTGATGTGAGCTGTATTTGGCAGGCAATGAGGAGTATATCTCGCATCTAATTGACGACAAATCTGCAATTGCAGCGATGATACATTATAGTTAATATTCAATAATGGGCCTATTACGATACAGATAGTATTATCGTGACTGAAACACATTGCCGTCTCAGTAAAACCATTTTATTTCAAGCTTCGCGCTACAGTTCTGAATCCGGACAAGACCGTTTCAAGTTCTCGCAAGAGCAAGCAGTCAAATTAAGGTACTCACACGACTTAGAGTCTAATACATTTTATTGGTCCAACATCGATGGGGCGATCTCGCATCGAAGTTTTCAGAGGACCGCGTAACCTTCCAACGACGACCGCCGTACGAGCAGCGGATAAACTTATTTCGTGCCTTAGGTTGCCCTCACCACGTCCTCTACTTCTTGATTCTTGGTGGGTAGCTTTAGCGGCTGCAGGCCCGAGAAATTGCATCTTGACCCGCTTTCTCGTATGTCTCATGTGACGTCTCGCTTTCCGCCGTAGACACTTGTCGGATCTACAAACGTTGAACCGTTTGCGCGAGACAAGCGCGGCGCTCTGCAGGGACGAGGGATCCAATTTTCGAAGTATCAAGTGCGATACCTCCAGTGGTAGTTCGGAAATGATATCTACTTTACTTGGCACGAACAAACCAACGACGCGTAGTAGAGATCTAAAAAATTCCATGTTGCTTCTACTGTTGCGCGAGCACGACTGACGGTCTGGCTAAGAGTGGAGGCTTATATATGTGCTGTTCGTCACGGTGCACTGCGAGTTCCGGTTCCGGGTGAGAGTGCTGGTCAGGCAGAATCGATGGTATGTGCATGTATTTTCACTTACATCGGGTTCACATTATGATTAGAGTTAGAGGCGCGAAACGGATCTTCATTTGGTTTAGACGTTGTAGTTATGCAATAGAGCAGATATTTACTAGTGTAAATTTGATTGTTATATAATTTGACAAGTAGTCGTGGTAATTAGGTACTCGAGAAGCTAATGACAATGATCCTGGGTTCAATAACAAAGCCGCGGTCAACGGGATAACAGAATTCGTTTTCATCCTGATTCCAAGTTGTACCATACTTCCTTATCTACGGTATAGGTAGCACTGAACAAACTCTTTGTCAAAACATAGAATATCCACCGAGTGTTAAGGCTCTTTGTAACTGGCTAATGTGACCTCACGAGAGAATGATTTTCCGGCACGATGATTCTGCAGAGGAAAACTATGATGGGTGTGTCTAAGGGCACCAGAACATCGGATACGTGGAGAAATGACTTCGCTCGGAAAGAGATTGAAAGTGACGTAACCGTTAATTGGACAATTTCCATGTTGATGGTTAGAGAAGGATGCTAGTAGCCCTTGAGGGAACGTTGCTAGCGGGAAACGTCGTCCGTGGAAAAATAGATTTCACCTATCATCCCGTGGTTGAAACAAAGACTGTTTGCCTCTTTAGGACTGTGAAGGACTTTAATTAACTAAATCTTAAGGTTTACAATTGGTCCTCAGGCTAGCTAAACATATACTGTTGAGATGCGTTGACATCTGGCAATCATCTTATCCGACGGATAGAGTCTGCGTGTGGCGAGTCACGGGACAGAAACCGTTGGAATGTTTACTGTCACGTGCCGCTACGATTATTTCATTTAAGGACAGCTATAGAATTAATCCATGCCTTTATTAGACAAAACGTTCGTCCCTTGACCGCGGCTACGTTCGGTGACTGGTTGTCGCCTCGAGGCCAAGTGCAGTATCACAAGTTTCGAACAATTACAATCGGACTAGATGACTACGATTGTTTAATTACAGCTATGGTAGAATCTAGATTACAATGTTACGGGATTTTCCCAAAATTCCAAACGGAAGGTTCCCGTGTTCTATCATCTCCGATTTATATTTATGCTTGATCTGTCTGGGACCAGTCTGGATATAGCGCAAACTGGCTGGCAAACGATGTATTTGGCAAGAAATGTGGAGTACCTGGCACATCGAATTGTCGACATATCAGCAACAGCAACGGAGATACGTGGAGTTGAATATTTGAGTCTGAATCTGCAAAACAACAATTACACTGCATATAACAGAGACCAGAGTCGATGTTCTGGCGCGCAACACATCTGCACTCCATCCCGCGCGGCTTGGCATCCAACGGTCCACGTGCCATCCTTCGAATCCTTCATAGGCCCAAGGACCCATCATAAAGCCGAAATCCCAACTGCATTGTTCGCACATATGGCCTAAGTCAATCTGTTTGCCCGAAAAGACTTTCTAATTCTAGAAGTGTTTTCGGTCGGTTTTTAGAAAGGTCCTTGGGTTTATTACGCCCTCTTAAGAATTACGGAGAAGGCGGGTATTGGCCTAACGAAAAAAGCGGACATCTACCTAACGGAAAATCTGAGATTTCCCATAAACAATGTCGCCTAGGACCCACGTTGGTAGGAGGCTTCTTCCTCCTCTCTTCCTTTCTAACATTAGTCATAACCAATCGGCATCGCGGATCATTGCCCTCACTTTCCTAACTAACAATGTAATCAACGAATCCGCGTTCTTCGCTCAACGGGCACACCAATACCGAGCTTCGTACTCACATCAGAATAAACTTTAGAGTTACATCATCTCTCACGGTGACTAGAGTTCCTGCAATCCCTATAACTCTTACCGTTCCTATATCTCTCAGAGTTCCATCGTCTCTCGCGGTGACTAAAGTTCCTCCAATCCCTATAACTTTCACCGTTCCTATATCTCTAAGAGCCTCCTATTTCTCTCACAGTATCTAGAAGTCCGACAGCTCCTACAGCTCTCACGGACCTAGAGCTCCTATAGCTCACACTCTCATCTAAGAATAATCCATTTCTTCGTTATCTGTAACTTAAGCAACGGCGTTCTTACTCAGTGTGATTGTATAAATCGTTGGAAATACATATATTTTTTATAACTTTGTGACCCCCAGTGTTATACCACAACGACTACACCTATTATCCAATGCGAAATACGGGGATCGAACTATCCGTGGAGTCGATTATTCCAATCGTAACGGGAATTTACGACTCCCATTGACGCGTATTCAAACGAACGCGTCTCCCCGCGATAGCTCGAAAATACAGTCTACACAGCGCAAACCGAATAAGTACTGTATTTGGCTGTAATTGTGGAGTATATCGCGCATCGCATTTGCGATATGTATCCAATAGCAGCGCTGATACGTTGGTTTGAACATTTAGGCATGAATATGCAAAACAGCAATTACGCTGAATCTGTCAGTGACCAGAGAAGACGTAAGACAGAAGAGATGATAGAATCGGTAGAGGTGCTCTGTGCTCACCAGAAAATCAGGAGCATAACGCTCACCGAATTGTCGTCATATCTGCCATAGAAACGAAGATACGTTCCTTTCGATATTCAAGCATGAATATGCTAAACTGCTATTATGGTGTATTTGACAGGGACAAGAGTGAACAAAACGCTAACCTACTGATGTGCGCTGTATATGACATCAGTTGTCAAATATAACGCGCACCGAATTTTCTGTAAGTGTGCCATAGAAACGGAGATTCGTTGGTTGGAATATTTAATACTGAATATGTAAAGCTGCAAATACGCAGGGTTCGGCTGGGTCCCGATTTTACATGCATCAAACGGAGTAACGTGCACTGTGTTTGGCAGCAAATTTGGAGTATAACGAGCCTCTAATTGTAGCCATATGTGCCATAGAATCGGAGATACGTCGGTTTGAATACTTAATCCTGAATATACGAAACTGCAACTACGCTGGATCTGGCTGGGTCCAGATTTTACATAGCGTAAACCGGATGATGTGCACTGTACTTGGCATCAGATGTGGAATATAACGCGCATCGCATGGCCAATGTTTCTGGAAAACAAGCGGAGATACCTTGATTCGAATATGTAAGCATTAATATCCAAAACTGCAATTTCGATGGATTTCTCCGAGTCCAGTCTTGACAGTGTGCAAACGGGCTGATGTGTGCTGTATTTGGCAGCAAATGTGCAGTATTACGTACATCCTATTGTCGACGTACCTACAATGGATACGGAGATACTTTCACTTGAATAACAAGGCTTGAATATGCAAAACTACAAATACGCTGGATTTGACTCGGTCCGGATTTAACACGGCTAAAACCAGATGAAGCGCTCTGCGTATGGCAGTCAATGTGGAATATAACGCGCATCGTATTGTCGACATATGTGCTATTGAATCGGAGTAACGTTGATTTGAATATTTAAGCCCGAACATACAAAATTGCATTTGGGCTGGATTGTGCAGGGACCAGAGTTGACACAGCGCAAACGAGCTGATGGGCAATGTAACTACAGCAAATGAGGAGTACAAGGGGTATGGAATTGTCGACATATGTGCAAACGAAGCGGCGAATCTTTGAATGCAATATTTAAGCATTAACAACAAAAACTACAATTACGCTGGATTTTACAGGGTCCAGAGTTGACATAGCACAGACCGGCTGATTTGGCATCATATGTGGAGTATTCTGCGCATCGAATAGGCGACATAGAAACCAAGATACGTTCATTTGAATATGCAGTATTTGAATATTTCGCCTGAAAATGCATAATTGCGTATACGCTGAGTTTGGCTGCGCCCACACGTTACATAACTCAAACCAGATAATATACATTGTGTTTGTCAGCAAAAGTGGCGTATATCGCGCATCGAATTGTCGGCATATCTGCAATGCAAACGGCGATACGGTGATTTGAATAATTAATCATGAATATGCAAAGCACCAATTTCGCTAGGTTTGACAGAGACCGGAGTTGACATGGTACAAACCAGCAGATGTGCGGTGCACATGACATCGGATGTGAAATGTAACGAGCATCGCTTTGTCGCCATATGTGCAATAGAAACGGAGATACATTCATTTGAATATGTTAACCTTAATTTGTAAAACTGCAATTACGCTTGATATGTCGAGGACCAGAGATGATATAATAGCACGAGCCAGCTGATGTGAGCTGTATTTGGCAGGCAATGAGGAGTATATCTCGCATCTAATTGATGACAAATCTGCAATTACAGCGATGATACATTGTAGTTAATATTCAATAATGGGCCTATTACGATACAGATAGTATTATCGTGACTGAAACACATTGCCGTCTCAGTAAAACCATTTTATTTCAAGCTTCGCGCTACAGTTCTGAATCCGGACAAGACCGTTTCAAGTTCTCGCAAGAGCAAGCAGTCAAATTAAGGTACTTACACGAGTTAGAGTCTAATACATTTTATTGGTCCAACATCGATGGGGCGATCTCGCATCGAAATTCTCAAAGGACCGCGTAACCTTCCAACGACGACCGCCGTACGAGCAGCGGATAAACTTATTTCGTGCCTTAGGTTGCCCTCACCACGTCCTCTACTTCTTGATTCTTGGTTGGTAGCTTTAGCGGCTGCAGGTCCGAGAAATTGCATCTTGACCCGCTTTCTCGTATGTCGCATGTGACGTCTCACTTTTCGCCGTAGACACTTGTCGGATCTACAAACGTTGAACCATTTGCGCGAGACAAGCGCGGCGCTCTGCAGGGACGAGGGATCCAATTTTCGAAGTATCAAGTGCGATACCTCCAGTGGTAGTTCGGAAATGATATCTACTTTACTTGGCACGAACAAACCAACGACGCGTAGTAGAGATCTAAAAAATTCCATGTTGCTTCTACTGTTGCGCGAGCACGACTGACGGACTGGCTAAGAGTGGAGGCTTATATATGTGCTGTTCGTCACGGTGCACTGCGAGTTCCGGTTCCGGGTGAGAGTGCTGGTCAGGCAGAATCGATGGTATGTGCATGTATTTTCACTTACATCGGGTTCACATTATGATTAGAGTTAGAGGCGCGAAACGGATCTTCATTTGGTTTAGACGTTGTAGTTATGCAATAGAGCAGATATTTACTAGTGTAAATTTGATTGTTATATAATTTGACAAGTAGTCGTGGTAATTAGGTACTCGAGAAGCTAATGACAATGATCCTGGGTTCAATAACAAAGCCGCGGTCAACGGGATAACAGAATTCGTTTTCATCCTGATTCCAAGTTGTACCAAACTTCCTTATCTACGGTATAGGTAGGACTGAACAAACTCTTTGTCAAAACATAGAATATCCACCGAGTGTTAAGGCTCTTTATAACTGGCTAATGTGACCTCAAGAGAGAATGATTTTCCGGCACGATGATGCTGTAGAGGAAAACTATGATGGGTGTGTCTAAGGGCACCAGAACATCGGATACGTGGAGAAATGACTTCGCTCGGAAAGCGATTGAAAGTAACGTAACCGTTAATTGGACAATTTCCATGTTGATGGTTAGAGAAGGATGCTAGTAGCCCTTGAGGGAACGTTGCTAGCGGGAAGCGTCGTCCGTGGAAAAATAGATTTCACCTATCATCCCGTAGTTGAAACAAAGACTGTTTGCCTCTTTAGGACTGTTAAGGACTTTAATTAACTAAATCTTTAGGTTTACAATGGGTCCTCAGGCTAGCTAAACATATACTGTTGAGATGCGTTGACATCTGGCAATCATCTTATCCGACGGATAGAGTCTGCGTGTGGCGAGTCACGGGACAGAAACCGTTGGAATGTTTACTGTCACGTGCCGCTACGATTATTTCATTTAAGGACAGCTATAGAATTAATCCATGCCTTTATTAGACAAAACGTTCATCCCTTGACCGCGGCTACGTTCGGTGACTGGATGTCGCCTCGAGGCCAAGTGCAGTATCACAAGTTTCGAACAATTACAATCGGACTAGATGACTACGATTGTTTAATTACATCTATGGTAGAATCTAGATTACAATGTTACGGGATTTTCCCAAAATTCCAAACGGAAGGTTCCCGTGTTCTATCATCTCCGATTTATATTTATGCTTGATCTGTCTGGGACCAGTCTGGATATAGCGCAAACTGGCTGGCAAACGATGTATTTGGCAAGAAATGTGGAGTACCAGGCACATCGAATTGTCGACATATCAGCAACAGCAACGGAGATACGTGGAGTTGAATATTTGAGTCTGAATCTGCAAAACAACAATTACACTGCATATAACAGTGACCAGAGTCGATGTTCTGGCGCGCAACACATCTGCACTCCATCCCGCGCGGCTTGGCATCCAACGGTCCACGTGCCATCCTTCGAATCCTCCATAGTCCCAAGGACCCATCATAAAGCCGAAATCCCAACTGCATTGTTCGCACATATGGTCTAAGTCAATCTGTTTGCCCGAAAAGACTTTCTAATTCTAGAAGTGTTTTCGGTCGGTTTTTAGAAAGGTCCTTGGGTTTATTACGCCCTCTTAAGAATTACGGAGAAGGCGGGTATTGGCCTAACGAAAAAAGCGGACATCTACCTAACGGAAAATCTGAGATTTCCCATAAACAATGTCGCCTAGGACCCACGTTGGTAGGAGGCTTCTTCCTCCTCTCTTCCTTTCTAACATTAGTCATAACCAATCGGCATCGCGGATTATTGCCCTCACTTTCCTAACTAACAATGTAATCAACGAATCCGCGTTCTTCGCTCAACGGGCACACCAATACCGAGCTTCGTACTCACATCAGAATAAACTTTAGAGTTACATCATCTCTCACGGTGACTAGAGTTCCTGCAATCCCTATAACTCTTACCGTTCCTATATCTCTCAGAGTTCCATCGTCTCTCGCGGTGACTAAAGTTCCTCCAATCCCTATAACTTTCACCGTTCCTATATCTCTAAGAGCCTCCTATTTCTCTCACAGTATCCAGAAGTCCGACAGCTCCTACAGCTCTCACGGACCTGGAGCTCCTATAGCTCACACTCTCATCTAAGAATAATCCATTTCTTCGTTATCTGTATCTTAAGCAACGGCGTTCTTACTCAGTGTGATTGTATAAATCGTTGGAAATACATATATTTTTTATAACTTTGTGACCCCCAGTGTTATACCACAACGACTACACCTATTATCCAATGCGAAATACGGGGATCGAACTATCCGTGGAGTCGATTATTCCAATCGTAACGGGAATTTACGACTCCCATTGACGCGTATTCAAACGAACGCGTCTCCCCGCGATAGCTCGAAAATACAGTCGACACAGCGCAAACCGAATAAGTACTGTATTTGGCTGTAATTGTGGAGTATATCGCGCATCGCATTTGCGATATGTATCCAATAGCAGCGCTGATACGTTGGTTTGAACATTTAGGCATGAATATGCAAAACAGCAATTACGCTGAATCTGTTAGTGACCAGAGAAGACGTAAGACAGAAGAGATGATAGAATCGGAAGAGGTGCTCTGTGCTCACCAGAAAATCAGGAGCATAACGCTCACCGAATTGTCGTCATATCTGCCATAGAAACGAAGATACGTTCCTTTCGATATTCAAGCATGAATATGCTAAACTGCTATTATGGTGTATTTGACAGGGACAAGAGTGAACAAAACGCTAACCTACTGATGTGCGCTGTATATGACATCAGTTGTCAAATATAACGCGCACCGAATTGTCAGTAAGTGTGCCATAGAAACGGAGATTCGTTGGTTGGAATATTTAATACTGAATATGTAAAGCTGCAAATACGCAGGGTTCGGCTGGGTCCCGATTTTACATGCATCAAACGGAATAACGTGCACTGTGTTTGGCAGCAAATTTGGAGTATAACGAGCCTCTAATTGTAGCCATATGTGCCATAGAATCGGAGATACGTCGGTTTGAATACTTAATCCTGAATATACGAAACTGCAACTACGCTGGATCTGGCTGGGTCCAGATTTTACATAGCGTAAACCGGATGATGTGCACTGTACTTGGCATCAGATGTGGAATATAACGCGCATCGCATGGCCAATGTTTCTGGAAAACAAGCGGAGATACCTTGATTCGAATATGTAAGCATTAATATCCAAAACTGCAATTTCGATGGATTTCTCCGAGTCCAGTCTTGACAGTGTGCAAACGGGCTGATGTGTGCTGTATTTGGCAGCAAATGTGCAGTATTACGTACATCCTATTGTCGACGTACCTACAATGGATACGGAGATACTTTCACTTGAATAACAAGGCTTGAATATGCAAAACTACAAATACGCTGGATTTGACTCGGTCCGGATTTAACACGGCTAAAACCAGATGAAGCGCTCTGCGTATGGCAGTCAATGTGGAATATAACGCGCATCGTATTGTCGACATATGTGCTATTGAATCGGAGTCACGTTGATTTGAATATTTAAGCGTGAGCATACAAAATTGCATTTGGGCTGGATTTTGCAAGGACCAGAGTTGACACAGCACAATCTAGCTGATGGGCAATGTAGCTACAGCAAATGCGGAGTACAAGGCGTATGGAATTGTCGACATATGTGCAAAAGAAGCGGCGAATCTTTGAATGCAATATTAAGCATTAACAAAAAAAACTACAATTACGCTGGATTTTACAGGGTCCAGAGTTGACATAGCACAGACCGGCTGATTTGGCATCATATGTGGAGTATTCTGCGCATCGAATAGGCGACATTGAAACCAAGCTACGTTCATTGGAATATGTAGTATTTGAACATTTCGCCTGAAAATGCATAATTGCAAATACGCTAAGTTTGGCTGCGCCCACACGTTACATAACTCAAACCAGATAATGTCCTTTGTATTTGGCTGCAAAAGTGGCGTATATCGCGCATCGAATTGTCGGCATATCTGCAATGCAAACGGCGATACGGTGATTTGAATAATTAATCATGAATATGCAAAGCAGCAATTTCGCTCGGTTTGACAGAGACCGGAGTTGACATGGTACAAACCAGTAGATGTGCGGTGCACATGATATCGGATGTGAAATGTAACGGGCATCGCTTTGTCGCCATATGTGCAATGGAAACGGAGATACATTCATTTGAATATGTTAACCTTAATTTGTAAAACTGCAGTTACGCTTGATATGTCGAGGACCAGAGATGATATAATAGCACGAGCCAGCTGATGTGAGCTGTATTTGGCAGGCAATGAGGAGTATATCTCGCATCTAATTGACGGCAAATCTCCAATCGCAGCGGTGATACGTTTTATTTAATATTCAATAATGGGCCTGTTACGATACCGATAGTAATAGCGTGACTGAAACACATTGTCGTCTCAGTAAAACCATTTTATTTCAAGCTTCACGCTACAGTTCCGAATCCGGACAAGACCGTTTCACGTTCTCGCAAGAGCAGGAAGTCAAATTATGGTACTTACACGAGTTAGAGTCTAATACATTTTATTGGTCCAACATCGATGGGGCGATCTCGCATGGAAATTTTCGGAGGACCGCGTAACCTTCCAACGACGACCGCCGTACGAGCAGCGGATAAACTTATTTCGTGCTTTAGGTTGCCCTCACCACGTCCTCTACTTCTTGATTCTTGGTTGGTAGCTTTAGCGGCTGCAGGTCCGAGAAATTGCATCTTGACCCGCTTCCTCGTATGTCGCATGTGACTTCTCACTTTCCGCCGTAGACACTTGTCGAATCTACATACGTTGAACCATTTGCGCGAGACAAGCGCGGCGCTCTGCAGGGACGAGGGATCCAATTTTCGAAGTATCAAGTGCGAAACCTCCAGTGGTAGTTCGGAAATGATATCTACCTTACTTGGCACGAACAAACCAACGACGCGTAGTAGAGATCTAAAAAACTCCATGTTGCTTCTACTGTTGCGCGAGCACGACTGACGGTCTGGCTAAGAGTGGAGGCTTATATATGTGCTGTTCGTCACGGTGCACTGCGAGTTCCGGTTCCGGGTGAGAGTGCTGGTCAGGCAGAATCGATGGTATGTGCATGTATTTTCACTTACATCGGTTTCACATTATGATTAGAGTTAGAGGCGCGAAACGAATCTTCATTTGGTTTAGACGTTGTAGTTATGCAATAGAGCAGATATTTACTAGTGTAAATTTGATTGTTATATAATTTGACAAGTAGTCGTGGTAATTAGGTACTCGAGAAGCTAATGACAATGATCCTGGGTTCAATAACAAAGCCGCGGTCAACGGGACAACAGAATTCGTTTTCATCCTGATTCCAAGTTGTACCCTACTTCCTTATCTACGATATAGGTAGGACTGAACAAACTCTTTGTCAAAACATAGAATATCCACCGAGTGTTAAGGCTCTTTGTAACTGTTTAATGTGACCTCACGAGAGAATGATTTTCCGGCACGATGATTCTGCAGAGGAAAACTATGATGGGTGTGTCTAAGGGCACCAGAACATCGGATACGTGGAGAAATGACTTCGCTCGGAAAGCGATTGAAAGTAACGTAACCGTTAATTGGACAATTTCCATGTTGATGGTTAGAGAAGGATGCTAGTAGCCCTTGAGGGAACGTTGCTAGCGGGAAGCGTCGTCCGTGGAAAAATAGATTTCGCCTATCATCCCGTAGTTGAAACAAAGACTGTTTGCCTCTTTAGGACTGTTAAGGACTTTAATTAACTAAATCTTTAGGTTTACAATGGGTCCTCAGGCTAGCTAAACATATACTGTTGAGATGCGTTGACATCTGGCAATCATCTTATCCGACGGATAGAGTCTGCGTGTGGCGAGTCACGGGACAGAAACCGTTGGAATGTTTACTGTCACGTGCCGCTACGATTATTTCATTTAAGGACAGCTATAGAATTAATCCATGCCTTTATTAGACAAAACGTTCATCCCTTGACCGCGGCTACGTTCGGTGACTGGATGTCGCCTCGAGGCCAAGTGCAGTATCACAAGTTTCGAACAATTACAATCGGACTAGATGACTACGATTGTTTAATTACATCTATGGTAGAATCTAGATTACAATGTTACGGGATTTTCCCAAAATTCCAAACGGAAGGTTCCCGTGTTCTATCATCTCCGATTTATATTTATGCTTGATCTGTCTGGGACCAGTCTGGATATAGCGCAAACTGGCTGGCAAACGATGTATTTGGCAAGAAATGTGGAGTACCAGGCACATCGAATTGTCGACATATCAGCAACAGCAACGGAGATACGTGGAGTTGAATATTTGAGTCTGAATCTGCAAAACAACAATTACACTGCATATAACAGTGACCAGAGTCGATGTTCTGGCGCGCAACACATCTGCACTCCATCCCGCGCGGCTTGGCATCCAACGGTCCACGTGCCATCCTTCGAATCCTCCATAGTCCCAAGGACCCATCATAAAGCCGAAATCCCAACTGCATTGTTCGCACATATGGTCTAAGTCAATCTGTTTGCCCGAAAAGACTTTCTAATTCTAGAAGTGTTTTCGGTCGGTTTTTAGAAAGGTCCTTGGGTTTATTACGCCCTCTTAAGAATTACGGAGAAGGCGGGTATTGGCCTAACGAAAAAAGCGGACATCTACCTAACGGAAAATCTGAGATTTCCCATAAACAATGTCGCCTAGGACCCACGTTGGTAGGAGGCTTCTTCCTCCTCTCTTCCTTTCTAACATTAGTCATAACCAATCGGCATCGCGGATTATTGCCCTCACTTTCCTAACTAACAATGTAATCAACGAATCCGCGTTCTTCGCTCAACGGGCACACCAATACCGAGCTTCGTACTCACATCAGAATAAACTTTAGAGTTACATCATCTCTCACGGTGACTAGAGTTCCTGCAATCCCTATAACTCTTACCGTTCCTATATCTCTCAGAGTTCCATCGTCTCTCGCGGTGACTAAAGTTCCTCCAATCCCTATAACTTTCACCGTTCCTATATCTCTAAGAGCCTCCTATTTCTCTCACAGTATCTAGAAGTCCGACAGCTCCTACAGCTCTCACGGACCTAGAGCTCCTATAGCTCACACTCTCATCTAAGAATAATCCATTTCTTCGTTATCTGTAACTTAAGCAACGGCGTTCTTACTCAGTGTGATTGTATAAATCGTTGGAAATACATATATTTTTTATAACTTTGTGACCCCCAGTGTTATACCACAACGACTACACCTATTATCCAATGCGAAATACGGGGATCGAACTATCCGTGGAGTCGATTATTCCAATCGTAACGGGAATTTACGACTCCCATTGACGCGTATTCAAACGAACGCGTCTCCCCGCGATAGCTCGAAAATACAGTCGACACAGCGCAAACCGAATAAGTACTGTATTTGGCTGTAATTGTGGAGTATATCGCGCATCGCATTTGCGATATGTATCCAATAGCAGCGCTGATACGTTGGTTTGAACATTTAGGCATGAATATGCAAAACAGCAATTACGCTGAATCTGTTAGTGACCAGAGAAGACGTAAGACAGAAGAGATGATAGAATCGGAAGAGGTGCTCTGTGCTCACCAGAAAATCAGGAGCATAACGCTCACCGAATTGTCGTCATATCTGCCATAGAAACGAAGATACGTTCCTTTCGATATTCAAGCATGAATATGCTAAACTGCTATTATGGTGTATTTGACAGGGACAAGAGTGAACAAAACGCTAACCTACTGATGTGCGCTGTATATGACATCAGTTGTCAAATATAACGCGCACCGAATTGTCTGTAAGTGTGCCATAGAAACGGAGATTCGTTGGTTGGAATATTTAATACTGAATATGTAAAGCTGCAAATACGCAGGGTTCGGCTGGGTCCCGATTTTACATGCATCAAACGGAATAACGTGCACTGTGTTTGGCAGCAAATTTGGAGTATAACGAGCCTCTAATTGTAGCCATATGTGCCATAGAATCGGAGATACGTCGGTTTGAATACTTAATCCTGAATATACGAAACTGCAACTACGCTGGATCTGGCTGGGTCCAGATTTTACATAGCGTAAACCGGATGATGTGCACTGTACTTGGCATCAGATGTGGAATATAACGCGCATCGCATGGCCAATGTTTCTGGAAAACAAGCGGAGATACCTTGATTCGAATATGTAAGCATTAATATCCAAAACTGCAATTTCGATGGATTTCTCCGAGTCCAGTCTTGACAGTGTGCAAACGGGCTGATGTGTGCTGTATTTGGCAGCAAATGTGGAGTATAACATGCATCCTATTGTCGACGTACCTACAATGGATACGGAGATACTTTCACTTGAATAACTAGGCTTGAATATGCAAAACTACAAATGCGCTGGATTTGACTCGGTCCGGATTTAACACGGCTTAAACCAGATGAACCGCTCTGCGTATGGCAGTCAATGTGGAATATAACGCGCATCGTATTGTCGACATATGTGCTATGGAATCGGAGTCACGTTGATTTGAATATCTAAGCCTGAACATACAAAATTGCATTTGGGCTGGATTTTGCAGGGACCAGAGTTGACACAGCACAGACCGGCTGATTTGGCATCATATGTGGAGTATTCTGCGCATCGAATAGGCGACATAGAAACCAAGATACGTTCATTTGAATATGTAATATTTGAAAATTTCTCCAGAAAATGCATAATTGCGTATACGCTTAGTTTGGCTGCGCCCACACGTTACATAGCTCAAACCAGGTAATATACATTGTGTTTGGCAGCAAAAGTGGCGTATATCGCGCATCGAATTGTCGGCATAACTGCAATGCAAACGGCGATACGGTGATTTGAATAATTAATCATGAATATGTAAAGCAGCAATTCCGCTAGGTTTGACAGAAACCGGAGTTGACATGGTACAAACCAGCAGATGTGCGGTGCACATGAGATCGGATGTGAAATGTAACGGGCATCGCTTTGTCGCCATATGTGCAATAGAAACGGAGATACATTCATTTAAATATGTTAACCTTAATTTGTAAAACTGCAGTTAAGCTTGATATGTCGAGGACCAGAGATGATATAATAGCACGAGCCAGTTCATGTGAGCTGTATTTGGCAGGCAATGAGAAGTATATCTCGCATCTAATTGACGACAAATCTGCAATTGCAGCGGTGATACATTGTAGTTAATATTCAATAATGGGCCTATTACGATACCGATAGTATTAGCGTGACTGAAACACATTGCCGTCTCAGTAAAACCATTTTATTTCAAGCTTCACGCTACAGTTCTGAATCCGGACAAGACCGATTCAAGATCTCGCAAGAGCAAGCAGTCAAATTAAGGTACTTACACGAGTTAGAGTCTAATACATTTTATTGGTCCCACATCGATGGGGCGATCTCGCATCGAAATTTTCAGAGGACAGCGTAACCTTCCAACGACGACCGCCGTACGAGCAGCGGATAAACTTATTTCGTGCCTTAGGTTGCCCTCACCACGTCCTCTACTTCTTGATTCTTGGTTGGTAGCTTTAGCGGCTGCAGGTCCGAGAAATTGCATCTTGACCCGCTTTCTCGTATGTCGCATGTGACGTCTCACTTTCCGCCGTAGACACTTGTCGGATCTACATACGTTGAACCATTTGCGCGAGACAAGCGCGGCGCTCTGCAGGGACGAGGGATCCAATTTTCGAAGTATCAAGTGCGAAACCTCCAGTGGTAGTTCGGAAGTGATATCTACCTTACTTGGCACGAACAAACCAACGACGCGTAGTAGAGATCTAAAAAACTCCATGTTGCTTCTACTGTTGCGCGAGCACGACCGACGGTCTGGCTAAGAGTGGAGGCTTATATATGTGCTGTTCGTCACGGTGCACTTCGAGTTCCGGTTGCGGGTGAGAGTGCTGGTCAGGCAGAATCGATGGTATGTGCATGTATTTTCACTTACATCGGGTTCACATTATGATTAGAGTTAGAGGCGCGAAACGAATCTTCATTTGGTTTAGACGTTTGTAGTTATGCAATAGAGCAGATATTTACTAGTGTAAATATGATTGTTATATAATTGGCAAGTAGTCGTGGTGATGAGGTACTCGAGAAGCTATAAATAAAATAGCTATAAATAAATTCCCTTTATTTAGCACACAACATTTATACATATATCCTATACTCTAAAGACCTCGAAATGCTACTAGCACGCACGCTTTTTGTCAACCGGCTCCTCCATATACTTCTAACGCCTGACTTTTGTCTTTTGTCCCAACTAAGGCCTGGACGTCCTCTGACGCTTACACGCACATTTACATGTACAGCTTAAATGTATCATGTTCCTAACACGCCTCCTTACATTTATACTGTACACTTAATCGTATTTACATGCTTTGACGAATTACGTAACAGAAACTTTAACACTTATTGCTTTATCTACATTCCTCTTAGTTTACATTCATCCATGACCTAAACCTTTCGAATTTCTCTCTACGCAGTGAATTCGTAAAAATATCCGCAGTATTTTCGCCTGTAATTACTTTAAATATGTTTATCTTATTCTCCTTTAAGCACTCGTGAACGTAGTGCTAATGAACTTCAATGTGTTTAGAATTTTTTGTAAAATTTCCGTGCTTGGCTATACTTATCACTCCAGAGTTATCCTCATAAATTTTTACAGGGTTATCGTCTAGATTTACATTGAAGATTTTCATAATTTCCCTAATGGACATTAATTCACTCACCGCTTCCGATAGAGCTACATACTCTGCATACGTCGAGTCTTTTGTCACACACCTTTGTTTTTTAGACTTCCAACCAATTACATTTCCATACAATCTAATTACATATTCAGAAGTCGATTTCCTTTCTAAATGATCTCCTGCCTAATCAGCGTCCACATAACAATCTATCGTTTCACATTTTTCATTCCTTTTATAATCTAATCTTAAATCTCTAGTCCGGTACAAATACTTCAATATTTGCATAGCATATTTAAAGTGTGTCTCATTACAACAATCTTGAAATCTACTCAAATAATTCACACTATAATTTCTATCGGGTCTGGTATTTTCACTAATATACAACAATGCGCCAATTAAATTTTTGTATTCAATATCCTCTCTATTTATCTCAGCTTTTTCAATTCTTAAGTTGGTCTCCATAGGTGTACAGTACAATTTGCTATTTTGTAACTTACATTTGTTTGCTAATGATTCAATGTATTTCTTTTGGCTTAATCTTATTTCATTTTTGAAATAATCATAGTCTATATTTATTCCAAGATATTCTTTGACTTCATCTAAATCTTTCATTTCAAATCTATTAGTTAATAACTTCTTTACCCTTTGTATCTTCCTTTTATTTTTACTACAAATTAGCAAATCGTCTACATACATTAGCAAATAAACAACATTTTCTCCCTCTCCATGTGTATATAGGCACAACTCTATGTTATTCTTCTTAAAACCTAATCTCGTCACATACTTATCAAGACACTCATACCACTCCCTTCGACTTTCTTTTAACCCATAAAGCGCTTTCGATAGTTTACAAACTCTATTCGTTCCGTCCGCATATCCCTTTGGTTGATTTACATATACCTCCGAGGTTACTTCACCATTTAAAAAAGCAGTTTCTACATTCATTTGCTCGATAATTAATCCATTTCGACAACAATATGTTAGCAATATCTTGAAGGTCTAATTACTCGCTACTGGGGAGTATATGTCATCGGCTACGTTTCTTTGTTGGAATCCTCTTACCACTAATCAAGCCTTATACCTGTCATCTGATTTTCTCGTGTAAACCCATTCTACATCTAATACGTCTTTGCCTTTTACCCTTTCTACCAATTTCCAAGTTTTATTCTTATAAAGACATTCTATTTCCTTATCCATAGCTTGTTTCCAATCTTCACTATCTTCACAACAAATCGCCTCCTCAAATGTACAAGGGATATCTACACTACAATAATTTGCATGGATTTCACAAATGTTTTCTTTTTCTGGATATCTTACTGGAGTTCTCCTATTACGTGTAGATCTTCCAGGGATGTTTAAGCTTTCAAGACTGTTATCATTTTCATCTTCCCTACTTTCTAACTCTTCCTTATTCATGTTTACCAATAAATCATTATCATCAATGTCATCGTTATCTTTATCGAATGAATTCTCCACAAAACCGATACATTTTGTGTCTGTTTCTATGACCTCTACATGTCTCGCTATTGTTATTTTCCCACCTAATAAGACTCTGTAGCCTACTTCACTATATCCAAACAAAATTCCCATATCTGCCTTTTTATCCCATTTTGAAACTCTCTTTTGTTCTTACAAAAAATTTACTTCCATATAAATGTAGATTTTCAACACTCCCGAAGAATATTTCAAAAGGTGTCTTTCTCTCTATTGTATTTGCCAGTATTCGATTTTTCAAGTATACCGCTGTCCAATCAATTTCGAGCCAGTACCTTTTATGTACTTTCGCTTCCGCTAACAAGCAACGCGCCATGTCCATCACTGTTCTATTATACCTTTCCGTTGTCCCGTTTAATTCATGTACGTAGGTTGGGCAATTATTTATTCTGATACCTTTATCCCTAGCAAATTTATAAATTCGATTATTCAAGTACTCTTTTCCATTATCACATCTCAATATTATAAACCTCTTGCCCGTTAAATTCTCGGCTTCATTTACAAACTGTACGAAACAATCAAAGACCTCATCTTTTGATTTTATACAATAACTTCTAGCTATTTTGCTATAATTATCGATAAATGAGATGAAATATTTCTCTTCATTGAATCCGGTAGTCTTAAAACCGCACACGTCCGAATGAATAATTTCCATTATCTCCATAGCCTTGGTTCGATTATTTTTCAATGGTAAATTTTGCATTTTCCTTTTCATGCACACCCTACATTTCAAAAATTCCTTTTCAAATTCATTCGTTATACCAGTGACTAGCTGCTCTTTACCCAAAATATTTAAATATTTAAAATTTACGTGTCCTAGCATCCTATGCCATCTTTTCCTTTTACTCATATCACTACGTTCGGCGCTGTTTGCTAAGTGCTCCTTCCCTTTCAATATACTTTTCATTCTATATGTTCCCTTTTCTTTAACCGCTACCGCTGTAAGCTTATTGTCCTCATCTATTACTTTTGCAATATTTCCTATTGAAATGACCTTGTTCCTATTATCTGTTAACTTGCCTAAACTAATCAAGTTTGCGGACATTTCTTTCGCGCAAAAAACATTATCCACATTTATTTCATTTTGCATTCCAAATGCTTCAAAGTAACTTATAACATTCCCTAATTTTGTTGCCTTTCGATCTATTATCGCCTAAATATATATTTACCGGTTCTTTAAGGTCAATACATTTATCTAAATAATTTACGCTGTTAATTATGTGATCTGTGCAACCGCTATCTAATAGCCACATTACTTCATAATTACTTATCTCGTTCGCCTCGCCGCTGTGTGCTGCGTGCGCCGTTGTTATCCATGTGCTTGATCTTGAGTTACCATGCTCGCTCGTGCCGGTTGTCGACTGACGATGGAAATTTCCATGTCCCCTGCTCGTATTTCCTTTGTTTCCTCCTCCTCTGCTGCGACAACGTGTTGACCCAAGCCAAAAACTGATATACTGTTTCCCGCTTCGACGCCATTTTGACACTCTCTCGCAAAATGTCCTACTCTTCCACATCTGAAGCATCCTCCCTTTTTTGCAGAAAAGGCGTTGGTTTGCATTTCTCCTCGATTGGACTTATTTTTCTTCTCCGCTATTTCAATTTTATTTTTTACATACGCTGCCGTTTGATTTTCGGCTTTCAGTGCATCTACTATATCCGCTACGTAGCTGTATTCTTCGGGTAGCGTAATCAGCATGTAAGTTAGTTTTTCCCTCTCACTCACTTGTGCGCCAGCACATTTTAATTCGTTTATTAATTTTTCGAAACCGCTAAATAACGATGCTGAATCACTGTAGTTCTCAAGTTTTATCTTTTCCAATCTCCTTCTGCATACGACCTGTAGTGCCGTCGACTCTTTCAAGTTTCATTTCATCAAACTTTTTACTATCTCATACGCCGTTTTTTCTTCTCTAATATATTCCAATTGTCTGTTTGTGATGGCACTATAAATTATATTTATTGCCTTCGGATCCTTTTTGTCCCAGTCTTCACTGTCTGTTTCTGTCTTCACCCTAGTTGTGACAACCTCGCATTCTCTATACTTGAGAAACGTTGTTATTCTTTGCTTCCACATACCGTAAATATTCATCGAAAATAGGTATCATGATTTCCAATCTCTCCATTTTAAATGATTCCTGATCAGTTACTCAAGCGTTCCTACGTGCTCGAAGTGTATTTTTCCTCTTTGTAACCTTTGAACGTTTCTTTCTTTACTGAACACTCACTCGATCTAACTCGCAATATTGAAAACCATGCACTAAAATAACTGGCAAAACTATGAACCACGCTCTGCTACCATGTAAAGATATAGAATGGACTCGGAAATACAAATAATTCCCTTTATTTAGCACACAACAGTTATACATATATCTTATACTCTAAAGACCTCGAAATCCTACCCGCACGCACGCTTGTTGTCAACAGACTCTTCCAGATACTTCTAACCACTGACTCTTGTCTTTTGTCCTAACTAAGGCCTGGACATCCTCTGACGCTTATACACACATTCACATGTACAGTGTAAATGTATCATATTCCTAGCAGAATTGTTATGCGACTGATGCATCAACATACCATGCAAGAAGAATTGGAAACTAGGACAAAAAGGAAGAGCTTTGAAAGAGATACTTATAATCATAGTAAACGACAAAAAATTCGTATATGTTCAAGTGAATCTGACGAGGAGGATATTGATGAAAAGGTAGTTGACAATAGAAGAATACAAGTAATAACACAAGAGTCAAACAATCTCCTCGATAACGGCAAAAGGATGATGCGAATGATGGGATATAAGGCGGTTACGGCCTCGGAAATAATGAACAAGGTCGTTTAGAGTCAGTTCAAGCACCTAGACAGCATGGTCGCAGAGTCTTTGGACATCATGTTCCTGGACGTGAAGATTCAGGTCTTAAATGGAATCCTGCAGAGGAAGTTATAAAGTTTGTAAAAGATATGAAATGGTGATATGAAAAGTTGACCACAGATGATGAAATTGATTTCTGTTGTGAAGATATAGTGAAAACTGTTATCAATGCGAAAACGGTATTCGCCCATTTGGATGACGTTGAAGTGCGTCGAGCAAGGACACGTTGTAATCCTCATGAAACAATTCGTGGTGCACTTTTTTTAAATCGTGCTACTGTTAAAATGGCGAATACAGATAGAGCATGTAACTTTATGTTTACTAACCCAAAAGGTTTGAGGGAGAATGGGCTGCTATACTTTGCAGATGTATGTGCTGGGCCAGGAGGTTTTAGGGAACATTTTCTATGGCGAATACGAATTCAAATTACGAATTCAAATACGAATTATTTCAACCCCCCCCCCCCCCGACTAGTATAGGTAGCCTTAACTCAAATACATCTGACAGTTACAACAACAAAGACTCCGTTATTAGTCCACATGATCTTCGTCCTCTTCACACGCGACAACTACAGAGGTAATACCGGAAAATATAATTAATAAGATGGTCTTCTGAGTGGTTTAATTGCAATAGTATTTGGGATGAAATATACTTTTTCAAATCATATGCGGCATTTCGTATAATAACTGAATGGTTATAGGAAAGAATGATGACGTTAAACCGTACGATACGATTGCATAGCATATTTTATAATTGTATAACAAATATTTCCCGCAGGGAGGGCTCGCTTATGTGAGCCTATGAGGGCTGGCAAACCCACTTTCCCGAAGCCAGGGGGACCGTCGGGACAAGCGTCTCGCATACGCGAGTCCCTATGTACTCCGCAGGGAAGGTCGTCGGGGGTGAAAGGCGTTTAATTACTATTACATCCTCTCTACGTGGCCTTGGGCAGTAGCGCACCCACGATCCTGATGCCAAGGATGAGACCGCCGGGATAAGTTCCCGGGTACAAAAGTACCTTGAGGCCCCCGCTTACGTGAGTCCCATCTGGAACTGCCGAGATCGGTTAGCAGGTCGCTGGCCGGCTGTCACGTGGTCGTACATCCATACGATAGTCCCACCAACGACTAAGGTTGGTACCACGGGCGATCGAGTTACAGCCCGGAGGGAGTAGCGACCCCTCTGATCGGCCAATTAATGGGTATGGACTCGTGGTGGCAGTGGTTGATGGACAAGATGCTGGCAAGAGGGCAGATTTAAGGTGGAGACTCCACCGAATGGACTTCGGCGGATGAGCAGCGTCCCACCTGCTCCGAAACCGTACTGGTGAGACGGGAGGGCTTAGAATGTGCCCCGTTCGACCTGATACGAGCGACAGCTCCTGCAGACTAAGCTGATCCAGGGAGCAAGGTATTGGGTGCCTTGTGCGATGGTTGGGCGTAATCTCAACTCCTATGGTCCTAGGGGGCCCGGCTACTGTGTGGAATTATATTCGAGGAAAGCACCCGTTACCAAAAGACAATGCTATTTGTATAACAAATATTTAGTCGACACAATTTGTCTTTATTTGGAATGATTAGATACCTGCTTGTGGCAGCTGCTCCCATAATAGAATAAGTTGCAGTACCTTAGTCTAGAATCCATTACTTCCCAACATCAATATTTGACTCAGGTCTTTTATAATGAAATATGTAGAGGACAGGGTATATGGGAAGTTTGACCGTCAGACTTACTTGAGGTTATCGATTGTCGTCGTAATCGCCGAATTTACTTAAAATAATAAAGTAAGGTACAGCCTATGGGCCCTGAGTCGTAGATACAATGTGTAAAAATATTCCATAAATGTTCGTCACGAAATTCAGCCGATCGCTCGTTGATACCCGTAGGTATTCGAAGATACTTTACTCTTTGTGTTGCCTCGGTTTACTTATACTGGTCGGGGCGGAAGTCGGAAGATTCAAAATCGACTTTGTTCGAAGTAGCGGCAACATTTTTATGATCCGAGTGTATTTACTTGTATCCTTACGATCCTGATACTCCGAGGCAAAATAACAATAGGATTTGAATTGCCCTCTGGCTCATATGCCGCAACAAATTTTTATAGTTTGTGCTCATGTATAGGTACTTATGAACTATCTAAAATATATGTCGGATTGAAGTCAGGATTATGGAGATGGGCGTTTAGTGAATTTTCATTGGAATTAGCCATTGCCGTGATACAATGGAGAGTTTATTAGCACGGGCTTATTAACAAGATTACGCACTAGTGATGATGACCTTAGGTTCGAAACGAATCCGCGGTCACGGGATGGTAAACGTATGTTCTCGCACAGTTCAAGTCTAACTCTTTATTAACTAGATGTGATGTATTCGCTGGTTGTAAGGTGGCACTGTCATTCGTCGATGAGATCGTACGAAAGAATGAATCTCCGTCTCGACGATGTCGTCGAGGAAAACTATATTGAGTGGGTCTAAGGATATGAGATCCTCGGATTCGTCAAAGAAAGCTTTCGTTCCAAAGGAGAGGGAAATTAGCGCTGTTGCTAATTGGTCGATCTCCATATCGGCGTTTTGAAAGAGATGCTGGCCGCCCTTGAGGGGAGGTTGTTGACGGGGGGCAACGCTCGTGGAGGATAGGTTTCTCCTATCTTCCCGTAGTTGCAACAAAGTCTATTTGACGGACTTCGCTTGACTAAATCTTAAGATCTATAGCGGGTCCTTACGTTAGCTAAACATACGCCACAAAGGCATGCCGACACCCGGCGATCATCTTACCCGAAGGACAAAATCTGCGTGTGGCGGGCCGCGGGATAGAAACTATTGAAGTATTTACTGCCACGTATCGCTACGACTATTTCTTTTAAGGAGAGGTATAGAGTTACTCTGTGCCTTTGTTAGATAAAACGTTCATCCCTTTGACCGCGGCTACGTTCGGCGACTGATTGTCGCCTCGAGCCCAAGCTCATGATCATAAATCTCGAACAATCGGAGCGGCATTCGTTTAATCCAAGTTACAGAGTTGCGGTATTCCCGCGAATCCAAGGAGGAGCTCCGGCGTTCTTTCATCTCCGACATATATAATAAGCTGAAGTACTGTAGGAAAGTAATTTACAGTGTTACTAGGTTTGGTTACATATTTCAATATCGTTCACGCCATCGCAAAAGCTTGTATGACGCTGCGTCGGCGTATATGCACACGGGGAGGTGATGGACGAGGCGAGGATGATAGCCTCCCGCGAAGTAGCGTCTGGCCCTGACGGAGTCCCGCGACGGGTATGAGGGGAGATGATGCGGGTCATGGCACCTAGACTGCGACTCCTATTTACATCATGTTCGAAGGAAGGTGCCAATCCTCGGATATGGCGCACGGCGAGGCTGGTATTGCTTCGGAAGGAGGGACGACCAGCCCTTGTATCGTCCGGTATGACTATAGGATGAAGTGTGCAATTTCTTCCAAAGAATCATTGCCAGAATCATTGTACTGTTCTCAGTCGAAAATGTTCGTGAGATGTCAACAACGACTTTTGGCATCAATGACGTAGTTTAGTGATAACTACACTATCAGCTAGGGCCATCTATAGGCAAATTCCGGTTTCATATTTACAAACCTGATACGCTCGATTTGACAGGGATCAGTGCGGACATAGCGCTAATTGTCTAGTGTGCGCTGAATTGGGCAAGAAATCTGGAGTACCGGGCACATCGAATACTCGGCATGTTTGCAACAGCAACGGAAATACGGGGATTTGACTATTTGAGTCTGAATATGCAAACCTGCAATGACGCCGTATTTGACACGGCCCAGATTTGACACAGAGCAAACCGGCTGGAGTATGCTGTATTTGGCAGCAAATGTGGAGTATAACATGCATCCTATTGTGAACATACTTACTATGAAAACGGAGATACATTCAGTTGAATATTTAGGCTTGAATGAGCAAAACTACAAATACGCTGGATTTGACTCGTTCCGTATTTAACATGGCTTAAACCAGATGAAGCGCCTAGTGTATGGCAGTCGATGTGGAATATAACGCGCACCGATTTGTCGACATATCTGCAACAGAAACTGAGTCACGTCAATCTGAATATTGAACCCTGATCATGCATTACTGCATTTACGCTTGATTTCACGGGGTCCGGATTTGACATAGCGCAAACCAGATGATGTGAGCTGTATTTAATAGCAACTACGGAGTATAAAGCGCATCGAATTTTCCACATATCTGCAATCGAAACGGAGATACGTTGATTTGATTATTTAGGTGTGATAATGCAAAACTGCAGTTGCGTTGGGTTTGACCGGACCAGAGTGGACATAGCGCTAATTGGATGATATTGGTTTAATTTGCAACAAATGTGGAATGCAAGTATTGGTGACACATTTCCAACAGTAGCGGAGATGCGTGGATTTGAATATATAATAATGTATATGAAAAACTGCAATTACGCTGGATTTGTTGGTGATCGGAGATGACATAGTTTAAATCGAATGATGTGCACTGTATTGGCAGCAAATGTGAAGTATAACCTGAGTCGAATTGTCGGCATATCTGTAACAGAATCGTAGATACGTTGATTTGAATTTTTATGCACGAATTTGCAAAACTGCAATTACGCGGGTTTGACACGGGCCAGAGTTGACATAGCGCCAGCCCACTAATGTGCGCTGTATTTGGCAGCAAATATGGAGTGGATGTCGGCACATATGCTATAGAGGCGGAGACACATTGATCTGAACGTTTATTCCTGAGTATGCAAAACTACAATTACGCTGCACTTCACAGGGTCCAGAATCGACATAGCCCAAAGCGGCTGATGTGTGCTGTATTTGGCAACAATTTTGGCGTATAACACGCTTTACGTTGTCGGCATATCTGCAACAGAAGCGGAGATACGTTGATTAGAATATTTCAGCCTGAATATGCAAAGCTGAAACTACGTTGGATTTGTCGGAGACCAGAGATGACATAGCACAAACCCTCCGATGTGTGCTTAATTTGGGAGACAATGTGGAGTATAACACACATAAATTCATCGTCATATCTGCATTAGAAACAGAGATACGTAGATTTGAGTATTTAAGCCTGAATATGCAAAACTGCAATTTCGCTGGATTTCACACGTTCCAGTGTTAACTTAGCGCCAGCCCACTTAGGTGCGCTCTATTTGGCAGCAAATGTGGAGCTACCGCGCATAGTATTTTCGACGTATATCCAATCCCAGTGCAGCAGTTGAAAAGTCGCATCCCGGATGATGCGCGCTGTATTTAGTAGTAAATGTGGAATACAACTTGCATAGTATTGTCGACATATCTGTAATAGGAACGAAGATACCTTCATTTGAATATTTAAGCCTGAATATGCAAATTTGCAATTACACAGAATTTGATCGGGTCCAGAGTTGACGTGGCACAACCCGGCTGATTTGGCAGCATATGTGCAGTATTATGCGCATCGAATGGTCGTCATTTGAGCTCTTGAGGCGGATATACGTGGATTTAAATATTTTAGACTGAGTATGCAAAACTGCAAATACGCTGGATTTGACACGGTCCAGAATTGACATTGCACAAACTGGCAGATATGCGCTGTATAGGTTTATTTGAACATCTAAGCATGAATATGCGAAACTACAATCATGCCGGATTTGACTGAAACCAGAGAGGACATAACGGAAACAGGCTGGTGTGCGCTGCATTTGGCAAGAAATGTGGGGTACGAGTCACATCGAATTCTCGACATATTTGCCACAATAACGGAGATACGTTGATTTTATTATTCGTGCATGAGTATCCAAAATTGCAATTACGCTGTATTTAACAATGGTCAGAATCGACATAGCGCAAACCGGCTGATGAGTAATACATTTGGCAGTACGATACTAACTCGAATTGTGGACATATCTGCAACGGAATCCAAAATAGCTTGATTTGAATATTTAATCCTGAAAATGGAAAGCGCTATCAACACCACTCTCAGCAACGCTAACACCTCTCACAACTTGACAACGCTAACAACTCCACTCTCAACAACGCTAACACCTCTCGCAACTCGACAGCGCTAACAACTCTACTCTTCGACTTCTCGATTAACTCCGAGCTCTCGACTCAACTCTTATTTCTCGATCAACCGCTCAACGCTTCTCGGTCAGCCAATCTTTAAAGTTAAATCGTCCCCTACCATTAGCGTTTGTTTTTCCAACTCTCTAACCTCATTCTATTAACGCTCCGCAAGTACAAGGTGACTTTAGTCACATAGGCTTTCTCCCCGATGTAAACTAACAACCGAAGGACAGACGACATTGTTTTGATCGATTTCTAATGAGGATTTTTCCTCAGGATACTACAATATGTTGACTTGAATATTTAAGCCTGAATATGCAAAACTGCAAATGCACTGAGGTTGGCTGCGTCCACACGTTACATAACTCAAACCAGATAATATGCACTGTATTTGGCAGCGAACATGGAGTATAACGCGCTTCGTTCTGTCGGCATATTTGGAATGCAAACGGCGATACGGTGATTTGAATAATTAACCATGAATATGTATAGCAGCAATTCGCTGGATTTGACAGATCCCGGAGTTGACATAGTACAAACCTGCTGATGTGTGGTGCATATGACATCAGATGTGAAATGTAACGGACATCGAATTGTAGCCATATGTGCAATAGAAACGGAGATACATTCATTTGAATATTTTAACCTGAATATGCAAAACTACAATTACGCTGGATTTGACAGGGACCAGAGTTGAAATAGCGCAAACCAGCTGATATGCAGTGCACATGACAGCAAATGTGACATATAACGCGCATCGAATTTTTCGAAAATGTTCCGCAGAAACGGACATACCATGATTTGAATATTTACGACTGCAAACGCAATACTACAATTGCGATGGATGTTTCAAGGACCAGATCTGATATGGCTGTAACCAGCTAATGTGCGGTGTATCTGAGTGCAAATATGAAGTGTAACGCGCTATTTATAATCGAAATATATGCAATAGAAGCGGAGATACGTTTTTGTGAATACGTAAGCCTGAATATGCGCAACAGCAGTTACGGTGTCATTGACAGAGCCTAGAGTTGACCGCAAACTTGCAGATGTGCGCTGGTTATGACATGGGATATGAAATATAACGGGCATCGCATTGTACCCATTTGCGCTATAGAAACGGAGATACGTGGATTTGAATATTCTAACCTGAATATGCAAAACTGCAATTACGCTTGATATGTCAAGGACCAGAGATGATATAGTAGCTCGAGCCAGCTGAAGTGCGCTGTATTTGGCAGCCAATGAGGAGTATATCTCGCACCTAATTGACGACAAATCTGCAATTGCAGCGGTGATACATTGTAGTTAATATTCAATAATGGGCCTATTACGATACAGATAGTATTAGCGTGACTGAAACACATTGCCGTCTCAGTAAAACCATTTTATTTCAAGCTTCACGCTACAGTTCTGAATCCGGACAAGACCGTTTCAAGTTCTCGCAAAAGCAAGCAGTCAAATTACGGTACTTACACGAGTTAGAGTCTAATACATTTTACTGGTCCAACATCGATGGGGCGATCTCGCACCGAAATTTTCGGAGGACCGCGTAATCTTCCAACGACGACCGCCGTACGAGCAGCGGATAAACTTATTTCGTTCCTTAAGTTGTCCTCACCGCGTCCTCTACTTCTTGATTCTTGGTTGGTAGCTTTAGCGGCTGCAGCTCCGAGAAATTGCATCTTGACCCGCTTTCTCGTATGTCGCATGTGGCGTCTCACTTTCCGCCGTAGACTCTTGTCGGATCTATATACGTTGAACCATTTGCGCGAGACAATCGCGGCGCTCCGCAGGGACGAGGGATCCAATTTTCGAAGTATCAAGTGCGAAACCTCCAGTGGTAGTTCTGAAATGATATCTGCCTTACTTGGCACGAACAAACCAACGACGCGTAGCACAGATCTAAAGAAACTCCATGTTGCTTCTATTGTGGCGCGAGCACGACTGACGGTCTGGCTGAGAATGAATTCTTATATATGTGCCGTTCGTCACGGTGCACTGCGAGTTCCGGCTCCGGTGAGAGTCCTGGACAGTCAGAATCGATCGCATGTGCATGTATCATCCTATAGATCGGGTTCACATTATTATTAGTGTTAGATGCGTGAAACGAATCTTCATTTGGATTAGACGTTGTAGTTATGCAATAGAGCAGATATTCACTAGTGCGAATTTGATTTGAGGTGTATGGTAGCGATTTAGGTTTAAAGGCACAAGAGTATATTTAACTATGTAGCTTATTGAAATATACCCTACGTGTACACTAGTCGTATAATACACTTGTTGTCTTGATTCGTGATTACGAATAGATGGGCGCAAAGAAGTATCGACTTAGCTGCTACTCCTCGTGTCACTCGATAAAAAAGAATGCCTCGCTACCCTGCTCGCTATATTCATATGCGTTGGAGTTGACAAAAGGCGTTGGGATTTGAATTTTGAAGGTGTTTTCGAAAATTCGCAACTGACGCTGAACTCTCGACCTTGTTTACAAATGTTGAATTTTCGGGTAGTTGACTCGAGGGCATATGATCACGACAAAATCTACGGATTTTGATTAACCTTCGGTAACCGCCTAAGGTTGTCGGATCTATAATAAACTCATCTTTCAGTAAACACGATTTTTTGTGTAGCGGGTTCACTCTAGACCGAAACCGTTATGAATTTTACCTACGAGTGCCGCTACAGTACCCGCTTGCCAGTGTTAACGTTACTTCTTTTTATGTTTGTTTATGTATGTTAGCGCGGTGCCCATGCTAACCGCTTAATTCAAACCCGTTTGAGGAGGAGAACGAACTCTCCTGCCCGAACGCGTGGTATAATTGGTTCTTGCGTCTCCGTCGCTTTGTTGCGCTTGCTCGCTGCTTTGCGGTCGGAAGATTTTCCCAGGTAAAAATACGTCGTAGGTTTCTGCGCTCCTTTCCAGATGCTCAATATCTTCCGACACGATGAAGGCGGGTTTTATACGATCTACGGAGACTTTCACGCTTTTGTCCTTCATCCGTATGGTAATGGTTTTCATCCACGCTGTGTAACCTGATAGGGGCCATCGTATGGTGGTTGCAGTGGACCTCCGATTGCATCGTGGCGTACGAAAACGCACGGCGACGTTTCTAAATCGCGGAACATGAACGTTTCCTTTTCGCCGTGTCGTGAAGTCGGCAGAGGTCTAATATCGCTCATTCGCTCTCGCAGACAGTTTGCGAATTCCGCGTTGGCCGGTTGTTTTGCTGGTACAAAGAATTCTGCTGGCAATCGTATGTCCGTACCATAAATCATTTCGGCTGCCGTTGCGCTCAGGTCCTCCTTGATAGCGGTTCTAATGCCTAAAAGAGCTATGGGAAGGCTTTCAACCCAGTTGCTCGAATTGTGGCATTTGATTGCTGCCTTAAGCTGCCTGTGAAAGCGCTCTACCATCCCGTTGGACGCGAGGTGGTAGGCTGTGGTACGCAAATGCTTAATGCCGAGCATCCGGCATAGTTCGTTGAAAAGACTGGATTCGAATTGGCGTCCTTGATCGGTTGTTATTTTTGCACGGACGCCAAAACGCGCTATCCATGTGGAAAGAAGAGCCGAGGCAACGGTCGTCGCTTCCATATCTGGTATTGGAATTGCTTCGGGCCAACGTGAAAAACGGTCGATACATGTTAGACAATATCGGTAGCCTTGTGAATATTGCATGACGATGATGTCTAAATGTATATGCTCGAATCGTCCTGCGAGCTCTCCGAATGTTCCGGTCGGCGTTGATACGTGTCTCGCTATTTTACATTGTTGACACGGGATGCATTGCCTTGTCCATGTTTGGCAATTTTTGTTTACCGCCGGCCAAACTATACGCGATTTTACGAATTTTTGGGTCGCGCGTATCCCTAGATGGGAAAGTCCGTGGAGCGAATTGAATACGTCGCGCCGCAAGGGTTTCGGTACGTACGGTCGTACGATGTCGCCTGATACGTCGCAGTATATTTCCGCGTCGTAATGCGGAAAACGAATTTTCTTAACCTGCAACGCGGATATATCGGAGTTGATGATGTCGCGGAGCTCCTTGTCGTTTTCTTGCGCGGCGGCGAGAATTGTGTGATCCACGGATTTTCCTATGGCTTCGATGCGAGATAGGGCGTCGGCTGCATTGTTATTCAGCCTTTTTATATGCCTTATATCGGTCGTGAACTTATTTTTTTTTTTTTGCGTGGGGAGGGGAAAATGCTATTACGCATGCCCAGTGACCCGCATCGCTGGGTTATGTGGGAGTCGGTCGGATGTCGTTGCCATACCCACTAAAAACCCCTCCTCCTTCTTCCTCCGCTTGGGGGGCAGACAACCCCAGTAAAACCTGTCGGCAGTCATCAGGGTTGTCCTTTCGTGCCCCGTAGTATCTACTTCTTCGGGCCGTTACTGCTCATGTCGTCCTCTCAGCCAGTTCAGAATACTGGGCTGGTCTCCTTCTGCGGTTTTTCGTTGTTTCATGTTCTTGCCCTCATTGCTCCGCGTAGTTGTTGTTTCGCTCGTTCTCCTCCTTGCTTCTTCCCAGGCCCTCGCTGTCACCCTCCTGTGACACATGACGGTCTTGCAGAATTGCCTAAATTTATTCCAGCTCTCGTCCTTGGCGGTCACCGTGGCGATCAGATTGCCCACGTCTATCTTCCCGCCCAGAGCGTTCTCCAGCTCGATCCTTCTGTCCGTCCACTTCGGGCACGCGAAGAGGGCGTGCTCTGCATCGTCGTTCGGGTCTCCACAGTCGAGACAGTTGCTGTCGCTGTCCCTGCCAATCCTTTTCCTATAGACACCGAAGCTCCCATGCCCGGTTAGCAGCTGCATGGTGTGGTGATCGATGTCCATCTTCTTTTTGGTAAATAACAGCGCACTCGGTATTAGCTTCTTTGTGATATTTTCTTTTTTGTAGTTGTTCCACTCCTTCTGCCAGTCCTCTTGGGCCTTCTTGCGAATCGCCTCCAGTTCCTCCTTCAGCTTGCAGTCGTCATCCGTGCCACTCCTGGGCCCATGGATCTTGTTCCTCTCGTAGGTCTCTCCGAGCATCTTTATCTGTATGTAAATCGGGAGATTCCCGGTCAACACGCAAAGTGCCGCGTGGAAGACGGTACGGTATGCCGTCGTTGTTATGCACAGGGCCGTTCGTTGTGCACGTTTCAGCTTTTTCCTGTTCTTATCGGTATTCGCTGCTCTAGCCCACACCGGTGCTCCGTAAGTTACGATGGACTCCCACACATTGTAGTAGAGCCTACGAGCCAAGCTGGGCGGCCCGTTGATGTTGGGTAGAATTCCCCTAAGTGCTCCTATTAACTTGTCGGCTCTGTTACACACCATCTCGATATGCGCACCGAACCTCCGACTGGAGTCAATGACGACTCCGAGATACCTGATGCGATCGACCGTTTCGATGTCCGAGGAGCCCAACCTGAGTTTCACCACTCTCGGCACTCGCAAGCTTGTGATGAACATGACCTCCGTCTTTTCTCTCGCCAGGGTGAGCCCGACAGTCGTGCACCAGTCGTTGGCGATCCTTAGCATCGTGTTGACCTTGGCGGAGGCCTCTTCGTTCCTCCCGACGGAGCATGTGATGGCCAGATCATCCGCGAAGGCGGTTGCTCTGACCATTGGCATGTTGTCGAGTCTCTCGAGCAACCGGTCGTATACCAAGTTCCACAGGAATGGTCCGAGGATGGGTCCCTGCGGGACTCCCGCCGCCACCTCGTGCTCCACCGTGCCGTGCTGGTTGCTCACGATGATCCTCCTTCCGGATAGGTAACTGCCGATTAGCCTTTTGACCTTCCATGGCAGCTTCCTCTTGTCAAATTCCTCGTATATGCTCTTCCAGCTGAGCGAATTGAAGGCATTGCTAATATCTAGGGTGATCATCACGCATACTACCTTCTTCTGTCTGCAGATGTTGGCAAACTTCATCACCTGCGTGATGGCGTCTACCGTACTCCTCTTCTTTCTGAAGCCATATTGCCTCCGATGGAACGGGTCCATTCCGATGCATCTCTCGATGATCTTCTTAAAGCATTTTTCCCAGATCTTGCTCATGGTTGGGAGTATGCTTATCGGCCGGTACGCGTTAGGGAGACTGGGATCCTTACCCGGTTTCCTTAGCAGTATTACTCTGGCCGTCTTCCAGCAGACTGGGATCCTTCCTGATTCAGTGCTGCCGTTGAACGCCCTTGTCACGAGTTCGCTCCTGCGACTCGCTACCAGCTTCGCGATCTCGCCCGGCACGCCATCGACTCCTGCAGCCTTCTTGGTGTTCATTCTTCCGGCGGCATCGACGACATCGCCTTCGCCGATGGCGACGCTGAGGCTAATATCTCCTTCTTCTTCGGTCTCTGCCTATTCGCGGCCCTCATAATGGGGGGGGGGGCGGTCCGTGTCCCAAGGTGAATAGCCTCTGTAGGACTGCCTTCACCATGTCGATCGGCATGTCGTTGGTTGGTCCCTTGCTTTTACATATCTTCATGACCGTGCGATAGGGTTTGCCCCAAGGGTCGCTCTCCAGTATCTTGCAGTATTCTGCCCAGGCTGTTTTTTTGCTGCGGGCGATCTCCTTTTTTAATTGCCTTCGGATCTCCTTGTAGGCGTTGACGAGGGGCTCGGTGTTGCCGGCGTTCTTCTTCCTTTCTCTCGTCACCTTCCTGAGCGCTTTGTGCGCCTGCGCTCTCAGTTCCGCGATCATCGGGTTCCACCAGTAGTTCGCGTACTTGCGGGTCGCCGCAAAGTTCGACTTCCTTAGCATCCCTTCGCACGTACCTTCGATGCTCTTTTGCAGGGGCTCGGCCCCATCCTCTCCGATAGCCGCGTTGAGGTCTTCCTTCTTCAGTGTGTCGTCGAATCTGCTCAGGAACTCCTCCGGCGATATGTCCTTGGTCACGTACCTGTAGAACTTCGATACGGTTCGGGTCTTCCTCGCCTTAAACCTGTGGAGCACGTACAGATGGTCCGAGGCCGAGTATTTGTCCAAGACCGCGCTTCCGGCGTGTATCTCGCTGACCTTATTGGATACGCTTATTATGTCGGGGAAGCTCGTCTTCCCGTTCATGAAGAAGGTATACTTTTCCTTGAGCCTCAGTGGAAACACCCGGTGGCTGCTTAGTGCCTCCATTAAGACTCTCCCTCTCTTGTCTGTGGTCGATCCTCCCCAACAGGTTGACTTTGCGTTGAAGTCTCCGGCCACGACGACCTTGTCGTGTCTTCTAGCAGCACTCTTCGTCATAGTCGACAGCGTGTCTATGTATTCGGAGTATGCTAGCATATTTATGTTGGGCGAACAGTATCCGCTGAAGCAGAAGACGTCGCCGTCGCGGACGCCCACTATCCCGTCGCTCTTGACCTCTGTTGTTTCATCAGGCAGTTTGCCGTTGAGGAGTGTGACCCATATCGAGGCGTCTCCTTTGGTGTCATTAAACCAGTGCGGTAGTTGCCTGTTCGGCTCGGAAATTATTATTATATCCGGCCTAAGTTCGATCGCGCATTGGTGCATCATGTCCTGCGCCAGCTTGCATCTGTTGAGGTTTATCTGCAGTATCCTCATTTATTCGCTTTCAACCGCCTTCTATACTCTGGACAAGCCAGGGATCCGGTTACGTGGTCAAATTTCACACCTTTCTCCTTGCTGCAGATGGAGCAGCAGGGTGCGTTGGCGCAGGCAGCTATCGTGTGGTCTTTGGCTCCGCACTTCCTGCAAATCTCCTTTCCAGGGCTTATCGCCGTGCATTTGTTCGCGATATGACCGAACATGTGACATCTGTAGCACTTTACTACATTGGGTAGTGCCTTTATCGAGGCTATCGTCAAGCCGGTTCTGATCTTCCGGCTCGCCCCCTCTTTGGCCAGGTAGGCTTTCGGCATCGTCACTATTGCCGATTGGGTGCCCCACGGCGCCATTTTTAGGGTCTTTACTTCGACCTCAGTGATGTCGCTTATGCCCAGATGCATTCCTATCACCCTGGCTAGTTCTTCCTTGCCTACGAGCGGGTCTATATCCCTGATCTCTACGGAGGTCTTGTCGCGCATTGGTAGCGCTCTCACCTTGCCTCTTAGCGCCGTGTTCATATCCGCCGCGGTCTTTTTGGCGTTGCTACCTGCTTTCAGCTCGATCAGAATGTCACCTGTTCTGGTCCTCCTAATTCCACAGCTCTCTTTTAGGGTCTCCTTTGCCCCCATCAGGTCTTTGTAGGCCTGGATCCACTCCTTGTCTTGCCCTACTTTGACGAGGATGGCTTCGGGTCTGTTACGTATCCTCTTCGGTCCCTCCGGCCTCTTTGGCTTGTCCAATGCCGCCCTTCCTGCGTTCGCCTTACTGACCACCGTCGCGGTGTCCGTTTTTTTTTCCTCTCCTTCCGCGGACAGGGATCCAGTCATCCTTTTCATCGCTGTCCGTGTAGTCAGTAGTCGCTTTTGCCGAGCTGTTGCCGGCACAGGCTCCTGCGTAGGAGGCCTCCATGGTCGTTGGTCTCTTTCTCTTGGTGTCGCCCTTCCCCTCGACGGGCGATCTCTCCTTCCTTTTTCCTTCCTTCTCCTCACTCCTCCCCGGATGGGTGGTGATCCTGGTGGCCGTGACTGTCCTAGCGTTCCTCTTGAGCCTCATCTCGTCCAACATCGAGTGGAGCTTGGACGCTTTTTTACTGATAGCGTCCCTCCTTTTCTTGATGTCGGTATCCTTTTTGCTCATGAGGTAGAGTCTGCTACCTATGCATTGGATTTCGCGGAAGACTTCTGTGATGATTTCCGTCATCGCCTTCCATTCGCTCATTTTGATGACGATACTGTCCTCGTCATTGCTTTCGGTCTCGGCCGTTGCTCTGTTCGCCATGGCCTTCCTCCTGAGACATTCCCTTGGTGCCGCCGCTTCGCTGCCGCTGTCCGACATTTCCGCCGGTGTGTCTATCTCCGAGGTGCTGGCCGCTTCGTCCTTCGTTGCCATCGGCTGGCTTCTGGCCAGGTTTCTCGTTGTCTTGCACGCACTCCCCTCCACTGGGGACTTTCTCAAATATCTGGTGATCTTGTCACCTTTCGGGATTTTTTCCTTTGCGAATCGGGTCGCCTTTACGGTGGGTGGTGTCTTATCCTTGAGTGCCTGCATTGGCATCTCGACATCCTCGATGAATCCCGCGATGTCTTCATCAAATTCGAGGTATCTTCTTGTGCTTTTTTTGCACATCTTTCCCTCTGTGACATCTGCGGGTGTTTCTTGGTCCCCGGTCGTGTTTACCGAACGAGGGGAGGCCCTGGGATCGACCTTCCCCTCGCCGTTCGTCCAGTCGTTGTGTGACCGTCGGGTCGAGCCTGGGACGCTACTCGAATCCCCGACGGGGCCTGGAAGCTCCGAAACCCCCTGAGCCGTAGGTTTACTTACCTTGTAGTACTTGTCCATATTGTGTTTATGACTTTAATATACATATATATATATGTATGTTTGAGGTGTATCCTTCCGCGTGTATGCGATTCGTGTCCTAAATACTTGCCGATGTCGTCGTAAGGTCGCCTGTCGTCTGTCTGATGACCGGATACTTAAACTCGCAGAGTCCCTATCACTGTTCGACGCGGGGAGTTTAGACTGGCCCTCCACGGGGGCGCTCTCCCACTCCTTGGTTACCCAGGTAGCCCGCACGGTGGCGCTTCGGTCTCGCGACCCAAGATGGCCTTCGCTCTGCCCCTAACCTCACTTTCCACACACAGCACTTTCAATCGTTTCTCTCGCTTTTATACCAGCGAGCTCCCCTATTTCTTGTATACCCACTCATTCCGGAGCACTAGAAACTTCACTTTCGTGCACTTTTCCGCCCGAGTTCTTTAATTTACCCAGATATTTCGGTTATGCCTACGGAGCGTCGTGCACGTGACCGTTCTGCTTGCCGCCATCATCGAGTGTCTATATCGGTCGTGAACTGCCCGATATAATCTAGTTGACGGAATTGTCTCGGCGATCACTTGTCGGGATTTTGACTGAACGCATAGGTGTGGGGTTTGTGATCTATGAAAATAATGAAATTCCACCCATCTACGGCGTGTCTAAATCGCTTGACCGCAGTATACATAGCGAGTAATTCGCGATCGTACGCGCTATATTTTCGCTGCGCGAAATTTGAGGCTTTAGTTAAGAAACCCAATGGTTGCCGAGTGTCATTCGCGCGTTACTGCAACACCGCCCCTATTGCAAAGTCGGACGCGTCTACTGCGAGGCTGATGGGCGCGCCAGGTATACGATGCGCTAACATCGTAGCGTTAGCTAGGGCGCGTTTTGACTCGCTAAAGCTCGTTTTGGCTTCCTCCGACTAAATAATGGGCATGTTGCCCTTTTTCGCCCTTTGCAACAAATCGTTGAGGGGTTGCAAAATTTTAGCTGCCCCCGGTATGAAACGTCGGTAAACGTTAATCATACCGAGGTATCCGCGTAGTGCCTTGATGTTCGCGAGGAGCGGTGCTTCGTTTATGGCTCTAACGCGATCGGCGAGCGGTTTTATTCCGTGCGCGTTTACCGTATGGCCTAGGCAGGCTATTTCATTAATTCCGTACTCGCATTTTGCGAGGTTGATTACTACGCCGTACTGGTTTAGACGTTTGAACAAGATCCGCAAGTGCCAGCGGTGCTGCTCCTCGGTTTCCGAAGCTACCAAGAAGTCATCTATGTACGCGTAAACGAAATCTAAGCCTCGCGTCGACAAATCTTTGACACGTTTGCGCGGCGTTTCGAAGCCCAAACATCATGTTGTTTGCCTCGAAATGGCCGAATGGTGTCGAAATCGCGGTTTTGGTAACGTCCTCAGGCGCGATTGAGATTTGATGGTAGGCTCGCACTAAACCAATTTTTGAGAATATTCGCCGACCGTGTAAATGCTGCGCGAAGTCTTGTATGTGCGGTGGAGAGTACCTGTCGGGTACAGTGCGGGCGTTTAGCGCCCTGTAGTCACCGCAATGTCGCAGACTTCCATCCTTCTTTGGGACGACGTGCAGTCGAGATGCCCGGGAACTCTTCGATGGGCGCATGACTCCTTGCTCGATAAGTGTTGCAAATTCCGCCTTGATTGGCTTGGGACGGTCCGGTGCGAGAGGGCGGGGTTTGCAACATACGGGCGGGCGGGGTGTGGTTTCGATGTGGTGCTCCACACTGTGCCGTATTTTCACTCACCCAAAGGCCGGTGGGCGAGTTAGATCTGCACATTTCGCCAACAATTGGTGGTAGACCAAATCCCCGTTTACGGTCTTAATCATAAGCTGTTCGCAGTTGGCGGCGTATCCCCTGGTCGATAGCTGGTTTGTTGTGTCGAGAAGTCGTCTTTTTCTTGGATCCACAAGCAACCTGTAATGACTTAGGAAATCTAGGTCGATGATGGGGGTTTGCACATCGGCGACAGTGAAGTGCCATTTGACGGCACGTCTAAGGGACAGGTTCAGCTCCATCGCTATAGTGCCGTACGTTGCGATGCGCGTCCCATTGGCAGCGAATAGTTCATACGTTGTTTTCTTTACGTCCCTAGATAGCCTGCTTCGAGGATGAACGCCGATATCAGCACCGGTGTCAACTAAGAACGAAGTCTTCGTTCTCTTGTCCAAAATAAAGATGCGGCGAGATCCCAAGCCGTCGCCGTCCTCCGCTTTTACGGACGGCAGGGGTCGTTTCCCGACTTCCACTTACAATCGTGGCGCGATCGCCGAACCTCGCATGATAGAAGCAAATTCCGTCCTGGCGCGGATAGTCTCGGGAACGCGAACGGCGGCGGGGTCGAGTGAGAGAATTCGAACGTCTTCGTAGTCGATGATACCCGCTGATTCCCATAGACTTAATCTGTTCTCGCAGTCTACTGACCTCGGCGGCCAGTGCGTCGTTTTTGCCTTCGTGTGATGCCGGTGGCTCGATTGTGACTACCTTAGCGCGCTGCCCATTACGATTATACGCCTCATCGAGTTTATCCGCTCTCCTGGTCAGTTTCTCGATACTCGTATCGTCCACTGCAGCCAGGACATCCCTGATGCGATTCCTCCACAAGCTGTGGATGAATTCATCGGAAGCGAGGGGGCTGGCTAATTTTTTAAGTCATTATAAAACTGTGAGGGTTTTCTGTCGCCCATCTCTTCACGTTCGACTAACCTTTCGAACTTGGCGCTGTCCGATTCGGTCAGGGCGCGGATCAGCTCGCTCTTCAATTTATCGTACTGGCCTGTGGCGAGGAGGTTGGTCACTGTATCCTCAATCTTCGCGAGGTAATGTGGGTCGAGGAATCCCATGAGGGCTAAGGATTTTTCATCGTCGTGGAAGATGCCGGCTACCCCGAAATATTTCTCTAAAATGGAAAACCAAATCCTGGTCATCGTGGGCATAAAGGGCGGCACGCGGAACGATGAGCCGGCTGGAGTTCGTTTGCTCTCCTTTTCCATTGTGTGAGTTGCGGACTATGATATTCAAACTGCGACTAGCCTATCGCTGTCACCTCTTACACAAAAATCACGTCGGTGTCACCAGTTTGAGATGTATGGTAGCGATTTAGGCTTAAAAACACAAGAGTATATTTAACTGTGTAGTTTATTAAAATATACCCTACGTGTACACTAGACGTATAATACACTTGTTATCTTGATTCGTGATTACGAATAGATCGGCGCAAAGAAGTATCGACTTAACTGCTACTGCTCATGTCATTCGATAACAAAGAATGCCTCGCTACCCTGTTCGCTATATTTATATGCGTCGGAGTTGACAAAAGACGTTGGGATTTAAATTTCCAAGATGTTCTCGAAAAATCACAACGGACGCTGAACTCTCGACCTTGTTTACAAATGTTGACATTTCGGGTAGTTGACTCGAGGGCATGTGATCACGACAAAAACGACGGAATTTGATTAGCCTTCGGTAACCGCCTAAAGTTGTCTAATCTATAATAAACTCATCTTTCAGTAAACACGATTTCTTGTGTAGCGGGTTCACTGGACCGAAACCGATATGAATTTTACCGACGAGTGCCGCTATAGGTGTATAATGAATCCTCAGGCTAGCTAAACATATACTGTTGAGATGCGTTGACATCTGGCAATCATCTTATCCGACGGATAGAGTCTGCGAGTGGCGAGACACGGGACAGAAACCGTTGGAATGTTTACTGTCAGGTGCCGCTACGATTATTTCATTTAAGGACAGCTATAGAATTACTCCATGCCTTTATTAGACAAAACGTCGGAATGGATGGCTACAATTGTTGAATTACAGCTATGGTAGAATCTAGATTACAATGTTACGGGATTTTCCCAAAATTCCAAACGGAAGGTTCCCGTGTTCTATCATCTCCGATTTATATTTATGCTTGATCTGTCTGGGACCAGTCTGGATATAGCGCAAACTGGCTGGCAAACGATGTATTTGGCAAGAAATGTGGAGTACCAGGCACATCGAATTGTCGACATATCAGCAACAGCAACGGAGATACGTGGAGTTGAATATTTGAGTCTGAATCTGCAAAACAACAATTACACTGCATATAACAGTGACCAGAGTCGATGTTCTGGCGCGCAACACATCTGCACTCCATCCCGCGCGGCTTGGCATCCAACGGTCCACGTGCCATCCTTCGAATCCTCCATAGTCCCAAGGACCCATCATAAAGCCGAAATCCCAACTGCATTGTTCGCACATATGGTCTAAGTCAATCTGTTTGCCCGAAAAGACTTTCTAATTCTAGAAGTGTTTTCGGTCGGTTTTTAGAAAGGTCCTTGGGTTTATTACGCCCTCTTAAGAATTACGGAGAAGGCGGGTATTGGCCTAACGAAAAAAGCGGACATCTACCTAACGGAAAATCTGAGATTTCCCATAAACAATGTCGCCTAGGACCCACGTTGGTAGGAGGCTTCTTCCTCCTCTCTTCCTTTCTAACATTAGTCATAACCAATCGGCATCGCGGATTATTGCCCTCACTTTCCTAACTAACAATGTAATCAACGAATCCGCGTTCTTCGCTCAACGGGCACACCAATACCGAGCTTCGTACTCACATCAGAATAAACTTTAGAGTTACATCATCTCTCACGGTGACTAGAGTTCCTGCAATCCCTATAACTCTTACCGTTCCTATATCTCTCAGAGTTCCATCGTCTCTCGCGGTGACTAAAGTTCCTCCAATCCCTATAACTTTCACCGTTCCTATATCTCTAAGAGCCTCCTATTTCTCTCACAGTATCCAGAAGTCCGACAGCTCCTACAGCTCTCACGGACCTGGAGCTCCTATAGCTCACACTCTCATCTAAGAATAATCCATTTCTTCGTTATCTGTATCTTAAGCAACGGCGTTCTTACTCAGTGTGATTGTATAAATCGTTGGAAATACATATATTTTTTATAACTTTGTGACCCCCAGTGTTATACCACAACGACTACACCTATTATCCAATGCGAAATACGGGGATCGAACTATCCGTGGAGTCGATTATTCCAATCGTAACGGGAATTTACGACTCCCATTGACGCGTATTCAAACGAACGCGTCTCCCCGCGATAGCTCGAAAATACAGTCGACACAGCGCAAACCGAATAAGTACTGTATTTGGCTGTAATTGTGGAGTATATCGCGCATCGCATTTGCGATATGTATCCAATAGCAGCGCTGATACGTTGGTTTGAACATTTAGGCATGAATATGCAAAACAGCAATTACGCTGAATCTGTTAGTGACCAGAGAAGACGTAAGACAGAAGAGATGATAGAATCGGAAGAGGTGCTCTGTGCTCACCAGAAAATCAGGAGCATAACGCTCACCGAATTGTCGTCATATCTGCCATAGAAACGAAGATACGTTCCTTTCGATATTCAAGCATGAATATGCTAAACTGCTATTATGGTGTATTTGACAGGGACAAGAGTGAACAAAACGCTAACCTACTGATGTGCGCTGTATATGACATCAGTTGTCAAATATAACGCGCACCGAATTGTCTGTAAGTGTGCCATAGAAACGGAGATTCGTTGGTTGGAATATTTAATACTGAATATGTAAAGCTGCAAATACGCAGGGTTCGGCTGGGTCCCGATTTTACATGCATCAAACGGAATAACGTGCACTGTGTTTGGCAGCAAATTTGGAGTATAACGAGCCTCTAATTGTAGCCATATGTGCCATAGAATCGGAGATACGTCGGTTTGAATACTTAATCCTGAATATACGAAACTGCAACTACGCTGGATCTGGCTGGGTCCAGATTTTACATAGCGTAAACCGGATGATGTGCACTGTACTTGGCATCAGATGTGGAATATAACGCGCATCGCATGGCCAATGTTTCTGGAAAACAAGCGGAGATACCTTGGTTCGAATATGTAAGCATTAATATCCAAAACTGCAATTTCGATGGATTTCTCCGAGTCCAGTCTTGACAGTGTGCAAACGGGCTGATGTGTGCTGTATTTGGCAGCAAATGTGCAGTATTACGTACATCCTATTGTCGACGTACCTACAATGGATACGGAGATACTTTCACTTGAATAACAAGGCTTGAATATGCAAAACTACAAATACGCTGGATTTGACTCGGTCCGGATTTAACACGGCTAAAACCAGATGAAGCGCTCTGCGTATGGCAGTCAATGTGGAATATAACGCGCATCGTATTGTCGACATATGTGCTATTGAATCGGAGTCACGTTGATTTGAATATTTAAGCGTGAGCATACAAAATTGCATTTGGGCTGGATTTTGCAAGGACCAGAGTTGACACAGCACAATCTAGCTGATGGGCAATGTAGCTACAGCAAATGCGGAGTACAAGGCGTATGGAATTGTCGACATATGTGCAAAAGAAGCGGCGAATCTTTGAATGCAATATTAAGCATTAACAAAAAAAACTACAATTACGCTGGATTTTACAGGGTCCAGAGTTGACATAGCACAGACCGGCTGATTTGGCATCATATGTGGAGTATTCTGCGCATCGAATAGGCGACATTGAAACCAAGCTACGTTCATTGGAATATGTAGTATTTGAACATTTCGCCTGAAAATGCATAATTGCAAATACGCTAAGTTTGGCTGCGCCCACACGTTACATAACTCAAACCAGATAATGTCCTTTGTATTTGGCTGCAAAAGTGGCGTATATCGCGCATCGAATTGTCGGCATATCTGCAATGCAAACGGCGATACGGTGATTTGAATAATTAATCATGAATATGCAAAGCAGCAATTTCGCTCGGTTTGACAGAGACCGGAGTTGACATGGTACAAACCAGTAGATGTGCGGTGCACATGACATCGGATGTGAAATGTAACGGGCATCGCTTTGTCGCCATATGTGCAATGGAAACGGAGATACATTCATTTGAATATGTTAACCTTAATTTGTAAAACTGCAGTTACGCTTGATATGTCGAGGACCAGAGATGATATAATAGCACGAGCCAGCTGATGTGAGCTGTATTTGGCAGGCAATGAGGAGTATATCTCGCATCTAATTGACGGCAAATCTCCAATCGCAGCGGTGATACGTTTTATTTAATATTCAATAATGGGCCTGTTACGATACCGATAGTAATAGCGTGACTGAAACACATTGTCGTCTCAGTAAAACCATTTTATTTCAAGCTTCACGCTACAGTTCCGAATCCGGACAAGACCGTTTCACGTTCTCGCAAGAGCAGGAAGTCAAATTATGGTACTTACACGAGTTAGAGTCTAATACATTTTATTGGTCCAACATCGATGGGGCGATCTCGCATGGAAATTTTCGGAGGACCGCGTAACCTTCCAACGACGACCGCCGTACGAGCAGCGGATAAACTTATTTCGTGCTTTAGGTTGCCCTCACCACGTCCTCTACTTCTTGATTCTTGGTTGGTAGCTTTAGCGGCTGCAGGTCCGAGAAATTGCATCTTGACCCGCTTCCTCGTATGTCGCATGTGACTTCTCACTTTCCGCCGTAGACACTTGTCGAATCTACATACGTTGAACCATTTGCGCGAGACAAGCGCGGCGCTCTGCAGGGACGAGGGATCCAATTTTCGAAGTATCAAGTGCGAAACCTCCAGTGGTAGTTCGGAAATGATATCTACCTTACTTGGCACGAACAAACCAACGACGCGTAGTAGAGATCTAAAAAACTCCATGTTGCTTCTACTGTTGCGCGAGCACGACTGACGGTCTGGCTAAGAGTGGAGGCTTATATATGTGCTGTTCGTCACGGTGCCCTGCGAGTTCCGGTTCCGGGTGAGAGTGCTGGTCAGGCAGAATCGATGGTATGTGCATGTATTTTCACTTACATCGGTTTCACATTATGATTAGAGTTAGAGGCGCGAAACGAATCTTCATTTGGTTTAGACGTTGTAGTTATGCAATAGAGCAGATATTTACTAGTGTAAATTTGATTGTTATATAATTTGACAAGTAGTCGTGGTAATTAGGTACTCGAGAAGCTAATGACAATGATCCTGGGTTCAATAACAAAGCCGCGGTCAACGGGACAACAGAATTCGTTTTCATCCTGATTCCAAGTTGTACCCTACTTCCTTATCTACGATATAGGTAGGACTGAACAAACTCTTTGTCAAAACATAGAATATCCACCGAGTGTTAAGGCTCTTTGTAACTGGCTAATGTGACCTCACGAGAGAATGATTTTCCGGCACGATGATTCTGCAGAGGAAAACTATGATGGGTGTGTCTAAGGGCACCAGAACATCGGATACGTGGAGAAATGACTTCGCTCGGAAAGCGATTGAAAGTAACGTAACCGTTAATTGGACAATTTCCATGTTGATGGTTAGAGAAGGATGCTAGTAGCCCTTGAGGGAACGTTGCTAGCGGGAAGCGTCGTCCGTGGAAAAATAGATTTCGCCTATCATCCCGTAGTTGAAACAAAGACTGTTTGCCTCTTTAGGACTGTTAAGGACTTTAATTAACTAAATCTTTAGGTTTACAATGGGTCCTCAGGCTAGCTAAACATATACTGTTGAGATGCGTTGACATCTGGCAATCATCTTATCCGACGGATAGAGTCTGCGTGTGGCGAGTCACGGGACAGAAACCGTTGGAATGTTTACTGTCACGTGCCGCTACGATTATTTCATTTAAGGACAGCTATAGAATTAATCCATGCCTTTATTAGACAAAACGTTCATCCCTTGACCGCGGCTACGTTCGGTGACTGGATGTCGCCTCGAGGCCAAGTGCAGTATCACAAGTTTCGAACAATTACAATCGGACTAGATGACTACGATTGTTTAATTACATCTATGGTAGAATCTAGATTACAATGTTACGGGATTTTCCCAAAATTCCAAACGGAAGGTTCCCGTGTTCTATCATCTCCGATTTATATTTATGCTTGATCTGTCTGGGACCAGTCTGGATATAGCGCAAACTGGCTGGCAAACGATGTATTTGGCAAGAAATGTGGAGTACCAGGCACATCGAATTGTCGACATATCAGCAACAGCAACGGAGATACGTGGAGTTGAATATTTGAGTCTGAATCTGCAAAACAACAATTACACTGCATATAACAGTGACCAGAGTCGATGTTCTGGCGCGCAACACATCTGCACTCCATCCCGCGCGGCTTGGCATCCAACGGTCCACGTGCCATCCTTCGAATCCTCCATAGTCCCAAGGACCCATCATAAAGCCGAAATCCCAACTGCATTGTTCGCACATATGGTCTAAGTCAATCTGTTTGCCCGAAAAGACTTTCTAATTCTAGAAGTGTTTTCGGTCGGTTTTTAGAAAGGTCCTTGGGTTTATTACGCCCTCTTAAGAATTACGGAGAAGGCGGGTATTGGCCTAACGAAAAAAGCGGACATCTACCTAACGGAAAATCTGAGATTTCCCATAAACAATGTCGCCTAGGACCCACGTTGGTAGGAGGCTTCTTCCTCCTCTCTTCCTTTCTAACATTAGTCATAACCAATCGGCATCGCGGATTATTGCCCTCACTTTCCTAACTAACAATGTAATCAACGAATCCGCGTTCTTCGCTCAACGGGCACACCAATACCGAGCTTCGTACTCACATCAGAATAAACTTTAGAGTTACATCATCTCTCACGGTGACTAGAGTTCCTGCAATCCCTATAACTCTTACCGTTCCTATATCTCTCAGAGTTCCATCGTCTCTCGCGGTGACTAAAGTTCCTCCAATCCCTATAACTTTCACCGTTCCTATATCTCTAAGAGACTCCTATTTCTCTCACAGTATCCAGAAGTCCGACAGCTCCTACAGCTCTCACGGACCTGGAGCTCCTATAGCTCACACTCTCATCTAAGAATAATCCATTTCTTCGTTATCTGTATCTTAAGCAACGGCGTTCTTACTCAGTGTGATTGTATAAATCGTTGGAAATACATATATTTTTTATAACTTTGTGACCCCCAGTGTTATACCACAACGACTACACCTATTATCCAATGCGAAATACGGGGATCGAACTATCCGTGGAGTCGATTATTCCAATCGTAACGGGAATTTACGACTCCCATTGACGCGTATTCAAACGAACGCGTCTCCCCGCGATAGCTCGAAAATACAGTCGACACAGCGCAAACCGAATAAGTACTGTATTTGGCTGTAATTGTGGAGTATATCGCGCATCGCATTTGCGATATGTATCCAATAGCAGCGCTGATACGTTGGTTTGAACATTTAGGCATGAATATGCAAAACAGCAATTACGCTGAATCTGTTAGTGACCAGAGAAGACGTAAGACAGAAGAGATGATAGAATCGGAAGAGGTGCTCTGTGCTCACCAGAAAATCAGGAGCATAACGCTCACCGAATTGTCGTCATATCTGCCATAGAAACGAAGATACGTTCCTTTCGATATTCAAGCATGAATATGCTAAACTGCTATTATGGTGTATTTGACAGGGACAAGAGTGAACAAAACGCTAACCTACTGATGTGCGCTGTATATGACATCAGTTGTCAAATATAACGCGCACCGAATTGTCTGTAAGTGTGCCATAGAAACGGAGATTCGTTGGTTGGAATATTTAATACTGAATATGTAAAGCTGCAAATACGCAGGGTTCGGCTGGGTCCCGATTTTACATGCATCAAACGGAATAACGTGCACTGTGTTTGGCAGCAAATTTGGAGTATAACGAGCCTCTAATTGTAGCCATATGTGCCATAGAATCGGAGATACGTCGGTTTGAATACTTAATCCTGAATATACGAAACTGCAACTACGCTGGATCTGGCTGGGTCCAGATTTTACATAGCGTAAACCGGATGATGTGCACTGTACTTGGCATCAGATGTGGAATATAACGCGCATCGCATGGCCAATGTTTCTGGAAAACAAGCGGAGATACCTTGGTTCGAATATGTAAGCATTAATATCCAAAACTGCAATTTCGATGGATTTCTCCGAGTCCAGTCTTGACAGTGTGCAAACGGGCTGATGTGTGCTGTATTTGGCAGCAAATGTGCAGTATTACGTACATCCTATTGTCGACGTACCTACAATGGATACGGAGATACTTTCACTTGAATAACAAGGCTTGAATATGCAAAACTACAAATACGCTGGATTTGACTCGGTCCGGATTTAACACGGCTAAAACCAGATGAAGCGCTCTGCGTATGGCAGTCAATGTGGAATATAACGCGCATCGTATTGTCGACATATGTGCTATTGAATCGGAGTCACGTTGATTTGAATATTTAAGCGTGAGCATACAAAATTGCATTTGGGCTGGATTTTGCAGGGACCAGAGTTGACACAGCACAGACCGGCTGATTTGGCATCATATGTGGAGTATTCTGCGCATCGAATAGGCGACATAGAAACCAAGATACGTTCATTTGAATATGTAATATTTGAAAATTTCTCCAGAAAATGCATAATTGCGTATACGCTTAGTTTGGCTGCGCCCACACGTTACATAGCTCAAACCAGGTAATATACATTGTGTTTGGCAGCAAAAGTGGCGTATATCGCGCATCGAATTGTCGGCATAACTGCAATGCAAACGGCGATACGGTGATTTGAATAATTAATCATGAATATGTAAAGCAGCAATTCCGCTAGGTTTGACAGAAACCGGAGTTGACATGGTACAAACCAGCAGATGTGCGGTGCACATGAGATCGGATGTGAAATGTAACGGGCATCGCTTTGTCGCCATATGTGCAATAGAAACGGAGATACATTCATTTAAATATGTTAACCTTAATTTGTAAAACTGCAGTTAAGCTTGATATGTCGAGGACCAGAGATGATATAATAGCACGAGCCAGTTCATGTGAGCTGTATTTGGCAGGCAATGAGAAGTATATCTCGCATCTAATTGACGACAAATCTGCAATTGCAGCGGTGATACATTGTAGTTAATATTCAATAATGGGCCTATTACGATACCGATAGTATTAGCGTGACTGAAACACATTGCCGTCTCAGTAAAACCATTTTATTTCAAGCTTCACGCTACAGTTCTGAATCCGGACAAGACCGATTCAAGATCTCGCAAGAGCAAGCAGTCAAATTAAGGTACTTACACGAGTTAGAGTCTAATACATTTTATTGGTCCCACATCGATGGGGCGATCTCGCATCGAAATTTTCAGAGGACAGCGTAACCTTCCAACGACGACCGCCGTACGAGCAGCGGATAAACTTATTTCGTGCCTTAGGTTGCCCTCACCACGTCCTCTACTTCTTGATTCTTGGTTGGTAGCTTTAGCGGCTGCAGGTCCGAGAAATTGCATCTTGACCCGCTTTCTCGTATGTCGCATGTGACGTCTCACTTTCCGCCGTAGACACTTGTCGGATCTACATACGTTGAACCATTTGCGCGAGACAAGCGCGGCGCTCTGCAGGGACGAGGGATCCAATTTTCGAAGTATCAAGTGCGAAACCTCCAGTGGTAGTTCGGAAGTGATATCTACCTTTCTTGGCACGAACAAACCAACGACGCGTAGTAGAGATCTAAAAAACTCCATGTTGCTTCTACTGTTGCGCGAGCACGACCGACGGTCTGGCTAAGAGTGGAGGCTTATATATGTGCTGTTCGTCACGGTGCACTTCGAGTTCCGGTTGCGGGTGAGAGTGCTGGTCAGGCAGAATCGATGGTATGTGCATGTATTTTCACTTACATCGGGTTCACATTATGATTAGAGTTAGAGGCGCGAAACGAATCTTCATTTGGTTTAGACGTTTGTAGTTATGCAATAGAGCAGATATTTACTAGTGTAAATATGATTGTTATATAATTGGCAAGTAGTCGTGGTGATGAGGTACTCGAGAAGCTATAAATAAAATAGCTATAAATAAATTCCCTTTATTTAGCACACAACATTTATACATATATCCTATACTCTAAAGACCTCGAAATGCTACTAGCACGCACGCTTTTTGTCAACCGGCTCCTCCATATACTTCTAACGCCTGACTTTTGTCTTTTGTCCCAACTAAGGCCTGGACGTCCTCTGACGCTTACACGCACATTTACATGTAAAGCTTAAATGTATCATGTTCCTAACACGCCTCCTTACATTTATACTGTACACTTAATCGTATTTACATGCTTTGACGAATTACGTAACAGAAACTTTAACACTTATTGCTTTATCTACATTCCTCTTAGTTTACATTCATCCATGACCTAAACCTTTCGAATTTCTCTCTACGCAGTGAATTCGTAAAAATATCCGCAGTATTTTCGCCTGTAATTACTTTAAATATGTTTATCTTATTCTCCTTTAAGCACTCGTGAACGTAGTGCTAATGAACTTCAATGTGTTTAGAATTTTTTGTAAAATTTCCGTGCTTGGCTATACTTATCACTCCAGAGTTATCCTCATAAATTTTTACAGGGTTATCGTCTAGATTTACATTGAAGATTTTCATAATTTCCCTAATGGACATTAATTCACTCACCGCTTCCGATAGAGCTACATACTCTGCATACGTCGAGTCTTTTGTCACACACCTTTGTTTTTTAGACTTCCAACCAATTACATTTCCATACAATCTAATTACATATTCAGAAGTCGATTTCCTTTCTAAATGATCTCCTGCCTAATCAGCGTCCACATAACAATCTATCGTTTCACATTTTTCATTCCTTTTATAATCTAATCTTAAATCTCTAGTCCGGTACAAATACTTCAATATTTGCATAGCATATTTAAAGTGTGTCTCATTACAACAATCTTGAAATCTACTCAAATAATTCACACTATAATTTCTATCGGGTCTGGTATTTTCACTAATATACAACAATGCGCCAATTAAATTTTTGTATTCAATATCCTCTCTATTTATCTCAGCTTTTTCAATTCTTAAGTTGGTCTCCATAGGTGTACAGTACAATTTGCTATTTTGTAACTTACATTTGTTTGCTAATGATTCAATGTATTTCTTTTGGCTTAATCTTATTTCATTTTTGAAATAATCATAGTCTATATTTATTCCAAGATATTCTTTGACTTCATCTAAATCTTTCATTTCAAATCTATTAGTTAATAACTTCTTTACCCTTTGTATCTTCCTTTTATTTTTACTACAAATTAGCAAATCGTCTACATACATTAGCAAATAAACAACATTTTCTCCCTCTCCATGTGTATATAGGCACAACTCTATGTTATTCTTCTTAAAACCTAATCTCGTCACATACTTATCAAGACACTCATACCACTCCCTTCGACTTTCTTTTAACCCATAAAGCGCTTTCGATAGTTTACAAACTCTATTCGTTCCGTCCGCATATCCCTTTGGTTGATTTACATATACCTCCGAGGTTACTTCACCATTTAAAAAAGCAGTTTCTACATTCATTTGCTCGATAATGAATCCATTTCGACAACAATATGTTAGCAATATCTTGAAGGTCTAATTACTCGCTACTGGGGAGTATATGTCATCGGCTACGTTTCTTTGTTGGAATCCTCTTACCACTAATCAAGCCTTATACCTGTCATCTGATTTTCTCGTGTAAACCCATTCTACATCTAATACGTCTTTGCCTTTTACCCTTTCTACCAATTTCCAAGTTTTATTCTTATAAAGACATTCTATTTCCTTATCCATAGCTTGTTTCCAATCTTCACTATCTTCACAACAAATCGCCTCCTCAAATGTACAAGGGATATCTACACTACAATAATTTGCATGGATTTCACAAATGTTTTCTTTTTCTGGATATCTTACTGGAGTTCTCCTATTACGTGTAGATCTTCCAGGGATGTTTAAGCTTTCAAGACTGTTATCATTTTCATCTTCCCTACTTTCTAACTCTTCCTTATTCATGTTTACCAATAAATCATTATCATCAATGTCATCGTTATCTTTATCGAATGAATTCTCCACAAAACCGATACATTTTGTGTCTGTTTCTATGACCTCTACATGTCTCGCTATTGTTATTTTCCCACCTAATAAGACTCTGTAGCCTACTTCACTATATCCAAACAAAATTCCCATATCTGCCTTTTTATCCCATTTTGAAACTCTCTTTTGTTCTTACAAAAAATTTACTTCCATATAAATGTAGATTTTCAACACTCCCGAAGAATATTTCAAAAGGTGTCTTTCTCTCTATTGTATTTGCCAGTATTCGATTTTTCAAGTATACCGCTGTCCAATCAATTTCGAGCCAGTACCTTTTATGTACTTTCGCTTCCGCTAACAAGCAACGCGCCATGTCCATCACTGTTCTATTATACCTTTCCGTTGTCCCGTTTAATTCATGTACGTAGGTTGGGCAATTATTTATTCTGATACCTTTATCCCTAGCAAATTTATAAATTCGATTATTCAAGTACTCTTTTCCATTATCACATCTCAATATTATAAACCTCTTGCCCGTTAAATTCTCGGCTTCATTTACAAACTGTACGAAACAATCAAAGACCTCATCTTTTGATTTTATACAATAACTTCTAGCTATTTTGCTATAATTATCGATAAATGAGATGAAATATTTCTCTTCATTGAATCCGGTAGTCTTAAAACCGCACACGTCCGAATGAATAATTTCCATTATCTCCATAGCCTTGGTTCGATTATTTTTCAATGGTAAATTTTGCATTTTCCTTTTCATGCACACCCTACATTTCAAAAATTCCTTTTCAAATTCATTCGTTATACCAGTGACTAGCTGCTCTTTACCCAAAATATTTAAATATTTAAAATTTACGTGTCCTAGCATCCTATGCCATCTTTTCCTTTTACTCATATCACTACGTTCGGCGCTGTTTGCTAAGTGCTCCTTCCCTTTCAATATACTTTTCATTCTATATGTTCCCTTTTCTTTAACCGCTACCGCTGTAAGCTTATTGTCCTCATCTATTACTTTTGCAATATTTCCTATTGAAATGACCTTGTTCCTATTATCTGTTAACTTGCCTAAACTAATCAAGTTTGCGGACATTTCTTTCGCGCAAAAAACATTATCCACATTTATTTCATTTTGCATTCCAAATGCTTCAAAGTAACTTATAACATTCCCTAATTTTGTTGCCTTTCGATCTATTATCGCCTAAATATATATTTACCGGTTCTTTAAGGTCAATACATTTATCTAAATAATTTACGCTGTTAATTATGTGATCTGTGCAACCGCTATCTAATAGCCACATTACTTCATAATTACTTATCTCGTTCGCCTCGCCGCTGTGTGCTGCGTGCGCCGTTGTTATCCATGTGCTTGATCTTGAGTTACCATGCTCGCTCGTGCCGGTTGTCGACTGACGATGGAAATTTCCATGTCCCCTGCTCGTATTTCCTTTGTTTCCTCCTCCTCTGCTGCGACAACGTGTTGACCCAAGCCAAAAACTGATATACTGTTTCCCGCTTCGACGCCATTTTGACACTCTCTCGCAAAATGTCCTACTCTTCCACATCTGAAGCATCCTCCCTTTTTTGCAGAAAAGGCGTTGGTTTGCATTTCTCCTCGATTGGACTTATTTTTCTTCTCCGCTATTTCAATTTTATTTTTTACATACGCTGCCGTTTGATTTTCGGCTTTCAGTGCATCTACTATATCCGCTACGTAGCTGTATTCTTCGGGTAGCGTAATCAGCATGTAAGTTAGTTTTTCCCTCTCACTCACTTGTGCGCCAGCACATTTTAATTCGTTTATTAATTTTTCGAAACCGCTAAATAACGATGCTGAATCACTGTAGTTCTCAAGTTTTATCTTTTCCAATCTCCTTCTGCATACGACCTGTAGTGCCGTCGACTCTTTCAAGTTTCATTTCATCAAACTTTTTACTATCTCATACGCCGTTTTTTCTTCTCTAATATATTCCAATTGTCTGTTTGTGATGGCACTATAAATTATATTTATTGCCTTCGGATCCTTTTTGTCCCAGTCTTCACTGTCTGTTTCTGTCTTCACCCTAGTTGTGACAACCTCGCATTCTCTATACTTGAGAAACGTTGTTATTCTTTGCTTCCACATACCGTAAATATTCATCGAAAGTAGGTATCATGATTTCCAATCTCTCCATATTAAATGATTCCTGATCAGTTACTCAAGCGTTCCTACGTGCTCGAAGTGTATTTTTCCTCTTTGTAACCTTTGAACGTTTCTTTCTTTACTGAACACTCACTCGATCTAACTCGCAATATTGAAAACCATGCACTAAAATAACTGGCAAAACTATGAACCACGCTCTGCTACCATGTAAAGATATAGAATGGACTCGGAAATACAAATAATTCCCTTTATTTAGCACACAACAGTTATACATATATCTTATACTCTAAAGACCTCGAAATCCTACCCGCACGCACGCTTGTTGTCAACAGACTCTTCCAGATACTTCTAACCACTGACTCTTGTCTTTTGTCCTAACTAAGGCCTGGACATCCTCTGACGCTTATACACACATTCACATGTACAGTGTAAATGTATCATATTCCTAGCAGAATTGTTATGCGACTGATGCATCAACATACCATGCAAGAAGAATTGGAAACTAGGACAAAAAGGAAGAGCTTTGAAAGAGATACTTATAATCATAGTAAACGACAAAAAATTCGTATATGTTCAAGTGAATCTGACGAGGAGGATATTGATGAAAAGGTAGTTGACAATAGAAGAATACAAGTAATAACACAAGAGTCAAACAATCTCCTCGATAACGGCAAAAGGATGATGCGAATGATGGGATATAAGGCGGTTACGGCCTCGGAAATAATGAACAAGGTCGTTTAGAGTCAGTTCAAGCACCTAGACAGCATGGTCGCAGAGTCTTTGGACATCATGTTCCTGGACGTGAAGATTCAGGTCTTAAATGGAATCCTGCAGAGGAAGTTATAAAGTTTGTAAAAGATATGAAATGGTGATATGAAAAGTTGACCACAGATGATGAAATTGATTTCTGTTGTGAAGATATAGTGAAAACTGTTATCAATGCGAAAACGGTATTCGCCCATTTGGATGACGTTGAAGTGCGTCGAGCAAGGACACGTTGTAATCCTCATGAAACAATTCGTGGTGCACTTTTTTTAAATCGTGCTACTGTTAAAATGGCGAATACAGATAGAGCATGTAACTTTATGTTTACTAACCCAAAAGGTTTGAGGGAGAATGGGCTGCTATACTTTGCAGATGTATGTGCTGGGCCAGGAGGTTTTAGGGAACATTTTCTATGGCGAATACGAATTCAAATTACGAATTCAAATACGAATTATTTCAACCCCCCCCCCCCCCCCCCGACTAGTATAGGTAGCCTTAACTCAAATACATCTGACAGTTACAACAACAAAGACTCCGTTATTAGTCCACATGATCTTCGTCCTCTTCACACGCGACAACTACAGAGGTAATACCGGAAAATATAATTAATAAGATGGTCTTCTGAGTGGTTTAATTGCAATAGTATTTGGGATGAAATATACTTTTTCAAATCATATGCGGCATTTCGTATAATAACTGAATGGTTATAGGAAAGAATGATGACGTTAAACCGTACGATACGATTGCATAGCATATTTTATAATTGTATAACAAATACTTCCCGCAGGGAGGGCTCGCTTATGTGAGCCTATGAGGGCTGGCAAACCCACTTTCCCGAAGCCAGGGGGACCGTCGGGACAAGCGTCTCGCATACGCGAGTCCCTATGTACTCCGCAGGGAAGGTCGTCGGGGGTGAAAGGCGTTTAATTACTATTACATCCTCTCTACGTGGCCTTGGGCAGTAGCGCACCCACGATCCTGATGCCAAGGATGAGACCGCCGGGATAAGTTCCCGGGTACAAAAGTACCTTGAGGCCCCCGCTTACGTGAGTCCCATCTGGAACGCCGAGCTCGGTTAGCAGGTCGCTGGCCGGCAGTCAGATGGCCGTACATCCATACGATATTCCCACCAACGACTAAGGTTGTTACCACGGGCGGTCGAGTTACAGCCCGGAGGCAGTAGCGACCCCTCTGATCGGCCAATTAATGGGTATGGACACGTGGTGGCAGTGGTTGATGGACAAGATGCTGGCAAGAGGGCCGATTTAAGGTGGAGACTCCACCGAATGGCCTTCGGCGGGTGAGCAGCGTCCCACCTGCTCCGAAACCGTACTGGTGAGACGGGAGGGCTTAGAATGTGCCCCGTTCGACCTGATACGAGCGACAGCTCCTGCAGACTAAGCTGATCCAGGGAGCAAGGTATTGGGTGCCTTGTGCGATGGTTGGGCGTAATCTCAACTCCTATGGTCCTAGGGGGCCCGGCTACTGTGTGGAATTATATTCGAGGAAAGCACCCGTTACCAAAAGACAATGCTATTTGTATAACAAATATTTAGTCGACACAATTTGTCTTTATTTGGAATGATTAGATACCTGCTTGTGGCAGCTGCTCCCATAATAGAATAAGTTGCAGTACCTTAGTCTAGAATCCATTACTTCCCAACATCAATATTTGACTCAGGTCTTTTATAATGAAATATGTAGAGGACAGGGTATATGGGAAGTTTGACCGTCAGACTTACTTGAGGTTATCGATTGTCGTCGTAATCGCCGAATTTACTTAAAATAATAAAGTAAGGTACAGCCTATGGGCCCTGAGTCGTAGATACAATGTGTAAAAATATTCCATAAATGTTCGTCACGAAATTCAGCAGATCGCTCGTTGATACCCGTAGGAATTCGAAGATACTTTACTCTTTGTGTTGCCTCGGTTTACTTATACTGGTCGGGGCGGAAGTCGGAAGATTCAAAATCGACTTTGTTCGAAGTAGCGGCAACATTTTTATGATCCGAGTGTATTTACTTGTATCCTTACGATCCTGATACTCCGAGGCAAAATAACAATAGGATTTGAATTGCCCTCTGGCTCATATGCCGCAACAAATTTTTATAGTTTGTGCTCATGTATAGGTACTTATGAACTATCTAAAATATATGTCGGATTGAAGTCAGGATTATGGAGATGGGCGTTTAATGAATTTTCATTGGAATTAGCCATTGCCGTGGTACAATGGAGAGTTTATTAGCACGGGCTTATTAACAAGATTACGCACTAGTGATGATGACCTTAGGTTCGAAACGAATCCGCGGTCACGGGATGGTAAACGTATGTTCTCGCACTGTTCAAGTCTAACTCTTTATTAACTAGATGCGATGTATTCGCTGGTTGTAAGGTGGCACTGTCATTCGTCGATGAGATCGTACGAAAGAATGAATCTCCGTCTCGATGATGTCGTCGAGGAAAACTATATTGAGTGGGTCTAAGGATATGAGATCCTCGGATTCGTCAAAGAAAGCTTTCGTTCCAAAGGAGAGGGAAATTAGCGCTGTTGCTAATTGGTCGATCTCCATATCGGCGTTTTGAAAGAGATGCTGGCCGCCCTTGAGGGGAGATTGTTGACGGGGGGCAACGCTCGTGGAGGATAGGTTTCTCCTATCTTTCCGTAGTTGCAACAAAGTCTATTTGACGGACTTCGCTTGACTAAATCTTAAGATCTATAGCGGGTCCTTACGTTAGCTAAACATACGCCACAAAGGCATGCCGACACCCGGCGATCATCTTACCCGAAGGACAAAATCTGCGTGTGGCGGGCCGCGGGATAGAAACTATTGAAGTATTTACTGCCACGTATCGCTACGACTATTTCTTTTAAGGAGAGGTATAGAGTTACTCTGTGCCTTTGTTAGATAAAACGTTCATCCCTTTGACCGCGGCTACGTTCGGCGACTGATTGTCGCCTCGAGCCCAAGCTCATGATCATAAATCTCGAACAATCGGAGCGGCATTCGTTTAATCCAAGTTACAGAGTTGCGGTATTCCCGCGAATCCAAGGAGGAGCTCCGGCGTTCTTTCATCTCCGACATATATAATAAGCTGAAGTACTGTAGGAAAGTAATTTACAGTGTTACTAGGTTTGGTTACATATTTCAATATCGTTCACGCCATCGCAAAAGCTTGTATGACGCTGCGTCGGCGTATATGCACACGGGGAGGTGATGGACGAGGCGAGGATGATAGCCTCCCGCGAAGTAGCGTCTGGCCCTGACGGAGTCCCGCGACGGGTATGAGGGGAGATGATGCGGGTCATGGCACCTAGACTGCGACTAGTATTTACATCATGTTCGAAGGAAGGTGCCAATCCTCGGATATGGCGCACGGCGAGGCTGGTATTGCTTCGGAAGGAGGGACGACCAGCCCTTGTATCGTCCGGTATGCCTATAGGATGAAGTGTGCAATTTCTTCCAAGGAATCATTGCCAGAATCATTGTACTGTTCTCAGTCGAAAATGTTCGTGAGATGTCAACAACGACTTTTGGCATCAATGACGTAGTGTAGTGATAACTACACTATCAGCTAGGGCCATCTATAGGCAAATTCCGGTTTCATATTTACAGACCTGATACGCTCGATTTGACAGGGATCAGTGCGGATGTCACGTAAAATAAAAGAGAAATTTTATAAGAAGAAGAAAACTTTATTTTTACTTCGTTTATACAATTATAAGACACTTCCGAGCTCTAGCCGTGACCGTACGAGAGTGAGTCTCTTACAATCTTTTTACTTTCGATCATCTGTTCTCTCATTATCCCCACTACCCTGTAGGCGTACGTGACCGTTGCTACGCTTCTGGAACATTTGGTGGAAGGACCGTTAGGCCATAAATGAATCCTCAGGTACTCCGCCAATATACATTGTCGCCAAGGTCGCCATGTGTTTCTCTCGTCGGTCCATCGGGTTCGAAGTATGCCGACCGGGACACCATCCTGCCCGCGGTGTGTGTGTGCCCTGGTCTCTGATGTGATTTACGTTACACGGACATAGCGCTAATTGTCTAGTGTGCGCTGAATTGGGCAAGAAATCTGGAGTACCGGGCACTTCGAATACTCGGCATGTCTGCAACAGCAACGGAAATACGGGGATTTGAATATTTGAGTCTGAATATGCAAACCTGCAATGACGCCGTATTTGACACGGCCCAGAGTTGACATAGAGCAAACCGGCTGGAGTATGCTGTATTTGGCAGCAAATGTGGAGTATAACATGCATCCTATTGTGAACATACTTACTATGAAAACGGAGATACATTCAGTTGAATATTTAGGCTTGAATGAGCAAAACTACAAATACGCTGGATTTGACTCGTTCCGTATTTAACATGGCTGAAACCAGATCAAGCGCCCAGTGTATGGCAGTCGATGTGGAATATAACGCGCACCGATTTGTCGACATATCTGCAACAGAAACTGAGTCACGTCGATCTGAATATTGAACCCTGATCATGCATTACTGCATTTACGCTTGATTTCACGGGGTCCGGATTTGACATAGCGCAAACCAGATGATGCGAGCTGTATTTAATAGCAACTACGGAGTATAAAGCGCATCGAATTTTCCACATATCTGCAATCGAAACGGAGATTCGTTGATTTGATTATTTAGGTGTGATAATGCAAAACTGCAGTTGCCTTGGGTTTGACCGGACCAGAGTGGACATAGCGCTAATTGGATGATATTGGTTTAATTTGCAACAAATGTGGAATGCAAGTATTGGCGACACATTTCCAACAGTAGCGGAGATGCGTGGATTTGAATATATAATAATGTATATGAAAAACTGCAATTACGCTGGATTTGTCGGTGATCGGAGATGACATAGTTCAAATCGAATGATGTGCACTGTACTGGCGGCAAATGTGAAGTATAACCTGAGTCGAATTGTCGGCATATCTGTAACAGAATCGTAGATACGTTGATTTGATTATTTATGCACGAATTTGCAAAACTGCAATTACGCGGGTTTGACACGGGCCAGAGTTGACATAGCGCCAGCCCACTAATGTGCGCTGTATTTGGCAGCAAATATGGAGTGGATGTCGGCACATATGTTATAGAGGCGGAGACACATTGATCTGAACGTTTATTCCTGAGTATGCAAAACTACAATTACGCTGCACTTCACAGGGTCCAGAATCGACATAGCCCAAAGCGGCTGATGTGTGCTGTATTTGGCAACAATTTTGGCGTATAACACGCTTTACGTTGTCGGCATATCTGCAACAGAAGCGGAGATACGTTGATTAGAATATTTCAGCCTGAATATGCAAAGCTGAAACTACGTTGGATTTGTCGGAGACCAGAGATGACATAGCACAAACCCTCCGATGTGTGCTTAATTTGGGAGCCAATGTGGAATATAGTACACATAAATTCATCGTCATATCTGCATTAGAAACGGAGATACGTAGATTTGAATATTTAAGCCTGAATATGCAGAACTGCAATTTCGCTGGATTTCACACGGTCCAGAGTTAACTTAGCGCCAGCCCACTTAGGTGCGCTCTATTTGGCAGCAAATGTGGAGCTACCGCGCATAGTATTTTCGACGTATATCCAATACCAGTGCAGCAGTTGAAAGGTCGCATCCCGGATGATGCGCGCTGTATTTAGTAGTAAATGTGGAATACAACTTGCATAGTATTGTCGACATATCTGTAATAGGAACGAAGATACCTTCATTTGAATATTTAAGCCTCAATATGTAAATTTGCACAAACCGGCTGATTTGGCAGCATATGTGCAGTATTATGCGCATCGAATGGTCGTCATTTGAGCTCTTGAGGCGGAGATACGTGGATTTCAATATTTTAGACTGAGTATGCAAAACTGCAAATACGCTGGATTTGACACGGTCCAGAATTGACATTGCGCAAACTGGCAGATATGCGCTGTATAGGTTTATTTGAACATTTAAGTATGAATATGCGTAACTACAATCATGCCGGATTTGACTGAAACCAGAGAGGACATAACGGAAACAGGCTGGTGTGCGCTGCATTTGGCAAGAAATGTGGGGTACAAGTCACATCGAATTCTCGACATATTTGCCACAATGACGGAGATACGTTGATTTGATTATTCGTGCATGAGTATCCAAAATTGCAATTACGCTGGATTTAACAATGGTCAGAATCGACATAGCGCAAACCGGCTGATGAGTAATACATTTGGCAGTACGATACTAACTCGAATTGTGGACATATCTGCAACGGAATCCGAAATAGCTTGATTTGAATATTTAATCCTGAAAATGGAAAGCCGTATCAACACCACTCTCAGCAACGCCAACACCTCTCACAACTCGACAACGCTAACAACTCCACTCTCAACAACGCTAACACCTCTCGCAACTCGACAGCACTAACAACTCTACTCTTCGACTCCTTGATTAACTCTGACCTCTCGACTCACTCTTATTTCTCGATCAACCGCTCAACGCTTCTCGATCAGCCAAACTTTAAAGTTAAATCGTCCCCTACCATTAGCGTTAGTTTTTCCAACTCTCTAACCACATTCTGTTTACGCTCCGCAAGTACAAGGTGACTTTAGTCACATAGGCTTTCTCACCGATGTAAACTAACAACCGAAGTACACACGACATTGTTTTGATCGATTTCTAATGAGGATTTTTCCTCGCGATACTACAATATGTTGACTTGAATATTTAAGCCTGAATATGCAAAACTGCAAATGCGCTGAGGTTGGCTGCGTCCACACGTTACATAACTCAAACCAGATAATATGCACTGTATTTGGCAGCGAATATGGAGTATAACGCGCTTCGTTCTGTCGGCATATTTGGAATGCAAACGGCGATACGGTGATTTGAATAATTAATCATGAATATGTATAGCAGCAATTTCGCTGGATTTGACAGAGCCCGGAGTTGACATAGTACAAACCGGCTGATGTGTGGTGCATATGACATCAGATGTGAAATTTAACGGACATCGAATTGTAGCCATATGTGCAATAGAAACGGAGATACATTCATTTGAATATTTTAACCTGAATATGCAAAACTACAATAACGCTGGATTTGACAGGGACCAGAGTTGACATAGCGCAAACCAGCTGACATGCAGTGCACATGACAGCAAATGTGACATATAACGCGCATCGAATTTTCCGAAAATGTTCCGTAGAAACGGACATACCATGATTTGAATATTTACGACTGCAAACGCAATACTACAATTGCGATGGATGTTTCAAGGACCAGATCTGATATTGCTGTAACCAGCTAATGTGCGATGTATCTGAGTGCAAATATGAAGTGTAACGCGCTATTTATAGTCGAAATATATGCAATAGAAGCGGAGATACGTTTTTGTGAATACGTAAGCCTGAATATGCGCAACAACAAATACGCTGTGATTGACAGAGCCTATAGTTAACCGCAAACTTGCAGATGTGCGCTGGTTATGATATGGGATATGAAAAAAAATAACGGGCATCGCATTGTAGCCATTTGCGCTATAGAAACGGAGATACGTTGATTTGAATATTCTAACCTGAATATGCAAAACTGCAATTACGCTTGATATGTCAAGGACCAGAGATGATATAGTAGCTCGAGCCAGCTGAAGTGCGCTGTATTTGGCAGCCAATGAGGAGTATATCTCGCACCTAATTGACGACAAATCTGCAATTGCAGCGGTGGTACATTGTAGTTAATATTCAATAATGGGCCTATTACGATACAGATAGTATTAGCGTAACTGAAACACATTGCCGTCTCAGTAAAACCATTTTATTTCAAGCTTCACGCTACAGTTCTGAATCCGGACAAGACCGTTTCAAGTTCTCGCAAAAGCAAGCAGTCAAATTTCGGTACTTACACGAGTTAGAGTCTAATACATTTTACTGGTCCAACATCGATGGAGCGATCTCGCATTGAAATTTTCGGAGGACCGCGTAACCTTCCAACGACGACCGCCGTACGAGCAGCGGATAAACATATTTCGTGCCTTAGGGTGCCCTCACCACGTCCTCTACTTCTTGATTCTTGGTTGGTAGCTTTAGCGGCTGCAGGTCCGAGAAATTGCATCTTGACCCGCTTTCTCGTATGTCGCATGTGACGTCTCACTTTCCGCCGTAGACACTTGTCGGATCTACATACGTTGAACCATTTGCGCGAGACAAGCGCGGCGCTCTGCAGGGACGATGGATCCAATTTTCGAAGTATCAAGTGCGAAACATCCAGTGGTAGTTCGGAAATGATATCTACCTTACTTGGCACGAACAAACCAACGACGCGTAGTAGAGATCTAAAAAACTCCATGTTGCTTCTACTGTTGCCCGAGCACGACTGACGGTCTGGCTGAGAATGAATTCTTATATATGTGCCGTTCGTCACGGTGCACTGCGAGTTCCGGCTCCGGTGAGAGTCCTGGACAGTCAGAATCGATCGCATGTTCATGTATCTTCCTATAGATCGGGTTCACATTATTATTAGTGTTAGATGCGTGAAACGAATCTTCATTTGGATTAGACGTTGTAGTTATGCAATAGAGCAGATATTCACTAGTGCGAATTTGATTTGAGGTGTATGGTAGCGATTTAGGTTTAAAAGCACAAGAGTATATTTAACTATGTAGCTTATTAAAATATACCCTACGTGTACACTAGTCGTATAATACACTTGTTGTCTTGATTCGTGATTACGAATAGATGGGCGCAAAGAAGTATCGACTTAACTGCTACTGCTCGTGTCATTCGATAACAAAGAATGCCTCGCTACCCTGTTCGCTATATTTATATGCGTCGGAATTGACAAAAGACGTTGGGATTTAAATTTCCAAGATGTTCTCGAAAAATCGCAACTGACGCTGAACTCTCGACCTTGTTTACAAATGTTGAATTTTCGGGTAGTTGACTCGAGGGCATATGATCACGACAAAATCTACGGATTTTGATTAACCTTCGGTAACCGCCTAAGGTTGTCGGATCTATAATAAACTCATCTTTCAGTAAACACGATTTTTTGTGTAGCGGGTTCACTAGACCGAAACCGTTATGAATTTTACCTACGAGTGCCGCTACAGTACCCGCCTGCCAGTGTTAACGTTACTTCTTTTTATGTTTGTTTATGTATGTTAGCGCGGTGCCCATGCTAACCGCTTCATTCAAACCGGTTTGAAAGCGGCGAGGAGAACGGACTCTCCTGCCCGAACGCGTGGTATAATTGGTTCTTGCGTCTCCGTCGCTTTGTTGCGCTTGCTCGCTGCTTTGCGGTCGGAAGATTTTCCCAGGTAAAAATACGTCGTAGGTTTCTGCGCTCCTTTCCAGATGCTCAATATCTTCCGACACGATGAAGGCGGGTTTTATACGATCTACGGAGACTTTCACGCTTTTGTCCTTCATCCGTATGGTAATGGTTTTCATCCACGCTGTGTAACCTGATAGGGGCCATCGTATGGTGGTTGCAGTGGACCTCCGATTGCATCGTGGCGTACGAAAACGCACGGCGACGTTTCTAAATCGCGGAACATGAACGTTTTCTTTTCGCCGTGTCGTGAAGTCGGCAGAGGTCTAATATCGCTCATTCGCTCTCGCAGACAGTTTGCGAATTCCGCGTTGGCCGGTTGTTTTGCTGGTACAAAGAATTCTGCTGGCAATCGTATGTCCGTACCATAAATCATTTCGGCTGCCGTTGCGCTCAGGTCCTCCTTGATAGCGGTTCTAATGCCTAAAAGAACTATGGGAAGGCTTTCAACCCAGTTGCTCGAATTGTGGCATTTGATTGAGGCCTTAAGCTGCCTGTGAAAGCGCTCTACCATCCCGTTGGACGCGAGGTGGTAGGCTGTGGTACGCAAATGCTTAATGCCGAGCATCCGGCATAGTTCGTTGAAAAGACTGGATTCGAATTGGCGTCCTTGATCGGTTGTTATTTTTGCTGGGACGCCAAAACGCGCTATCCATGTGGAAAGAAGAGCCGAGGCAACGGTCGTCGCCTCCATATCTGGTATTGGAATCGCTTCGGGCCAACGTGAAAAACGGTCGATACATGTTAGACAATATCGGTAGCCTTGTGAATATTGCATGACGATGATGTCTAAATGTATATGCTCGAATCGTCTTGCGAGCTCTCCGAATGTTCCGGTCGGCGTTGAAACGTGTCTCGCTATTTTACATTGTTGACACGGGATGCATTGCCGTGTCCATGTTTGGCAATTTTTGTTTACCGGCCAAACTATACGCGATTTTACGAATTTTTGGGTCGCGCGTATCCCTAGATGGGAAAGTCCGTGGAGCGAATTGAATACGTCGCGCCGCAAGGGTTTCGGTACGTACGGTCGTACGATGTCGCCTGATACGTCGCAGTATATTTCCGCGTCGTAATCCGGAAAACGAATTTTCTTAACCTGCAACGCGGATATATCGGAGTTGATGATGTCGCGGAGCTCCTTGTCGTTTTCTTGCGCGGCGGCGAGAATTTTGTGATCCACGGATTTTCCTATGGCTTCGATGCGAGATAGGGCGTCGGCTGCATTGTTATTCAGCCTTTTTATATGCCTTATATCGGTCGTGAACTGCCCGAAATAATCTAGTTGACGGAACTGTCTCGGCGATCACTTGTCGGGATTTTGACTGAACGCATAGCTGTGGGGTTTGTGATCTATGAAAATAATGAAATTCCTCCCATCTACGGCGTGTCTAAATCGCTTGACCGCGGTATACATAGCGAGTAATTCGCGATCGTACGCGCTATATTTTCGCTGCGCGAAATTTGAGGCTTTAGTTAAGAAACCCAATGGTGGCCGAGTGTCATTCGCGCGTTACTGCAACACCGCCCCTATTGCAAAGTCGGACGCGTCTACTGCGAGGCTGATGAGCGCGCCAGGTATACGACGCGCTAACATCATAGCGTTAGCTAGGGCGCGTTTTGACTCGCTAAAGCTCGTTTTGGCTTCCTCCGACTAAATAATGGGCATGTTGCCCTTTTTCGCCCCTTGCAACAAATCGTTGAGGGGTTGCAAAATTTTAGCTGCCCCCGGTATGAAACGTCGGTAAACGTTAATCATACCGAGGTATCCGCGTAGTGCCTTGATGTTCGCGGGGAGCGGTGCTTCGTTTATGGCTGTAACGCGATCGGCGAGCGGTTTTATTCCGTGCGCGTTTACCGTATGGCCTAGGAAGGCTATTTCATTAATTCCGTACTCGCACTTTGCGAGGTTGATTACTACGCCGTACTGGTTTAGACGTTCGGACAAGATCCGCAAGTGCCAGCGGTGCTGCTCCTCGGTTTCCGAAGCTACCAAGAAGTCATCTATGTACGCGTAAACGAAATCTAAGCCTCGCGTCGACAAATCTTTGACACGTTTGCGCGGCGTTTCGAAGCCCAAACATCATGTTGTTTGCCTCGAAAAGGCCGAATGGTGTCGAAATCGCGGTTTTTGTAACGTCCTCAGACGCGATTGAGATTTGATGGTAGGCTCGCACTAAACCAATTTTTGAGAATATTCGCCGACCGTGTCAATGCTGCGCGAAGTCTTGTATGTGCGGTGGAGAGCACCTGTCGGGTACAGTTCGGGCGTTTAGCGCCCTGTAGTCACCGCAATGTCGCAGACTTCCATCCTTCTTTGGGACGACGTGTAGTCGAGATGCCCGGGAACTCTTCGATGGGCGCATGACTCCTTGCTCGATAAGTGTTGCAAATTCCGCCTTGATTGGCTTGAGACGGTCCGGTGCGAGAGGGCGGGGTTTGCAATATACGGGCGGGCGGGGTGTGGTTTCGATGTGGTGCTCCACACTGTGCCGTATTTTCTCTCACCCAAAGGCCGGTGGGCGCGTTAGATCTGCACATTTCTCCAACAATTGGTGGTAGACCAAATCCCCGTTTACGGTCTTGATCATAAGCTGTTCGCAGTTGACGGCGTATCCCCTGGTCGATAGCTGGTTTGTTGTGTCGAGAAGTCGTCTTTTTCTTGGATCCACAAGCAACCCGTAATGACTTAGGAAATCTAGGTCGATGATGGGGGTTTGCACATCGGCGACAGTGAAGTGCCGTTTGAAGGCACGTCTAAGGGACAGGTTCAGCTCAATCGCTATAGTGCCGTACGTTGCGATGCGCGCCCCATTGGCAGCGAATAGTTCATACGTTGTTTTCTTTACGTCCCTAGATAGCCTGCTTCGGGGATGAACGCCGATATCAGCACCGGTGTCAACTAAGAACGAAGTCTTCGTTCTCTGGTCCAAAATAAAGATGCGGCGAGATCCCAAGCCGTCGCCGTCCTCCGCTTTTACGGACGGCTGGGGTCGTTTCCCGACTTCCACTTACAATCGTGGCGCGATCGCCGAACCTCGCATGATAGAAGCAAATTCCGTCCTGGCGCGGATAGTCTCGGGAACGCGAACGGCGGCGGGGTCGAGTGAGAGAATTCGAACGTCTTCGTAGTCGATGATACCCGCTGATTCCCATAGCCTTAATCTGTTCTCGCAGTCTACTGACCTCGGCGGCCAGTGCGTCGTTTTTGCCTTCGTGTGATGCCGGTGGCTCGATTGCGACTATCTTAGCGCGCTGCCCGTTACGATTATACGCCTCATTGAGTTTATCCGCTCTCCTTGTCAGTTTCTCGATACTCGTATCGTCCACTGCAGCCAGGACTTCCCTGATGCGATTCCTCTACAAGCTGTGGATGAATTCATCGGAAGCGAGGGGGCTGGCTAATTTTTTAAGTCATTATAAAACTGTGAGGGTTTTCTGTCGCCCATCTCTTCACGTTCGACTAACCTTTCGAACTTGGCGCTGTCCGATTCGGTCAGGGCGCGGATCAGCTCGCTCTTCAATTTATCGTACTGGCCTGTGGCGAGGAGGTTGGTCACTGTATCCTCAATCTTCGCGAGGTAATGTGGGTCGAGGAATCCCATGAGGGCTAAGGATTTTTCATCGTCGTGGAAGATGCCGGCTACCCCGAAATATTTCTCTAAAATGGAAAACCAAATCCTGGTCATCGTGGGCACAAAGGGCGGCACGCGGAACGATGAGCCGGCTGGAGTTCGTTTGCTCTCCTTTTCCATTGTGTGAGTTGCGGACTATGATATTCAAACTGCGACTAGCCTATCGCTGTCACCTCTTACACAAAAATCACGTCGGTGTCACCAGTTTGAGATGTATGGTAGCGATTTAGGCTTAAAAACACAAGAGTATATTTAACTGCGTAGTTTATTAAAATATACCCTACGTGTACACTAGACGTATAATACACTTGTTATCTTGATTCGTGATTACGAATAGATCGGCGCAAAGAAGTATCGACTTAACTGCTACTGCTCGTGTCATTCGATAACAAAGAATGCCTCGCTACCCTGTTCGCTATATTTATACGCGTCGGAGTTGACAAAAGACGTTGGGATTTAAATTTCCAAGATGTTCTCGAAAAATCACAACGGACGCTGAACTCTCGACCTTGTTTACAAATGTTGACATTTCGGGTAGTTGACTCGAGGGCATGTGATCACGACAAAAACGACGGAATTTGATTAGCCTTCGGTAACCGCCTAAGGTTGTCGAATCTATAATAAACTCATCTTTCAGTAAACACGATTTCTTGTGTAGCGGGTTCACTGGACCGAAACCGATATGAATTTTACCGACGAGTGCCGCTATAGGTGTATAATGAATCCTCAGGCTAGCTAAACATATACTGTTGAGATGCGTTGACATCTGGCAATCATCTTATCCGACGGATAGAGTCTGCGAGTGGCGAGACACGGGACAGAAACCGTTGGAATGTTTACTGTCAGGTGCCGCCACGATTATTTCATTTAAGGACAGCTATAGAATTACTCCATGCCTTTATTAGACAAAACGTCGGAATGGATGGCTACAATTGTTGAATTACAGCTATGGTAGAATCTAGATTACAATGTTACGGGATTTTCCCAAAATTCCAAACGGAAGGTTCCCGTGTTCTTTCATCTCCGATTTATATTTATGCTTGATCTGTCTGGGACCAGTCTGGATATAGCGCAAACTGGCTGGCATACGATGTATTTGGCAAGAAATGTGCAGTACCAGGCACATCGAATTGTCGACATATCAGCAACAGCAACGGAGATACGTGGAGTTGAATATTTAATAATATATATTAAAAACTGCAAGTACCTGGATTTGAATCTATACTGATCTTATATAGCGTAATTCGTATAACCTGCACTGTATTTGTCAGCAAATATGGAGTACATCGCGCATCCAGTTGTCGACATATCTGCAATAGAAACAGCTATACGTTGATCTGAATGTTCAGGCATGAATATGCAAATCTGCAAGTACACTGGATTTGACAGGGTTCAGCCTTGACGTAGCTCTAACTAGCAGATGTGAACTGTATTTGGCAGGAAATGTGGAGAACAAGGCACATCGTATTGTCTGCATATCTGCATTAGAAACGAAAATAGGTTGGTTTGCATATTTAAGTCTGAAAATGTAAAAATGGAGGGTTTACGCCTGGATTTTACATCGGCCAGAGTTGATGTCAATTTGTCCAACCGTGGGGAGATTTGATCGCGTCGAAGCGTGTCAACGGGAGTCGCAAATTCCCGTTACGATTCTAAGAAACGACACCGCATATTGATCGATCCCCTGATTTCCGTTAAGATAATAGGGTGGTTGCGATGGTATAACTCTGCGACCAACAATGTTATTGATGAGAATTGTGGATCTTGATGTCCGAAATATTGTTATGGAAACATAAAATTTACACTGGTCTTTACTAATAACGTAGACACATTTTTATTTTATAAACGATTTTTAGAATATTTATCGTTACACAGCTGCACGCGTCTCAGCACTTTCTTCCATACTCGACCTTATGTAGACTGTTAACCGACCGAACTGTTTACATTCGTCTGTTTTTCAGTCGCCGCGCACACACATATCTCCACACACTGATATCCACATACAAACATCTCCACTACGCACTCGACCTAGTCCAGCACAAAAATTTTACATATCTCAATACACCTCCTTAATTATCGTGCTGCATATTCATTTCCTTTTGTGAAAATTAAACCATTTTTAAAAGTAATCTAAAATTTTCAAAATTATTTCTCCCTAGAGCCTTCGTTAGAATATCTGCTACATTGTTTTCTGAATTTACTTTTATAACGTCAATCTCTTTATTTTCCCAACTTTCATTTACAAAATGGAAATGTACTTCAATGTACTCATAATTTTTTGTCAAGTTTCCAAATTTTGATATCGCAATCGCTCCAGAATTATCTTCGTAAATTTTTATTGGTCTCTCGATCATTATTTTGAAATTTTTCAATAATTTCTTTACAAATTTTATTTCACTCACTGCTTCTGACAAAGCTTCATACTCGGCGGCTGTTGATGATTTTGTCACGCTGTTTCGCTTTCTCGATTTCCAGTAAATTGCGTTTCCGAAAAATCTTATGATAAATCCCGTAGTAGTCTTGTAGTAGTCTTATGATAAATCACCGTCAACAAAACAATCAATGATTTCAGCGTTCAAATTTCTTTTATAAGTCAACCATAATTTTCTGGTTAAATATAAGTATTACAAAATTCTCGACGCATATTTATAATGTGTCCCGTCGTAACTGTTTTGAAATCGACTTAAATAGTTTATACTATAACTAACGTCTAATCTTGTTCCAGTACTAATATATAATGAAGCTCCTATGAGGTTTCTATATCTTATATCGTCTGAGGCTGACTGTGCGGGTTCTAAATTTAAGTTTTATTCCTTTGGTGTAAAATATAGTTTACTATTCTCTATATTCCATCGTTTCGCTAATGACTCTGTATAACTACTTTGATCTAATTTCATCTCACATTTCTTATTCTCACATTTCGTATTCAATGTTTATTCCTAAGTAAGTCTTTACTTCACCTAAGTCTTTCATCGATTTGTTTGACAATTTATTTTTAATTTCATCTATTTTTCTTTTGTATTTACTACACATTAATAAGTCATCCACGAATAGAATTAAGTATATAACATGATCGCTCTCATACTTCAAATACAAACAATAATCACTTTCACTTCTTTACAAACCTATTTTACATACTTACAAACCTAGTTTACATACTTTCCCGCTTTTATCGGCGTAACCCATAGGTTGTTTTACAAATACTTCCGATTTTATAGTTCCGTTTAGGAATGCTGTTTCTACATCCATTTGCATAATCATCGAACCATAATGACAACAATAAGATAGCAATAACTTCAGCGTTTGCATTTTTGCCACTGGAGAGTATAAATCTTCCGGTATTTCCTTTTGTTGGAAACCCCGAACAACTAGTCGCGCTTTCTTACGATTATCGGATTTATTCGTATATACCCATTTCAAATCTAATACCTTTTTATCTTTTGGTTTCTCTACTAATTGCCAGGTTTTCATTTTTGACTAAACTATTCATTTCTCGATCCATTGCTTCATTCCATGATCTGCTGTCATCTCCACTGAAAGCTTCGTCATAGGTTTGAGGACTGCCTGCGCTAACTACATTCACATAAATGAAATATGAGCTCGTTTGGCCATATCTTTGAGGTTTCTTTGTTTCCCGTCCTGGCCTTCTCAAATTATTTTCTATGTCCTCAAGTTTTTCTTCTGATTCGTTACTTAAATTTCTCTCCCTTCTTATTACAACCTGCTCGACCTTTTCGTCACTTGTTTCACTTTCATGAATTTCGTTTGTATCCGAATGTTCTTCAAAATCCTTTTCCGTTTCATTATCTGATTCATCCATTCCTTGAAATCCTACTAAATTATCATTTTCACCTATAAATTCTACGTGTCTTGCAATTATAATTTTATTATTAACTAAGGTCCTATATCCAACGTTTTCATAACCTACAAGTATTCCAATATCTGCCTTTTTGTACCATTTCGAATTTATTTTAATTTCAGATACTCTTACGAAAACTATACTCCCGTACAATCTTAAATTAATTATATCCGGTTTCCTTCTTAACAATATTTCGATTGGTGTTTTATTTTCACATGTTTTCGTAATGGTTCTATTTTTTAAGTACACCGCGGTTCTAACTATCTCCGACCAATATTTAATATTTAGTTTCGAATCATGTAATAAGCATCTAGCGGAATTCGTGATTGTTCTATTGTAGCGCTCAGCTGTTCCATTTAACTAGTGAACATAAGGTGGGCATGGTTCTAGGAGAATTCCTGTTTCCCTGATTAGATTGTACATGTTTTTGTTCATATATTCTTTTCCATTATCGCATCTTAGTCTCTTTATCTTCTTACCAGTAAGATTTTCAACTTTATTTATATAATCAAGGATTCAATCGTAAACCTCATCTTTCGATTTCAAAGTATAAATTAATGCGCACTTCCTATAATCGTCTATAAATGTTAAGAAATATTTAGATCCATCAAACCTGGTATTTTTATGAGGTCCATTTAAATCGGTATGTACCAATTCTAAAATCTCGCGTGCTCTACTACAGTTACTCTGGATAGGTACATTGTGCTATTTATTTTGCATACACGCACCACATTTTAATTGAACTTGCTCCAATTTTTCTGGCATTCTCTCAATTAATTTTTTCTTACACATCGTATCTAAATAATTAAAGTTTACATGTCCTCGGATTCTGTGAAATTTTTCCCTGTTCGTCATTTTTTCTACATTTTTGGCGTGAGATTCTTGCCTTCCAATGTAACTAGTTATTTTATATAAACAATGATCTTTGAATGCGATCCCTATCAACTTTCTATATTTGTTATAGATCTTTGAAGTATTCCCTGCTGAGACTCTCTTATTTTTATTCGTTACTCTCGCATAGCTAACCAAGTTATTATCCATTTCTTCCACATAAAATTCATTTGACATTATAATTTTAACCCTTCTTTTGTTTACTTCAAAGTAAGTTAAAATTTTTCCAACTTTTGTTCCTTTTAATGTTCTACCGTCTCCTAGTTTTACATTTATCGGGTTCTTTAAGTTTTCGTACTCAATAAAATACGAGTCATCATTTACAATGTGATCTGAACATTCACTATCCAATATCCGATCTATTTTTCGCGTATCGCTGGTATATACTGTGATAGTATCCTTACTATAATCGCGCTGCACTCGCGTTAGGAAGGAGTCAATTCCTTGGTCGTCGTAGTCCTGGCTGTTTAAATAATTTGCGTCTTGTCGACTTGCCTCATTGTAGCGTTGCTGCCAACCTCTGCTTCGTCCTCGTTGACCAAATCCACGCTGAACATATCCTCGTCTTCTCTGGCCAGAACCTCGTCCGCCGCGACCCCTATTCTGCTATGGCTGATTCGCACCTCCTTGCCATTGCGTTCCTCCATTGATTCCGCCTCTACATGTATTCGTGCAATTTTTTATCACGTGGCCGTACTTTCCACAGCCATGGCACTTTATTTCTCTCTTTTCTCAACTTCGAAGACATTTGACCATTTCCTATCACTTTTACTCTCCCTACGTTCCCATTTCCCACATTATAATTTTATGTTTTAAAAAATCACAAGTTCAATCACTTTCTTTCAATGTGTCGATTAAGTCATCAATATAAATCAATGATTCTGGTAGTGTTTTCAGCATGTAATCGAGTTTTTCACGTTCACTTACGTTTGCACCAACATCCTTTAATTCATTTATCGTCTTCTCAAATTCCGTGAAAAATGAACCTGATTCCTCAAAATCTTTCAACCTCATCATGTCGAGTCTACGCCTTATACAAAGTTGCAATGCTGTTGATTCCTTCATATACATCTCATCGAATTTTGTAATTATTTTGTAAACAGTGTCTTGATCACCAACAAATTCTAATCTACAATAGATCTACTTCATCGCCCATTGATTCTTTTCATCCCAATTATCTTTCGCATCCGTGTCCATTTTCTCTCGTGTATCCAATTCATAACATTTTGTACACTTTAAATACATTAATATTCTTTTCTTCCACGCTTTGTAATCACGTACATCGAATACTTGCATTTTAGTTTTATCGTCCATTGGCATCTTGATTCGTCTTTTCATCTTCACCCTTTTTTCAAAAATAGTTCTCACTATACAGATTCCTTTTATCTGCTCCGCCAACAGCCTTTTTATCTCTTCAGAACATATTTCCAATTCTTTCAAAATGAACCTTTTTTATACATTCACGACCGGTTACACGTGGTCCCATAACCTTAAATCTCGTCAACCACGATTTTTGCTACCATGTTGAGAATTGTGCATCCTGATGGCCGAAATATTGTACGCTGGCCATTACTATTAACGTAGACACATATTTACTTTATAAACGATTTCTAGAATATTTGTCGATGTACACTTGCGCGCGTCTCAGCACTTTTATTCATATCCGACCTTTTGAAGACTGTTAACCGATAGAACTGTTTACATTCGTCTGTTTCTCAGTCGCCGCGCACACACATATCTCCACACAGTGATATCCCGTTACAAAGATCTTCACTACGCACTGGACCCAGTCCAGCACAAAAATTATACATATTTCAATATTTATGAAATATGTATTTCCAACAACCTTGTACAACAACACAAGTTAGTAACTCCGCCGTTTAAGATATAGGTGACGAAGAAATGGATTGATCTTATATGAGTGAATCCGGGTAGATATATTGACTGATCTGAAAACCTAGATTGAGTATGCATAGATAGGTGGTTTTCGAAGAAGTCATGGGTGTAGAGAGTATTCGAACCGTGATATAACTCGAATTCAACTCTTACATACTAACGGAGGAAAGCTCGGTATGTAGGTAATTTTTGAACAAGGGAAGCTGATTCATTGTTCACTCTTTTTGTTATGAAAAGGGAGGACAAGGATTCGCGATACCCATTGGGTATGATCAGCGTTAATGAATGAAGATAGGAGGAGTAAGCATCCTACCAAATGGATGACCTTGCCCATGGGAAAATCCACATATTTTCATCAGATAAATGTCCGGTTTAATATTATATAATTACCGGTTTTCCCATTATATAACTACCAGCTTTTCCGTAGTTTCTAAGAGCGCACAATAAACATAAGGACTTTTCTAAGAAATACACATCAATCAAAAACATTTAAGAAATTGGACGTGCAAGATGAAAGGGACCATCTAGAATTACTTAAAAAGTCTAAGTTTATGGTGGGTCCTTAGGTTTGATGCGGCTGTAAATAAGAAATGACGGCACTATGACAATAGTCTCGGCTCCGGCAGCGTTTTCGCGGTCAACGGATGCAGAACTCTACACTACGTTAGCGTCTAAGTTGCACTACATGTTAGAGCAAGGGGCAATTACTACGTATAAGAAAGACAGGTCGATTGCTGATGAGACCGCACTAGAGAGTGTCGTCTCTCCATCACGGCGACGCTGTCCAGGAAAACTATGATGGGTGTGCCTATAGTCACAAAATCATCGGATTCGTGGTGAAAAGTCTTCGTTCGGAAAATGTGGGAAATTGGCGTTACTGTTAATTGGTCAATTTCCACGTTGGTGGTTAGGAAAGGGTGCTAGCCGCCCTCAAGAGAGAGTTCGAGAAGAGGAAGCGTCGTTCGTGAGAAACATAGATTTCTCCTATTTTCTCATAGTTGGAACGAGGACTGTTTGTCGGTTTGATGGACTTTAGTTAAACAAATCTTAAGATTTATAGCGGGTCCTCGGACTAGCTGATCATGTACTTACTCAAAGAATAGAGTCTGCGTGTGGCGAGCCACGGGACAGAAATCGTTGAAATGCTTACCGTCGTGCCCCGTCCCAAGTATTTCTTTTAAGGAGAGCTATAGAGTTACTTCATGCCTTTGTTAGACAAAACGTTTATCCCTTGACCGCGACTACGTTCGGCGACTGGTTGTCGCCTCGAGTCCGAGCTCACTATCATAAATCTCAAATAAGTACAGTCGGATCGAATGACAACAGTTTCAAAATACGGCTATGGTGAAATCTAAATTACAGTACTAGGAGTCTTCCCAAAATTCCGAAGGGAAGGTTCCGGTGTTCTTTCATCTCCGACATATATACGCTTGATCTGCCAGGGTCCAGTGTGCATATAGCGCAAACTGGCTGGTAAGCGATGTAGTTGGCAAGAAATGTGGAGTACCAGGCACATCGAATTGTCGACATATCAGCAATAGCAACGGAGATACGAAGAGTTGAATACTTGAGTCTGATTCTGCGAAACTACAATTACACTGCATATAACAGGAACCAGAGTCGACGTAGAGCAATGCGCATAAGTACTGTATTTGGCTGTAATTGTGGAGTATAGCGCGCATCGCATTTGCGACATGTATCCAATAGCAGCGCTGATACGTTGGTTTGAACATTTAGGCATGAATATGCAAAACAGCAATTACGCTGAATCTGTCAGTGACCAGAGAAGACGTAAGACAGAAGAGAAGATAGAATCGGAAGATGTGCTCTGTGCTCACCAGCAAATCAGGAGCATAACGCTCACCGAATTGTTGTCATATCTGCCATAGAAACGAAGATACGTTGCTTTCGATATTCAAGCATGAATATGCTAAACTGCAATTATGGTGTATTTGACAGGGACAAGAGCGTACATAACTCTAACCTACTGATGTGCGCTGTATATGACATCAGACGATAAATATAACGCGCATCGTATGGCCAACCTTTCTGCAAAACAAGCGGAGATACCTTGATTCGAATATGTAAGCATTAATATCCACAACTGCAATCACGCTGGATTTCTCCGAGTCCAGTCTTGACAGTGTGCTGTATGTAGTGGGCTGATGTGTGCTGTATTTGGCAGCAAATGTGCAGTATTACGTACATCCTATTGTCGACGTACCTACAATGGATACGGAGATACTTTCACTTGAATAACAAGGCTTGAATATGCAAAACTACAAATACGCTGGATTTGACTCGGTCCGGATTTAATACGGCTTAAACCAGATGAAGCGCCCTGCGTATGGCAGTCAATGTGGAATATAAAGCGCATCGTATTGTCGACATATGTGCTATTGAATCGGAGTAACGTTGATTTGAATATTTAAGCCCGAACATAGAAAATTGCATTTGGGCTGGATTTTGCAGGGACCAGAGTTGACACAGCGCAAACGAGCTGATGGGCAATGAAACTACAGCAAATGCTGAGTACAAGGCGTATGGAATTGTCGACATATGTGCAAAAGAAGCGGCGAATCTTTGAATGCAATATTTAAGCATTAACAACAAAAACTACAATTACGCTGGATTTTACAGGGTCCAGAGTTGACATAGCACAGACCGGCTGATTTGGCATCATATGTGGAATGTTCTGCGCATGGAATAGGCGACATAGAAACCAAGATACGTTCATTTGAATATGTAATATTTGAATATTTCGCCCGAAAATGCATAATTGCGTATACGCTGAGTTTGGCTGCGCCCACACGTTACATAACTCAAACCAGGTAATATACATTGTGTTTGGCAGAAAAAGTGGCGTATATCGCGCATAGAATTGTCGGCATATCTGCAATGCAAACGGCGATACGGTGATTTGAATAATTAATCATGAATATGCAAAGCACCAATTTCGCTAGGTTTGACAGAGGCCGGAGTTGACATGGTACAAACCAGCAGATGTGCGGTGCACATGACATCGGATGTGAAATGTAAAGGGCATCGCTTTGTCGCCATATATGCAATAGAAACGGAGATACATTCATTTGAATATGTTAACCTTAATTTGTAATACTGCAATTACGCTTGATATGTCGAGGACCTGCGATGATATAATAGCACGAGCCAGCTGATGTGAGCTGTATTTGGCAGGCAATGAGGAGTATATCTCGCATCTAATTGACGACAAATTTGCAATTGCAGCGATGATACATTGTAGTTAATATTCAATAATGGGCCTATTACGATACAGATAGTATTACCGTGACTGAGACGCATTGCCGTCTCAGTAAAACCATTTTATTTCAAGCTTCGCGCTACAGTTCTGAATCCGGACAAGACCGTTTCAAGTTCTCGCAAGAGCAAGCAGTCAAATTAAGGTATTTACACGAGTTAGAGTCTAATACATTTTATTGGTCCAACATCGATGGGGCGATCTCGCATCGAAATTTTCAGAGGACCGCGTAACCTTCCAACGACGACCGCCGTACGGGCAGCGGATAAACTTATTTCGTGCCTTAGGTTGCCCTCACCGCGTCCTCTACTTCTTGATTCTTGGTTGGTAGCTTTAGCGGCTGCAGGTCCGAGAAATTGCATCTTGACCCGCTTTCTCGAATGTCGCATGTGACGTCTCACTTTCCGCCGTAGACACTTGTCGGATCTACAAACGTAGAACCATTTGCGCGAGACAAGCACGGCGCTCTGCAGGGACGAGGGATCCAATTTTCGAAGTATCAAGTGCGATACCTCCAGTGGTAGTTCGGAAATGATATCTACTTTACTTGGCACGAACAAACCAACGACGCGTAGTAGAGATCTAAAAAATTCCATGTTGCTTCTACTGTTGCGCGAGCACGACTGACGGTCTGGCTAAGAGTGGAGGCTTATATATGTGCTGTTCGTCACGGTGCACTGCGAGTTCCGGTTCCGGGTGAGAGTGCTGGTCAGGCAGAATCGATGGTATGTGCATGTATTTTCACTTACATCGGGTTCACATTATGATTAGAGTCAGAGGCGCGAAACGGATCTTCATTTGGTTTAGACGTTGTAGTTATGCAATAGAGCAGATATTTACTAGTGTAAATTTGATTGTTATATAATTTGACAAGTAGTCGTGGTAATTAGGTACTCGAGAAGCTAATGACAATGATCCTGGTTTCAATAACAAAGCCGCGGTCAACGGGACAACAGAATTCGTTTTCATCCTGATTCCAAGTTGTACCATACTTCCTTATCTACGGTATAGGTAGGACTGAACAAACTCTTTGTCAAAACATAGAATATCCACCGAATGTTAAGGCTCTTTGTAACTGGCTAATGTGACCTCACGAGAGAATGATTTTCCGGCACGATGATGCTGCAGAGGAAAACTATGATGGGTGTGTCTAAGGGCACCAGAACATCGGATACGTGGAGAAATGACTCCGCTCGGAAAGAGATTGAAAGTGACGTTACTGTTAATTAGACAATTTCCATGTTGATGGTTAGAGAAGGATGCTAGTAGCCATTGAGGGAACGTTGCTAGCGGGAAGCGTCGTCCGTGGAAAAATAGATTTCACCTATCATCCCGTATTGAAACAAAGACTGTTTGCCTGTTTAGGACTGTTATGGACTTTAATTAACTAAATCTTAAGGTTTATAATGGGTCCTCAGGCTAGCTAAACATATACTGTTGAGATGCGTTGACATCTGGCAATCATCTTATCCGACGGATAGAGTCTGCGTGTGGCGAGTCACGGGACAGAAACCGTTGGAATGTTTACTGTCACGTGCCGCTACGATTATTTCATTTAAGGACAGCTATAGAATTACTCCATGCCTTTATTAGACAAAACGTTCATCCCTTGACCGCGGCTACGTTCGGTGACTGGTTGTCGCCTCGAGGCCAAGTGCAGTATCACAAGTTTCGAACAATTACAATCGGACTAGATGACTACGATTGTTTAATTACCGCTATGGTAGAATCTAGATTACAATGTTACGGGATTTTCCCAAAATTCCAAACGGAAGATTCCCGTGTTCTATCATCTCCGATTTATATTTATGCTTGATCTGTCTGGGACCAGTCTGGATATAGCGCAAACTGGCTGGCAAACGATGTATTTGGCAAGAAATGTGGAGTACCAGGCACATCGAATTGTCGACATATCAGCAACAGCAACGGAGATACGTGGAGTTGAATATTTGAGTCTGAATCTGCAAAACAACAATTACACTGCATATAACAGAGACCAGAGTCGATGTTCTGGCGCGCAACACATCTGCACTCCATCCCGCGCGGCTTGGCATCCAACGGTCCACGTGCCATCCTTCGAATCCTCCATAGGCCCAAGGACCCATCATAAAGCCGAAATCCCAACTGCATTGTTCGCACATATGGCCTAAGTCAATCTGTTCGCTCGAAAAGACTTTCTAATTCTAGAAGTGTTTTCGGTAGGTTTTTAGAAGGGTCCTTGGGTTTATTACGCCCTCTTAAGAATTACGGAGAAGGCGGGTATTGGCCTAACGAAAAAAGCGGACATCTACCTAACGGAAAATCTGAGATTTCCCATAAACAATGTCGCCTAGGACCCACGTTGGTAGGATGCTTCTTCCTCCTCTCTTCCTTTCTAACATTAGTCATAACCAATCGGCATCGCGGATCATTGCCCTCACTTTCCTAACTAACAATGTAATCAACGAATGCGCGTTCTTCGCTCTAAGGGCACACCAATACAGAGCTTCGTACTCACATCAGAATAAACTTTAGAGTTACATCATCTCTCACGGTGACTAGAGTTCCTGCAATCCCTATAACTCTTACCGTTCCTATATCTCTCAGAGTTCCATCGTCTCTCGCGGTGACTAAAGTTCCTGCAATCCCTATAACCCTCACCGTTCCTATATCTCTAAGAGCCTCCTATTTCTCTCACAGTATCCAGAGGTCCGACAGCTCCTACAGCTCTCACGGACCTAGAGCTCCTATAGCTCACACTCTCATCTAAGAATAATCCATTTCTTCGTTATCTGTACCTTAAGCAACGGCGTTCTTACTCAGTGTGATTGTATAAATCGTTGGAAATACATATATTTTTTATAACTTTGTGACCCCCAGTGTTATACCACAACGACTACACCTATTATCCTAATCGAAATACGGGGATCGAACTATCCGTGGAGTCGATTATTCCAATCGTAACGGGAATTTACGACTCCCATTGACGCGTATTCAAACGAACGCGTCTCCCCGCGATAGCTCGAAAATACAGTCGACATAGCGCAAACCGAATAAGTACTGTATTTGGCGGTAATTGTGGAGTATAGCGCACATCGCATTTGCGATATGTATCCAATAGCAGCGCTGATACGTTGGTTTGAACATTTAGGCATGAATATGCAAAACAGCAATTACGCTGAATCTGTCAGTGACCAGAGAAGACGTAAGACAGAAGAGATGATAGAATCGGAAGATGTGCTCTGTGCTCACCAGCAAATCAGGAGCATAACGCTCACTGAATTGTCGTCGCATCTGCCATAGAAACGAAGATACGTTGCTTTCGATATTCAAGCATGAATATGCTAAACTGCTATTATGGTGTATTTGACAGGGACAAGAGTGAACAAAACGCTAACCTACTGATGTGCGCTGTATATGACATCAGTTGTCAAATATAACGCGCACCGAATTGTCTGTAAGTGTGCCATAGAAACGGAGATTCGTTGGTTGGAATATTTAATACTGAATATGTAAGGCTGCAAATACGCAGGGTTCGGCTGGGTCCCGATTTTACATGTATCAAACGGAATAACGTGCACTGTGTTTGGCAGCAAATTTGGAGTATAACGAGCCTCTAATTGTAGCCATATGTGCCATAGAATCGGAGATACGTCGGTTTGAATACTTAATCTTGAATATACGAAACTGCAACTACGCTGGATCTGGCTGGGTCCAGATTTTACATAGCGTAAACCGGATGATGTGCACTGTACTTGGCATCAGATGTGGAATATAACGCGCATCGTATGACCAATGTTTCCGCAAAACAAGCGGAGATACCTTGATTCGAATATGTAAGCATTAATATCCAAAACTGCAATTACGCTGGATTTCTCCGAGTCCAGTCTTGACAGTGTGCAAACGGGCTGATGTGTGCTGTATTTGGCAGCAAATGTGCAGTATTACGTACATCCTGTTGTCGACGTACCTACAATGGATACGGAGATACTTTCACTCGAATAACAAGGCTTGAATATGCAAAACAACAAATACGCTGGATTTGACTCGGTCCGGATTTAACACGGCTTCAACCAGATGAAGCGTTCTGCGTATTGCAGTCAATGTGGATTATAAAGCGCATCGTATTGTCGACATATGTGCTATTGAATCGGAGTAACGTTGATTTGAATATTTAAGCCCGAACATATAAAATTGCATTTGGGCTGGATTGTGCAGGGACCAGAGTTGACACAGCGCAAACGAGCTGATGGGCAATGTAACGGCAGCAAATACGGAGTACAAGGCATATGGAATTGTCGACATATGTGCAAAAGAAGCGGCGAATCTTTGAATGCAGTATTTAAGCATTAACAACAAAAACTACAATTACGCTGGATTTTACAGGGTACAGAGTTGACATAGCACAGACCGGCTGATTTGGCATCATATGTGGAGTGTTCTGCGCATCGAATAGGCGACATAGAAACCAAGATACGTTCATTTGAATATGTAATATTTGAATATTTCGCCTGAAAGGCATAATTGCGTATACGCTCAGTTTGGCTGCGCCCACACGTTACATAACTCAAACCAGATAATATACATTGTGTTTGGCAGAAAAAGTGGCGTATATCGCGCATCGAAATGTCGGCATATCTGCAATGCAAACGGCGATACGGTGATTTGAATAATTAATCATGAATATGCAAAGCACCAATTTCGCTAGGTTTAACAGAGACCGGAGTTGACATGGTACAAACCAGCAGATGTGCGGTGCACATGACATCGGATGTGAAATGTAAAGGGCATCGCTTTGTCGCCATATGTGCAATAGAAACGGAGATACATTCATTTGAATATGTTAACCTTAATTTGTAAAACTGCAATTACGCTTGATATGTCGAGGACCAGAGATGATATAATAGCACGAGCCAGCTGATGTGAGCTGTATTTGGCAGACAATGAGGAGTATATCTCGCATCTAATTGACGACAAATCTGCAATTGCAGCGATGATACATTGTAGTTAATATTCAATAATGGGCCTATTACGATACAGATAGTATTATCGTGACTGAAACACATTGCCGTCTCAGTAAAACCATTTTATTTCAAGCTTCGCGCTACAGTTCTGAATCCGGACAAGACCGTTTCAAGTTCTCGCAAGAGCAAGCAGTCAAATTAAGGTACTTACACGAGTTAGAGTCTAATACATTTTATTGGTCCAACATCGATGGGGCGATCTCGCATCGAAATTTTCAGAGGACCGCGTAACCTTCCAACGAAGACCGCCGTACGGGCAGCGGATAAACTTATTTCGTGCCTTAGGTTGCCCTCACCGCGTCCTCTACTTCTTGATTCTTGGTTGGTAGCTTTAGCGGCTGCAGGTCCGAGAAATTGCATCTTGACCCGCTTTCTCGAATGTCGCATGTGACGTCTCACTTTCCGCCGTAGACACTTGTCGGATCTACAAACGTTGAACCATTTGCGCGAGACAAGCGCGGCGCTCTGCAGGGACGAGGGATCCAATTTTCGAAGTATCAAGTGCGAAACCTGCAGTGGTAGTTCGGAAATGATATCTACCTTACTTGGCACGAACAAACCAACGACGCGTAGTAGAGATCTAAAAAACTCCCTGTTGCTTCTACTGTTGCGCGAGCACGACTGACGGTCTGGCTAAGAGTGGAGGCTTATATATGTGCTGTTCGTCACGGTGCACTGCGAGTTCCGGTTCCGGGTGAGAGTGCTGGTCAGGCAGAATCGATGGTATGTGCATGTATTTTCACTTACATCGGGTTCACATTATGATTAGAGTTAGAGGCGCGAAACGAATCTTCATTTGGTTTAGACGTTGTAGTTATGCAATAGAGCAGATATTTACTAGTGTAAATTTGATTGTTATATAATTTGACAAGTAGTCGTGGTAATTAGGTACTCGAGAAGCTAATGACAATGATCCTGGGTTCAATAACAAAGCCGCGGTCAACGGGACAACAGAATTCGTTTTCATCCTGATTCCAAGTTGTACCCTACTTCCTTATCTACGATATAGGTAGGACTGGATATAGGTAGATGGATATACGATATAGGTAGGACTGAAGAAACTCTTTGTCAAAACATAGAATATCCACCGAGTGTTAAGGCTCTTTGTAACTGGCTAATGTGACCTCACGAGAGAATGATTTTCCGGCACGATGATGCTGCAGAGGAAAACTATGATGGGTGTGTCTAAGGGCACCAGAACATCGGATTCGTGGAGAAATGACTTCGCTCGGAAAGAGATTGTAAGTGGCGTTACTGTTAATTGGACAATTTCCATGTTGATGGTTAGAGAAGGATGCTAGTAGCCCTTGAGGGAACGTTGCTAGCGGGAAGCGTCGTCCGTGGAAAAATAGATTTCACCTATCATCCCGTAGTTGGAACAAAGACTGTTTGCCTGTTTAGGACTGTTAAGGACTTTAGTTAACTAAATCTTAAGGTTCATAATGGGTCCTCAGGCTAGCTAAACATATACTGTTGTTAAGCGTTGACATCTGGCAATCATCTTATCCGACGGATAGAGTCTGCGTGTGGCGAGACACGGGACAGAACGACAGAAACCGTTGGAATGTTTACTGTCACGTGCCGCTACGATTACTTCATTTCAGGACAGCTATAGAATTACTCCATGCCTTTATTAGACAAAACGTTCATCCCTTGACCGCGGCTACGTTCGGTGACTGGTTGTCGCCTCGAGGCCATGTTCGGTATCACTAGTTTCGAACAATTACAATCGGACTGGATGACTACAATTGTTTAATTACCGCTACCGTAGAATCTAGATTACAATGTTTCGGAATTTTCCCAAAATTCCACACGGAATGTTGCGGTGTTCTTTCATCTGCGACTTATATTTATGTCGCTGGTAGTTCTTACGCATTAGCTTATCGACGGCCTGGCTGGGAACGATCAGGGAAGCGAACTTTTCTGCCCGCGCGCCTGGAGTGATGAATTCCAGAGTCGTCTTCGTTTTGCTCATCTCAAACATCAGGTGGTATTATTACTTCGCGATTTTCGCTGTAATGGTGTTCAATGTTACCGTGCAATAAAAATTCACGCATTTCGGACGGTCTAAGGGTACGATTACGTTCTTGTTGCTAACTTCAATCGCAACGGTCCCTTTTGCTCTCGATATAAACTGATGCGGTCCGCCGTAGGGTAGTTGTAAGGGGTATCCGATGGCATCGTGACGTAGAAATACGTAAGACGATGTTTCGAGTGGAACACGGAGGTTTCTTTTTCGCCGTGTCGCGTAATCGGATGAGGCCTGATCTTTTCTATTCGTAGTTTTAGACGGCTTCCGTATTTCGACTTGGCCTGTTGCTTCGTTGGTACACAGAATTCTGCCGGCAATCGTATGCCGGTGCCATAAATCATTTCGGCTGTCGTCGTTTTCACGTCCGTAATAACTGTTCGTATGCCAAATAAAACTGTTGGCAAGATTTCTACACAGTTGCTCGTATCGTGGCATTTGATTGCTGCTTTTAGTTGACGGTGCAGGCGCTCTACCATCCCGTTGGTCGCGGGGTGATAGGCTGTCGTTCGTAAATGCCTAATGCCCAGGAACAGGCATAATTCGTTAAATATGTTTGATTGGAACTGGCGTCCTTGATCGGTGCTTATCCTTAAAGGTACGTCGAAACGGAATATCCACGTGGAAAGGATGGCTGAAACAACGGTTGCCGCCTCCATGTCGGCGATGGGAACGGCTTCGGTCTAACGCGAAAAACGATCGATTTTCGCCAGGCAATGTCGGTATCCTAGCGTACCGTGTCTGGGGGGGTTTGTCATAAGGTCATCGACGTCCTGTAGCTGTTGATCGCTGAGGCATTTGCCCAGCGTCACGTTCCTAATTATGCTCTAGCAGTTTATATTTCTCTAGGCAAGTTGTTTGAATGAACTGTAATTTATACCTGTTAAATCAGTGTATACTTAATTGAACCACCCCGATGATCCTAACAGAAATAAGGTTATCGATCTGTTCGTGGCTGTTAGGAACATGATACATTTACACTGTACATGTGAATGTGCGTGTAAGCGTCAGAGGACGTCGAGGCCTTAGTTGGGACAAAAGACAAGAGTCAGTCGTTTCAAGTATCTGGAAGAGTTGGTTGGCAACAAGCGTGCGTGCGAGTAGGATTTCGAGGTCTTTAGAGTATAAGATATATGTATAACTGTTGTGTGCTAAATAAAGGGAATTATTTGTATTTCCGAACCCCTTCTATGTCCTTACAGTGGTGTCGATTATCTGATGGTAACGGTTACGACTCTCGTTTACGCGAAACATAGTTGATTTTGTTTAAATGCTAGCTATAGTTTCACGTGAGTAGGGGCAGAAGGAAAGAAGGGTATACACGAATCATTTATAAACCACTTAAGAAGTATGGGCGAAAATGATTTGAAAGAGTATTTCTTTACTCAACTTGCCTTATTTTCATATTGCTATTATAACATAAATGTCATGGTAGAAACCCGGATGATAAATAAATGGCTTATTTCGTTAAACAAATTATTGCCTTTCTGAATTAAATTAGATACTTTCAATAATCCTCAACTACGAAATTTATGTTGACTCTTCTATAAATGGTGCATGCCTGTCAGTGAGATATTATAAGAACGAAGAGTTTACCATTAAAACTTTAAGATTTCGACAAAAGTTTTAAAGCGTAGGCGTCACTGTGTAGGTACGTAGGTAGGTAAATTGAGGTCAACCGGATGTAGAGTTAGTGCCGCATTGACTACGCTGGTCTTTACCTTTCTCTCATTGCGTTCGTCAGATAATAAATATAATTTACATGTTATTATAAACTGTATTATAAATTATTATAAATTTTTGTACATAATATATATTGTTGAGGTAAATAAATTCAAAATTGAGGGAACAACGAATTCAAGTATTATCCTGTGCTTTCGGGTTACTATTGGTGGCGGGGCAGTAGCCGCTTGGGGTACGTGGGCGTTGCCTCTGGGCCGCTTCGGTCAATCTCACTCCGCAAGTAGTTGGGAGCGGCTATGTCGAAGTCAGTTATGAAAGTGCGCAGTGGTTTCTCAGTCTGATTCGTGTATTTTCCATGTATGTCATATCAGATTTCTTGGATATTATTTCGTCACAGTGTAAAATGTGTCTTTTTTATACTTGCGAACTGGTTAATTCTATCGTTGTTACTGAATATTATAATATTCTGGTACATTAGTGTATTTGTAATGGTATAGAATGGATTCGGAAATACAAATAATTCCCTTTATTTAGCACACAACATTTATACATATATCCTATACTCTAAAGACCTCGAAATGCTACTAGCACGCACGCTTTTTGTCAACCGGCTCCTCCAGATACTTCTAACGCCTGACTCTTGTCTTTTGTCCCAACTAAGGCCTGGACGTCCTCTGACGCTTACACGCACATTTACATGTACAGTTTAAATGTATCATGTTCCTAACACGCCTCCTTACATTTATACTGTACACTTAATCGTAGTTACATGCTTTGACGAATTGCGTAACAGAAACTTTAACACTTATTGCCTTATCTACATTTCTCTTAGTATACATTCATCCATGACCTAAACCTATCGAATTTCTCTCTACGCTGTGCCTTCGTAAAAATATCCGCAGTATTTTCGCCTGTAATTACTTTAAATATGTTTATCTTATTCTCCTTTAAGCACTCGTGAACGTAGTGCTAATGAACTTCAATGTGTTTAGAATTTTTTGTAAAATTTCCGTGCTTTGCTATACTTATCACTCCAGAGTTATCCTCATAAATTTTTACAGGGTTATCGTCTAGATTTACATTGAAGATTTTCATAATTTCCCTAATGGACATTAATTCACTCACCGCTTCCGATAGAACTACATACTCTGCATACGTCGAGTCTTTTGTCACACACCTTTGTTTTTTAGACTTCCAACCAATTACATTTCCATACAATCTAATTACATATTCAGAAGTCGATTTCCTTTCTAAATGATCTCCTGCCTAATCAGCGTCCACATAACAATCCATCGTTTCACATTTTTCGTTCCTTTTATAATCTAATCTTAAATCTCTAGTCCGGTACAAATATTTCAATATTTGCATTGCATATTTAAAGTGTGTCTCATTACAACAATCTTGAAATCTACTCAAATAATTCACACTATAATTTATATCGGGTCTGGTATTTTCACTAATATACAACAATGCGCCAATTAAATTTTTGTATCCAATATCCTCTCTATTTATCTCAGCTTTTTCAATTCTTAAGTTGGTCTCCATAGGTGTACAGTACAATTTGCTATTTTGTAACTTACATTTGTTTGCTAATGATTCAATGTATTTCTTTTGGCTTAATCTTATTTCATTTTTGAAATAATCATAGTCTATATTTATTCCAAGATATTCTTTGACTTCATCTAAATCTTTCATTTCAAATCTATTAGTTAATAAGTTCTTTACCCTTTGTATCTTCCTTTTATTTTTACTACAAATTAGCAAATCGTCTACATACATTAGCAAATAAACAACATTTTCTCCCTCTCCATGTGTATATAGGCACAACTCTATGTTATTCTTCTTAAAACCTAATCTCGTCACATACTTATCAAGACACTCATACCACTCCCTTCGACTTTCTTTTAACCCATAAAGCGCTTTCGATAGTTTACAAACTCTATTCGTTCCGTCCGCATATCCCTTTGATTGATTTACATATACCTCCGAGGTTACTTCACCATTTAAAAAAGCAGTTTCGACATTCATTTGCTCGATAATTAATCCATTTCGACAACAACATGTTAGCAATATCTTAAAGGTCTGATTACTCGCCACTGGGGAGTATATGTCATCAGCTATGTTTCTTTGTTGGAATCCTCTTACCACTAATCTAGTCTTATACCTGTCATCTGATTTTCTCGTGTAAACCCATTTTACATCTAATACGTCTTTGCCTTTTACCCTTTCCAACAATTTCCCAGTTTTATTCTTATAAAGTCATTCCATTTCCTTATCCATAGCTTGTTTCCAATCTTCACTATCTTCGCAACAAATCGCCTCCTCAAATGTACAAAGGATATCTACTCTACAATAATTTGCATGGATTTCACTAATGTTTTCTTTTTCTGGATATCTTACTGGAGTTCTCTTATTACGTGTAGATCTTCTAGGGATGTTTATGCTTTCAAGACTGTTATCATTTTCATCTTCCCTATTTTCTAACTCTTCCTTATTCATGTTTACCAATAAATCATTATCCTCAATGTCATCGTTATCTTTATCGAATGAATTCTTCACAAAACCGATACATTTTGTGTCTGTTTCTATGACCTCTACATGTCTCGCTATTGTTATTTTCCCACCTAATAAGACTCTGTAACCTACTTCACTATATCCAAACAAAATTCCCATATCTGCCTTCTTATCCCATTTTGAAACTCTCTTTTGTTCTTACAAAAACTTTACTTCCATATAGATGTAGATTTTCAACACTCCCGAAGAATATTTCCAAATGTGTCTTTCTCTCTATTGTATTTGCCAGTATTCGATTTTTCAAGTATACCGCTGTCCAATCAATTTCCAGCCAGTACATTTTATGTACTTTCGCTTCCGCTAACAAGCAACGCGCCATGTCCATCACTGTTCTATTATACCTTTCCGTTGTCCCGTTTAATTCATGTACGTAGGTTGGGCAATTATTTATTCTGATACCTTTATCCCTAGCAAATTTATAAATTCGATTATTCAAGTACTCTTTTCCATTATCACATCTGAATATTATAAACCTCTTGCCAGTTAAATTCTCGGCTTCATTTACAAACTGTACGAAACAATCAAAGACCTCATCTTTTGATTTTATACAATAACTTCTAGCTATTTTGCTATAATTATCGATAAATGAGATGAAATGTTTCTCTTCATTGAATTCGGTAGTCTTAAAACCGCACACGTCCGAGTGAATAATTTCCATTATCTCCATAGCCTTGGTTCGATTATTTTTGAATGGTAAATTTTGCATTTTCCTTTCCATACACACCCTACATTTCAAAAATTCCTTTTTAAATTCATTCGTTATACCAGTAACTAGCTGCTCTTTACCCAAAATATTTAAATATTTAAAATTTACGTGTCCTAGCATCCTATGCCATCTTTTCCTTTTACTCATATCACTACGTTCGGCGCTGTTTGCTAAGTGCTCCTTCGCTTTCAATATACTTTTCATTCTATATGTTCCCTTTTCTTTAACCGCTACTGCTGTAAGCTTATTGTCCTCATCTATTACTTTTGCAATATTTCCTATTGAAATGACCTTGTTCCTATTATCTGTTAACTTGCCTAAACTAATCAAGTTTGCGGACATTTCTTTCGCGCAAAAAACATTATCCACATTTATTTCATTTTGCATTCCAAATGCTTCAAAATAACTTATAACATTCCCTAATTTTGTTGCCTTTCGATATATTATCGCCTAAATATATATTTACCGGTTCTTTAAGGTCAATACATTTATCGAAATAATTTACGCTGTTTATTATGTGATCTGTGCAACCGCTATCTAATAGCCACATTACTTCATTATTACTTATCTCGTTCGCCTCGCCGCTGTGTGCTGCGTGCGCCGTTGCTATCCATGTGCTTTATCTTGAGATACCATGCTCGCTCGTGCCGGTTGTTGACTGACGATGGAAATTTCCATGTCCCCTGCTCGTATTTCCTTTGTTTCCTCCTCCTCTGCTGCGACAACGTGTTGACCCAAGCCAAAAACTGATACTGTTTCCCACTTCGACGCCATTTTGACACTCTCTCGCAAAATGTCCTACTCTTCCACATCTGAAGCATCCTTCCTTTTTTGCAGAATAGGCGTTGGTTTGCATTTCTCCTCGATTGGACTTATTTTTCTTCTCCGCTATTTCAATTTTATTTTTTACATACACTGCCGTTTGATTTTCGGCTTTCAGTGCATCTACTATATCCGCTATGTAGCTGTATTCTTCGGGTAACGTAATCAGCATGTAAGTTAGTTTTTCCCTCTCACTCACTTGTGCGCCAGCACATTTTAATTCGTTTATTAATTTTTCGAAACCGCTAAATAACGATGCTGAATCACTGTAGTTCTCAAGTTTTATCTTTTCCAATCTCCTTCTGCATACGACCTGTAGTGCCGTCGACTCTTTCAAGTTTCATTTCATCAAACTTTTTTACTATCTCATACGCCGTTTTTTCTTCTCTAATATATTCCAATTGTCTGTTTGTGATGGCACTATAAATTATATTTATTGTCTTCGGATCCTTTTTGTCCCAGTCTTCACTGTCTGTTTCTGTCTTCACCCTAGTTGTGACAACCTCGCATTCTCTATACTTGAGAAACGTTGTTATTCTTTGCTTCCACATACCGTAAATATTCATCGAAAGTAGGTATCATGATTTCCAATCTCTCCATATTAAATGATTCCTTATCAGTTACTCAAGCGTTCCTACGTGCTCGAGGTGTATTTTTCCTCTTTGTAACCTTTGAACGTTTCTTTCTTTACTGAACACTCACTCGATCTAACTCGCAATATTGAAAACCATGCACTAAAATAACTGGCAAAACTATGAACCACGCTCTGCTACCATGTAAAGATATAGAATGGACTCGGAAATACAAATAATTCCCTTTATTTAGCACACAACAGTTATACATATATCTTATACTCTAAAGACCTCGAAATCCTACCCGCACGCACGCTTGTTGTCAACAGACTCTTCCAGATACTTCTAACCACTGACTCTTGTCTTTTGTCCCAACTAAGGCCTGGACATCCTCTGACGCTTATACACACATTCACATGTACAGTGTAAATGTATCATATTCCTAGCAGAATTGTTATGCGACTGATGCATCAACATACCATGCAAGAAGAATTGGAAACTAGGACAAAAAGGAAGAGCTTTGAAAGAGATACTTATAGTCATAGTAAACGACAAAAAATTCGTAGATGTTCAAGTGAATCTGACGAGGAGGATATTGATGAAAAGGTAGTTGACAATAGAAGAATACAAGTAATAACACAAGAGTCAAACAATCTCCTCGATAACGGCAAAAGTATGATGCGAATGATGGGATATAAGGCGGTTACGGCCTCGGAAATAATGAACAAGGTCGTTTAGAGTCAGTTCAAGCACCTAGACAGCATGGTCGCAGAGTCTTTGGACATCATGTTCCTGGACATGAAGATTCAGGTCTTAAATGGAATCCTGCAGAGGAAGTTATAAAGTTTGTAAAAGATATGAAATGGTGATATGAAAAGTTGACCACAGATGATGAAATTGATTTCTGTTGTGAAGATATAGTGAAAACTGTTATCAATGCGAAAACGGTATTCGCCCATTTGGATGACGTTGATGTGCGTCGAGCAAGGACACGTTGTAATCCTCATGAAACAATTCGTGGTGCATTTTTTTTAAATCGTGCTACTGTTAAAACTGCAAATACAGATAGAGCATGTAACTTTATGTTTACTAACCCAAAAGGTTTGAGGGAGAATGGGCTGCTATACTTTGCAGATGTATGTGCTGGACCAGGAGGTTTTAGGGAACATGTTCTATGGCGAAAGAAATGACGTGCTAAAGGATTTGCTCTTACTTTAGAAAATGAAGATGATTTCAAATTAGAAGATTTTTATGCGGGTCCTTGTGAAACATTTCATCCATACCACGGACCAAAGGAAAGTGGTGATGTCTTTGACCCAGAAAATGAAGAGGCATTTACAAATCATATAATGCAGCATACCCATGGCAAAGGAGTACATTTTGTGATGTCTGATTGAGGATTCTCAGTAGAACGACAAGAAAATGTACAAGAAATTCTTTCAAATCAACTGTATCTTTGTCGATGTTTAATAGCATTGATGGTTGAAAGAGAGGGTGGTGATTTTGTGACAAAATTATTCAACCTTTTTACACCCTTTAGTGCTGGTTTAGTTTATTTAATGTATCGCTGCTTTGAAGAAGTTTGTATTTTTAAACCAAACTCTTCTAGACCAGGAAATTCAGAAGGTTACATAATATGTAAGAAGAAACGATCTGGGGTACAAGATGTTGTTGAATATCTGAAGCATGTTAATCGTCTGCTTTTAAAAGGTGGTGTAAATGACGACGTTTTACAACTAGTATCATATAATGAATTAAAAAGAGAGAAACAATTTGTTCAATATCTACGTGCTTCTAACAAAGATTTGGCCGGAAAGCAAATACTCGACCTGTGTAAAATTGCAGCATTTTATGCGGATAATACTCTTGTTGAGACAAAACAAGCTGATATGCGCAAACAATATCTAGAGTATTGGAATTACCACCAAATACACTTGTAAACGCAGAGGTTGTATATGAAATAACTAAGGAGTTTATATATCAGCAAAAAGTACTTGCATTGCATATTATAGATGCATTCTACTTAGGAGAAGTGGACATTAGCAAAAAATATTTGAGGAGCAGGTAAGCAACTGAATGTTATTGAGTTCAATAATTAACTTTTAGATTTCCAGTAATGAAATGTTTTTTCAAGAAGTACGTTCATGTAATACTAATGTATGACTGTTGTTTAAAGGAACGAGGAAGCGACGTTGTTCTGTGAAGCTTTGTGGAAACCAGCAGGAAATAACTATACTCGAATACGTGCCAAAGATCTACTTCCTGTTGGTACATATATCTGTGAAAAGTTGCGACTAACAAGCGTAAAATGAAAAATAATTCCGATGCCATAGTATACGAACTTCCAGAAAAGACATTAGATGTTAATGGTTATAATAAGGGCAAATTATATTTCATACAACAGAGTGTAATATTTTTAAGAAGCACCGGAAATCCTTGGAATCGGTATGTCAGTAAAACACATTCCATAAAGTATGTCTTTAATTGAAAAACAAACGAGAAGCTATTCGACCTTCATAGACCAAGTTCAGCAGAAGCCAGTTTCGTTAAATCTTTTAAAGGTCGCCTTATTTGTCATTGGCCTAATGATTCATCACTTACTATAAACAGATTTGCAAAATTTATTAAAGATAAGTGTCCGGCATACAATACGTGCTTAGAATATTAAAACTACAGGCTGTACATATATTCGTACACGACTTGATCCGCATAGATGTCAAACAGATTAATTCCGTTAATTTGACTGTTATTTCAAATATGAAATACTTGTGATATATTTCAGTATTTAGCATTATATTTGTATAGAAATAGAAGTGTAGCGGTACATGTGTCATAGGACAAAGCAAATAACGTCGTTGACGCCTCGAAGTACCTAGACCGCTGAGCTACAATTAATGTAAAAACAATGTCACCGCAACCAGCAATTGTCGTCAGGTAGGCAAATACGAATTCTTTTAACCCCCCCTCCCCCGGCGACTAGTATAGGTAGCCTTAACTCAAATACATCTGACGCTTACAGCAACAAAGACTCCGTTATTAGTCCACATGACCTTCGTCCTCTTCACACACGACAACTACAGAGGTAATACCGGAAAATATAATTAATAAGATGGTCTTCTGAGTGGTTTAATTGCAATACTATTTGGGATGAAATATACTTTTTCAAATCATATGCGGCATTTCGTATAATAACTGAATGGTTATAGGAAAGAATGATGACGTTAAACTGTACGATACGATTGCATAGCATATTTTATAATTGTATAACAAATATTTCCCGCAGGGAGGGCTCGCTTATGTGAGCCTATGAGGGCTGGCAAAACCACTTTCCCGAAGCCAGGGGGACCGTCGGGACAAGGGTCCCGCTTACGTGAGTCCCTATGTACTCCGCAGGGAAGGTCGTCGGAGGTGTAAGGCGTTTAATTACTATTACATCCTCTCTACGTGGCCTTGGGCAGTAGCGCACCCACGATCCTGATGCCAAGGATGGGACCGCCGGGATAAGTTCCCGGGTACAAAAGTACCTTGAGGCCCCCGCTTACGTGAGTCCCATCTGGAACTGCCGAGATCGGTTAGCAGGTCGCTGGCCGGCTGTCACGTGGTCGTACATCCATACGATAGTCCCACCAACGACTAAGGTTGGTACCACGGGCGATCGAGTTACAGCCCGGAGGGAGTAGCGACCCCTCTGATCGGCCAATTAATGGGTATGGACTCGTGGTGGCAGTGGTTGATGGACAAGATGCTGGCAAGAGGGCAGATTTAAGGTGGAGACTCCACCGAATGGACTTCGGCGGATGAGCAGCGTCCCACCTGCTCCGAAACCGTACTGGTGAGACGGGAGGGCTTAGAATGTGCCCCGTTCGACCTGATACGAGCGACAGCTCCTGCAGACTAAGCTGATCCAGGGAGCAAGGTATTGGGTGCCTTGTGCGATGGTTGGGCGTAATCTCAACTCCTATGGTCCTAGGGGGCCCGGCTACTGTGTGGAATTATAATCGAGGAAAGCACCCGTTACCAAAAGACAATGCTATTTGTATAACAAATATTTAGTCGACACAATTTGTCTTTATTTGGAATGATTAGATACCTGCTTGTGGCAGCTGCTCCCATAATAGAATAAGTTGCAGTACCTTAGTCTACAATCCATTACTTCCCAACATCAATATTTGACTCAGGTCTTTTATAATGAAATATGTAGAGGACAGGGTATATGGGACTTTTGACCGTCAGACTTATTTGAGGTTATCGATTGTCGTCGTAATCGCCGAATTTACTTAAAATAATAAGGTAAGGTACAGCCTATGGGCCCTGAGTCGTAGATACAATGTGTAAAAATATTCCATAAATGTTTGTCACGAAATTCAGCAGATCGCTCGTTGATACTCGTAGGTATTCGAAGATACTTTACTCTTTGGGTTGCCTCGGTTTACTTATACTGGTCAGGGCGGAAGTCGGAAGATTCAAAATCGACTTTGTTCGAAGTAGCGGCAACATTTTTATGCTCCGAGTGTATTTACTTGTATCCTTACGATCCTGACACTCCGAGGCAAAATAACAATAGGATTTGAATTTCCCTCTGGCTCATATGCCGCAACAAATTTTTATAGTTTGTGCTCATGTATAGGTACTTATGAACTATCTAAAATATATAATAAGCTGAAGTACTGTAGGGAAGTAATTTACAGTGTTACTAGGTTTGGTTACATATTTCAATATCGTTCACGCCATCGCAAAAGCTAGTATGATGCTGCGTCGGCGTATATGCACACAGGGAGGTGATGGTCGAGGCGAGGATGATAGCCTCCCGCGAAGTAGCGCCTGGCCCTGACGGAGTCCCGTGACGGGTATGATGGGAGATGATGCGGGTCATGGCACCTAGACTGCGACTTCTATTTACATCGTGATCGAAGGAGGGTGCCAACCCTCGGATATGGCGCACGGCGAGGCTGGTATTGCTTCGGAAGGAGGGACGACCAGCCCTTGTATCGTCCGGTATGCCTATAGGATGAAGTGTGCAATTTCTTCCAAAGAATCATTGCCAGAATCATTGTACTGTTCTCAGTCGAAAATGTTCGTGAGATGTCAACAACGACTTTTGGCATCAATGACGTAGTGTAGTGATAACTACACTATCAGCTAGGGCCATCTATAGGCAAATTCCGGTTTCATATTTACAGACCTGATACGCTCGATTTGACAGGGATCAGTGCGGATGTCACGTAAAATAAAAGAGAAATTTTGTAAGAAGAAGAAAACTTTATTTTTACTTCGTTTATACAATTATAAGACACTTCCGAGCTCTAGCCGTGACCGTACGAGAGTGAGTCTCTTACAATCTTTTTACATTCGGTCATCTGTTCTCTCATTATCCCCACTACCCTGTAGGCGTACGTGACCGTTGCTACGCTTCTGGAACATTTGGTGGAAGGACCGTTAGGCCATAAATGAATCCTCAGGTACTCCGCCAATATACATTGTCGCCAAGGTCGCCATGTGTTGCTCTCGTCGGTCCATCGGGTTCGAAGTATGCCGACCGGGACACCATCCTGCCCGCGGTGTGTGTGTGTCCTGGTCTCTGATGTGATTTACGTTACACGGACATAGCGCTAATTGTCTAGTGTGCGCTGAATTGGGCAAGAAATCTGGAGTACCGGGCATATCGAATACTCGGCATGTCTGCAACAGCAACGGAAATACGGGGATTTGAATATTTGAGTCTGAATATGCAAACCTGCAATGACGCCGTATTTGACACGGCCCAGAGTTGACATAGAGCAAACCGGCTGGAGTATGCTGTATTTGGCAGCAAATGTGGAGTATAACATGCATCCTATTGTGAACATACTTACTATGAAAACGGAGATACATTCAGTTGAATATTTAGGCTTGAATGAGCAAAACTACAAATACGCTGGATTTGACTCGTTCCGTATTTAACATGGCTTAACCAGATCAAGCGCCCAGTGTATGGCAGTCGATGTGGAATATAACGCGCACCGATTTGTCGACATATCTGCAACAGAAACTGAGCCACGTCGATCTGAATATTGAACCCTGATCATGCATTACTGCATTTACGCTTGATTTCACGGGGTCCGGATTTGACATAGCGCAAACCAGATGATGCGAGCTGTATTTAATAGCAACTACGGAGTATAAAGCGCATCGAATTTTCCACATATCTGCAATCGAAACGGAGATTCGTTGATTTGATTATTTAGGTGTGATAATGCAAAACTGCAGTTGCGTTGGGTTTGACCGGACCAGAGTGGACATAGCGCTAATTGGATGATATTGGTTTAATTTGCAACAAATGTGGAATGCAAGTATTGGCGACACATTTCCAACAGTAGCGGAGATGCGTGGATTTGAATATATAATAATGTATATGAAAAACTGCAATTACGCTGGATTTGTCGGTGATCGGAGATGACATAGTTTAAATCGAATGATGTGCACTGTACTGGCGGCAAATGTGAAGTATAACCTGAGTCGAATTGTCGGCATATCTGTAACAGAATCGTAGATACGTTGATTTGATTATTTATGCACGAATTTGCAAAACTGCAATTACGCGGGTTTGACACGGGCCAGAGTTGACATAGCGCCAGCCCACTAATGTGCGCTGTATTTGGCAGCAAATATGGAGTGGATGTCGGCACATATGTTATAGAGGCGGAGACACATTGATCTGAACGTTTATTCCTGAGTATGCAAAACTACAATTACGCTGCACTTCACAGGGTCCAGAATCGACATAGCCAAAAGCGGCTGATGTGTGTTGTATTTGGCAACAATTTTGGCGTATAACACGCTTTACGTTGTCGGCATATCTGCAACAGAAGCGGAGATACGTTGATTAGAATATTTCAGCCTGAATATGCAAAGCTGAAACTACGTTGGATTTGTCGGAGACCAGAGATGACATAGCACAAACCCTCCGATGTGTGCTTAATTTGGGAGCCAATGTGGAATATAATACACATAAATTCATCGTCATATCTGCATTAGAAACAGAGATACGTAGATTTGAATATTTAAGCCTGAATATGCAGAACTGCAATTTCGCTGGATTTCACACGGTCCAGAGTTAACTTAGCGCCAGCCCACTTAGGTGCGCTCTATTTGGCAGCAAATGTGGAGCTACCGCGCATAGTATTTTCGACGTATATCCAATACCAGTGCAGCAGTTGAAAGGTCGCATCCCGGATGATGCGCGCTGTATTTAGTAGTAAATGTGGAATACAACTTGCATAGTATTGTCGACATATCTGTAATAGGAACGAAGATACCTTCATTTGAATATTTAAGCCTCAATATGTAAATTTGCACAAACCGGCTGATTTGGCAGCATATGTGCAGTATTATGCGCATCGAATGGTCGTCATTTGAGCTCTTGAGGTGGAGATACGTGGATTTCAATATTTTAGATTGAGTATGCAAAACTGCAAATACGCTGGATTTGACACGGTCTAGAATTGACATTGCGCAAACTGGCAGATATGCGCTGTATAGGTTTATTTGAACATTTAAGTATGAATATGCGTAACTACATTCATGCCGGATTTGACTGAAACCAGAGAGGACATAACGGAAACAGGCTGGTGTGCGCTGCATTTGGCAAGAAATGTGGGGTACAAGTCACATCGAATTCTCGACATATTTGCCACAATGACGGAGATACGTTGATTTGATTATTCGTGCATGAGTATCCAAAATTGCAATTACGCTGGATTTAACAATGGTCAGAATCGACATAGCGCAAACCGGCTGATGAGTAATACATTTGGCAGTACGATACTAACGCGAATTGTGGACATATCTGCAACGGAATCCGAAATAGCTTGATTTGAATATTTAATCCTGAAAATGGAAAGCCGTATCAACACCACTCTCAGCAACGCCAACACCTCTCACAACTCGACAACGCTAACAACTCCACTCTCAACAACGCTAACACCTCTCGCAACTCGACAGCGCTAACAACTCTACTCTTCGACTCCTTGATTAACTCTGACCTCTCGACTCACTCTTATTTCTCGATCAACCGCTCAACGCTTCTCGATCAGCCAAACTTTAAAGTTAAATCGTCCCCTACCATTAGCGTTAGTTTTTCCAACTCTCTAACCACATTCTGTTAACGCTCCGCAAGTACAAGGTGACTTTAGTCACATAGGCTTTCTTACCGATGTAAACTAACAACCGAAGTACACACGACATTGTTTTGATCGATTTCTAATGAGGATTTCTCCTCGCGATACTACAATATGTTGACTTGAATATTTAAGCCTCAATATGCAAAACTGCAAATGCGCTGAGGTTGGCTGCGTCCACACGTTACATAACTCAAACCAGATAATATGCATTGTGTTTGGCAGCAAAAGTGGCGTATATCGCGCATCGAATTGTCGGCATATCTGCAATGCAATCGGCGATACGGTGATTTGAATAATTAATCATGAATATGCAAAGCAGCAATTTCGCTAGGTTTGACAGAGACCGGAGTTGACATGGTACAAACCAGCAGATGTGCGGTGCACATGACATCGGATGTGAAATGTAACGGGCATCGCTTTGTCGCGATATGTGCAATAGAAACGGAGATACATTCATTTGAATATGTTAACCTTAATTTGTAAAACTGCAATTACGCTTGATATGTCGAGGACCAGAGATGATATAATAGCACGAGCCAGCTGATGTGAGCTGTATTTGGCAGGCAATGAGGAGTATATCTCGCACCTAATTGACGGCAAATCTCCAATCGCAGCGGTGATACGTTTTATTTAATATTCAATAATGGGCCTGTTACGATACCGATAGTATTTGCGCGACTGAAACACATTGCCGTCTCAGTAAAATCATTCTATTTCAAGCTTCACGCTACAGTTCTGAATCCGGACAAGACCGTTTCAAGTTCTCGCAAGAGCAAGCAGTCAAATTAAGGGACTTACACGAGTTAGAGTCTAATACATTTTATTGGTCTAACATCGATGGAGCGATCTCGCATCGAAATTTTCGGAGGACCGCGTAACCTTCCAACGACGACCGCCGTACGAGCAGCGGATAAACTTATTTCGTGCCTTAGGTTGCCCTCACCACGTCCTCTACTTCTTGATTCTTGGTTGGTAGCTTTAGCGGCTGCAGGCCCGAGAAATTGCATCTTGACCCGCTTTCTCGTATGTCTCATGTGACGTCTCGCTTTCCGCCGTAGTCACTTGTCGGATCCACAAACGTTGAACCATTTGCGCGAGACAAGCGCGGCGCTCTGCAGGGACGAGGGATCCAATTTTCGATGTATCAAGTGCAAAACCTCCAGTGGTAGTTCGGAAATGATATCTACCTTACTTGGCACGAACAAACCAACGACGCGTAGCACAGATCTAAAGAAACTCCATGTTGCTTCTATTGTGGCGCGAGCACGACTGGCGGTCTGGCTGAGAATGAATTCTTATATATGTGCCGTTCGTCACGGTGCACTGCGAGTTCCGGCTCCGGTGAGAGTCCTGGACAGTCAGAATCGATCGCATGTGCATGTATCATCCTATAGATCGGGTTCACATTATTATTAGTGTTAGATGCATGAAACGAATCTTCATTTGGATGAGACGTTGTAGTTATGCAATAGAGCAGATATTCACTAGTGCGAATTTGATTTGAGGTGTATGGTAGCGATTTAGGTTTAAAGGCACAAGAGTATATTTAACTATGTAGCTTATTAAAATATACCCTACGTGTACACTAGTCGTATAATACATTGTTGTCTTGATTCGTGATTACGAATAGATGGGCGCAAAGAAGTATCGACTTAGCTGCTACTGCTCGTGTCACTCGATAAAAAAGAATGCCTCGCTACCCTGCTCGCTATATTCATATGCGTTGGAGTTGACAAAAGGCGTTGGGATTTGAATTTTGAAGGTGTTCTCGAAAATTCGCAACTGACGCTGAACTCTCGACCTTGTTTACAAATGTTGAATTTTCGGGTAGTTGACTCGAGGGCATATGATCACGACAAAATCTACGGATTTTGATTAACCTTCGGTAACCGCCTAAGGTTGTCGGATCTATAATAAACTCATCTTTCAGTAAACACGATTTTTTGTGTAGCGGGCTCACTAGACCGAAACCGTTATGAATTTTACCTACGAGTGCCGCTACAGTACCCGCTTGCCAGTGTTAACGTTACTTCTTTTTATGTTTGTTTATGTATGTTAGCGCGGTGCCCATGCTAACCGCTTAATTCAAACCCGTTTGAGGAGGAGAACGAACTCTCCTGCCCGAACGCGTGGTATAATTGGTTCTTGCGACTCCGTCGCTTTGTTGCGCTTGCTCGCTGCTTTGCGGTCGGAAGATTTTCCCAGGTAAAAATACGTCGTAGGTTTCTGCGCTCCTTTCCAGATGCTCAATATCTTCCGACACGATGAAGGCGGGTTTTATACGATCTACGGAGACTTTCACGCTTTTGTCCTTCATCCGTATGGTAATGGTTTTCATCCACGCTGTGTAACCTGATAGGGGCCATCGTATGGTGGTTGCAGTGGACCTCCGATTGCATCGTGGCGTACGAAAACGCACGGCGACGTTTCTAAATCGCGGAACATGAACGTTTTCTTTTCGCCGTGTCGTGAAGTCGGCAGAGGTCTAATATCGCTCATTCGCTCTCGCAGACAGTTTGCGAATACCGCGTTGGCCGGTTGTTTTGCTGGTACAAAGAATTCTGCTGGCAATCGTATGTCCGTACCATAAATCATTTCGGCTGCCGTTGCGCTCAGGTCCTCCTTGATAGCGGTTCTAATGCCTAAAAGAACTATGGGAAGGCTTTCAACCCAGTTGCTCGAATTGTGGCATTTGATTGCGGCCTTAAGCTGCCTGTGAAAGCGCTCTACCATCCCGTTGGACGCGAGGTGGTAGGCTGTGGTACGCAAATGCTTAATGCCGAGCATCCGGCACAGTTCGTTGAAAAGACTGGATTCGAATTGGCGTCCTTGATCGGTTGTTATTTTTGCTGGGACGCCAAAACGCGCTATCCATGTGGAAAGAAGAGCCGAGGCAACGGTCGTCGCTTCCATATCTGGTATTGGAATCGCTTCGGGCCAACGTGAAAAACGGTCGATACATGTTAGACAATATCGGTAGCCTTGTGAATATTGCATGACGATGATGTCTTAATGTATATGCTCGAATCGTCCTGCGAGCTCACCGAATGTTCCGGTCGGCGTTGATACGTGTCTCGCTATTTTACATTGTAGACACGGGATGCATTGCCGTGTCCATGTTTGGCTTTTATTTAATTTTTGTTTACCGCCGGCCAAACTATACGCGATTTTACGAATTTTTGGGTCGCGCGTATCCCTAGATGGGAAAGTCCGTGGAGCGAATTGAATACGTCGCGCCGCAAGGGTTTCGGTTACGGTCGTACGATGTCGCCTGATACGTCGCAGTATATTTCCGCGTCGTAATCCGGAAAACGAATTTTCTTAACCTGCAACGCGGATATATCGGAGTTGATGATGTCGCGGAGCTCCTTGTCGTTTTCTTGCGCGGCGGCGAGAATTTTGTGATCCACGGATTTTCCTATGGCTTCGATGCGAGATAGGGCGTCGGCTGCATTGTTATTCAGCCTTTTTATATCCCTTATGTCGGTCGTGAACTGCCCGATATAACCTAGTTGACGGAATTGTCTCGGCGATCACTTGTCGGGATTTTGACTGAACGCATAGGTGTGGGGTTTGTGATCTATGAAAATAATGAAATTCCTCCCATCTACGGCGTGTCTAAATCGCTTGACCGCGTTATACATAGCCAGTAATTCGCGATCGTACGCGCTATATTTTCGCTGCGCGAAATTTGAGGCTTTAGTTAAGAAACCCAATGGTGGCCGAGTGTCATTCGCGCGTTACTGCAACACCGCCCCTATTGCAAAGTCGGACGCGTCTACTGCGAGGCTGATGAGCGCGCCAGGTATACGACGCGCTAACATCATAGCGTTAGCTAGGGCGCGTTTTGACTCGCTAAAGCTCGTTTTGGCTTCCTCCGACTAAATAATGGGCATGTTGCCCTTTTTCGCCCCTTGCAACAAATCGTTGAGGGGTTGCAAAATTTTAGCTGCCCCCGGTATGAAACGTCGGTAAACGTTAATCATACCGAGGTATCCGCGTAGTGCCTTGATGTTCGCGGGGAGCGGTGCTTCGTTTATGGCTGTAACGCGATCGGCGAGCGGTTTTATTCCGTGCGCGTTTACCGTATGGCCTAGGCAGGCTATTTCATTAATTCCGTACTCGCACTTTGCGAGGTTCATAACTACGCCGTACTGATTTAGACGTTCGAACAAGATCCGCAAGTGCCAGTGGTGCTGCTCCTCGGTTTCCGAAGCTACCAAGAAGTCATCTATGTACGCGTAAACGAAATCTAAGCCTCGCGTCGACAAATCTTTGACACGTTTGCGCGGCGTTTCGAAGCCCAAACATCATGTTGTTTGCCTCGAAAAGGCCGAATGGTGTCGAAATCGCGGTTTTTGTAACGTCCTCAGGCGCGATTGACATTTGATGGTAGGCTCGAACTAAACCAATTTTTGAGAATATTCGCCGACCGTGTAAATGCTGCGCGAAGTCTTGTATGTGCGGTGGAGAGTACCTGTCGGGTACAGTGCGGGCGTTTAGCGCCCTGTAGTCACCGCAATGTCGCAGACTTCCATCCTTCTTTGGGACGACGTGTAGTCGAGATGCCCGGGAACTCTTCGATGGGCGCATGACTCCTTGCTCGATAAGTGTTGCAAATTCCGCCTTGATTGGCTTGAGACGGTCCGGTGCGAGAGGGCGGGGTTTGCAATATACGGGCGGGCGGGGTGTGGTTTCGATGTGGTGCTCCACTCTGTGCCGTATTTTCTCTCACCCAAAGGCCGGTGGGTGCGTTAGATCTGCACATTTCGCCAACAATTGGTGGTAGACCAAATCCCCGTTTACGGTCTTAATCATAAGCTGTTCGCAGTTGGCGGCGTATCCCCTGGTCGATAGCTGGTTTGTTGTGTCGAGAAGTCGTCTTTTTCTTGGATCCACAAGCAACCTGTAATGACTTAGGATATCTAGGTCGATGATGGGGGTTTGCACATCGGCGACAGTGAAGTGCCATTTGACGGCACGTCTAAGGGACAGGTTCAGCTCAATCGCTATAGTGCCGTACGTTGCGATGCGCGTCCCATTGGCAGCGAATAGTTCATACGTTGTTTTCTTTACGTCCCTAGATAGCCTGCTTCGGGGATGAACGCCGATATCAGCACCGGTGTCAACTAAGAACGAAGTCTTCGTTCTCTTGTCCAAAATAAAGATGCGGCGAGATCCCAAGCCGTCGCCGTCCTCCGCTTTTACGGACGGCAGGGGTCGTTTCCCGACTTCCACTTACAATCGTGGCGCGATCGCCGAACCTCGCATGATAGAAGCAAATTCCGTCCTGGCGCGGATAGTCTCGGGAACGCGAACGGTGGCGGGGTCGAGTGAGAGAATTCGAACGTCTTCGTAGTCGATGATACCCGCTGATTCCCATAGACTTAATCTGTTCTCGCAGTCTACTGACCTCGGCGGCCAGTGCGTCGTTTTTGCCTTCGTGTGATGCCGGTGGCTCGATTGTGACTACCTTAGCGCGCTGCCCATTACGATTATACGCCTCATCGAGTTTATCCGCTCTCCTGGTCAGTTTCTCGATACTCGTATCGTCCACTGCAGCCAGGACTTCCCTGATGCGATTCCTCCACAAGCTGTGGATGAATTCATCGGAAGCGAGGGGGCTGGCTAATTTTTTAAGTCATTATAAAACTGTGAGGGTTTTCTGTCGCCCATCTCTTCACGTTCGACTAACCTTTCGAACTTGGCGCTGTCCGATTCGGTCAGGGCGCGGATCAGCTCGCTCTTCAATTTATCGTACTGGCCTGTGGCGAGGAGGTTGGTCACTGTATCCTCAATCTTCGCGAGGTAATGTGGGTCGAGGAATCCCATGAGGGCTAAGGATTTTTCATCGTCGTGGAAGATGCCGGCTACCCCGAAATATTTCTCTAAAATGGAAAACCAAATCCTGGTCATCGTGGGCATAAAGGGCGGCACGCGGAACGATGAGCCGGCTGGAGTTCGTTTGCTCTCCTTTTCCATTGTGTGAGTTGCGGACTATGATATTCAAACTGCGACTAGCCTATCGCTGTCACCTCTTACACAAAACTCACGTCGGTGTCACCAGTTTAAGATGTATGGTAGCGATTTAGGCTTAAAAACACAAGAGTATATTTAACTGCGTAGTTTATTAAAATATACCCTACGTGTACACTAGACGTATAATACACTTGTTATCTTGATTCGTGATTACGAATAGATCGGCGCAAAGAAGTATCGACTTAACTGCTACTGCTCGTGTCATTCGATAACAAAGAATGCCTCGCTACCCTGTTCGCTATATTTATATGCGTCGGAGTTGACAAAAGACGTTGGGATTTAAATTTCCAAGATGTTCTCGAAAAATCAGAACGGACGCTGAACTCTCGACCTTGTTTACAAATGTTGACATTTCGGGTAGTTGACTCGAGGGCATGTGGTCACGACAAAAACGACGGAATTTCATTAACCTTCGGTAACCGCCTAAGGTTGTCGAATCTATAATAAACTCATCTTTCAGTAAACACGATTTCTTGTGTAGCGGGTTCACTGGACCGAAACCGATATGAATTTTACCGACGAGTGCCGCTATAGGTGTATAATGAATCCTCAGGCTAGCTAAACATATACTGTTGAGATGCGTTGACATCTGGCAATCATCTTATCCGACGGATAGAGTCTGCGAGTGGCGAGACACGGGACAGAAACCGTTGGAATGTTTACTGTCACGTGCCGCTACGATTATTTCATTTAAGGACAGCTATAGAATTACTCCATGCCTTTATTAGACGAAACGTTCATCCCTTGACCGCGGCTACGTTCGGTGACTGGTTGTCGCCTCGAGGCCAAGTGCAGTATCACAGGTTTCGAACAATTACAATCGGAATGGATGGCTACAATTGTTGAATTACAGCTATGGTAGAATCTAGATTACAATGGTACGGGATATTCCCAAAATTCCAAACGGAAGGTTCCCGTGTTCTTTCATCTCCGATTTATATTTATGCTTGATCTGTCTGGGACCAGTCTGGATATAGCGCAAACTGGCTGGCAAACGATGTATTTGGCAAGAAATGTGCAGTACCAGGCACATCGAATTGTCGACATATCAGCAACAGCAACGGAGATACGTGGAGTTGAATATTTGAGTCTGAATCTGCAAAACAACAATTACACTGCATATAACAGAGACCAGAGTCGATGTTCTGGCGCGCAACACATTTGCACTCCATCCCGCGCGGCTTGACAGCCAACGGTCCACGTGCCATCCTTCGAATCTTCCATAGGCCCAAGGACCCATCATAAAGCCGAAATCCTAACTGCATTGTTCGCACATATGGTCTAAGTCAATCTGTTTGCCCGAAAAGACTTTCTTATTCTAGAAGTGTTTTCGGTCGGTTTTTAGAGAGGTCTTTGGGTTCATTACGCCTTCTTAAGAATTACGGAGAAGGCGGGTATTGGCCTAACTAAAAAAGCGGACATCTACCTAACGGAAATTCTGAGTTTTCCCATAAACAATGTCGCCTAGGACCCACGTTGGTAGGAGGCTTCTTCCTCCTCTCTTCCTTTCTAACATTAGTCATAACCAATCGGCATCGCGGATTATTGCCCTCACTTTCCTAACTAACAATGTAATCAACGAATCCGCGTTCTTCGCTCAAAGGGCACACCAATACCGAGCTTCGTACTCACATCAGAATAAACATTAGAGTTACATCATCTCTCACGGTGACTAGAGTTCCTGCAATCCCTATAACTCTCACCGTTCCTATATCTCTCAGAGTTCCATCGTCTCTCACGGTGACTAAAGTTCCTGCAATCCCTATAACTCTCACCGTTCCTATAGCTCTAAGAGCCTCCTATTTCTCTCACAGTATCCAGAAGTCCGACAGCTCCTACTGCTCTCACGGACCTGGAGCTCCTATAGCTCACACTCTCATCTAAGAATAATCCATCTCTTCGTTATCTGTATCTTAAGCAACGGCGTTCTTACTCAGTGTGATTGTATAAATCATTGGAAATACATATATTTTTTATAACTTTGTGACTCCCAGTGTTATACCACAATGACTACACCTATTATCCTAAGGGAAATACGGGGATCGAACTATCCGTGGTGTCGATTATTCCAATCGTAACGGGAATTTACGACTCCCATTGACGCGTATTCAAACGACCGCGTCTCCCCGCGATAGCTCGAAAATACAGTCGACATAGCGCAAACCGAATAAGTACTGTATTTGGCTGTAATTGTGGAGTATAGCGCGCATCGCATTTGCGACATGTATCCAATAGCAGCGCTGATACGTTGCTCACCAGCAAATCAGGAGCATAACGCTCGCCGAATTGTCGTCATATCTGCCACAGAAACGGAGATACGTTGCTTTCGATATTCAAGCATGAATATGCTAAACTGCAATTATGGTGTATTTGACAGGGACAAGAGTGAAGATAACGCTAAACTACTGATCTGAGCTGTATATGACATCAGATGTCAAATATAACGCGCACCGAATTGTCTGTAAGTGTGCCATAGAAACGGAGATTCGTTGGTTCGAATATTTAATACTGAATATGTAAAACTGCAAATACGCAGGGTTCGGCTGGGTCCCGATTTTACATGCATCAAACGGGATAACGTGCACTGTGCTTGGCAGCAAATTTGGAGTATAACGAGCCTCTAATTGTAGCCATATGTGCCATAGAATCGGAGATACGTCGGTTTGAATACTTAATCCTGAATATACGAAACTGCAACTACGCTGGATCTGGCTCGGTCCAGATTTTACATAGCGTAAACCGGATGATGTGCACTGTACTTGGCATCAGATGTGGAATATAACGTGCATCGCATGGCCAATGTTTCTGGAAAACAAGCGGAGATACCTTGATTCGAATATGTAAGCATTAATATCCAAAACTGCAATTACGATGGATTTCTCCGAGTCCAGTCTTGACAGTGTGCAAACGGGCTGATGTGTGCTGTATTTGGCAGCAAATGTGCAGTATTACGTACATCCTATTGTCGACGCACCTACAATGGATACGGAGATACTTTCACTTGAATAACAAGGCTTGAATATGCAAAACTACAAATACGCTGGATTTGAATCGGTCCGGATTTAACACGGCTTAAACCAGATGAAGCGCTCTGCGCATGGCAGTTAATGTGGAATATAACGCGCATCGTATTGTCGACATATGTGCTATTGAATCGGAGTAACGTTGATTTGAATATTTAAGCCCGAACATACAAAATTGCATTTGGGCTGGATTGTGCAGGGACCAGAGTTGACACAGCGCAAACGAGCTGATGAGCAATGTAACTACAGCAAATGCGTAGTACAAGGGTTATGGAATTGTCGACATATGTGCAAAAGAAGCGGCGAATCTTTGAATGCAATATTTAAGCATTAACAACAAAAACTACAATTACGCTGGATTTTACAGGGTCCAGAGTTGACATAGCACAGACCGGCTGATTTGGCATCATATGTGGAGTGTTCTGCGCATCGAATAGGCGACATAGAAACCAAGATACGTTCATTTGAATATGTAATATTTGAATATTTCGCCCGAAAATGCATAATTGCGTATACGCTGAGTTTGGCTGCGCCCACACGTTACATAACTCAAACCAGATAATATGCATTGTGTTTGGCAGCAAAAGTGGCGTATATCGCGCATCGAATTGTCGGCATATCTGCAATGCAATCGGCGATACGGTGATTTGAATAATTAATCATGAATATGCAAAGCAGCAATTTCGCTAGGTTTGACAGAGACCGGAGTTGACATGGTACAAACCAGCAGATGTGCGGTGCACATGACATCGGATGTGAAATGTAACGGACATCGCTTTGTCGCCATATGTGCAATAGAAACGGAGATACATTCATTTGAATATGTTAACCTTAATTTGTAAAACTGCAATTACGCTTGATATGTCGAGGACCAGAGATGATATAATAGCACGAGCCAGCTGATGTGAGCTGTATTTGGCAGGCAATGAGGAGTATATCTCGCACCTAATTGACGGCAAATCTCCAATCGCAGCGGTGATACGTTTTATTTAATATTCAATAATGGGCCTGTTACGATACCGATAGTATTAGCGCGACTGAAACACATTGCCGTCTCAGTAAAATCATTCTATTTCAAGCTTCACGCTACAGTTCTGAATCCGGACAAGACCGTTTCAAGTTCTCGCAAGAGCAAGCAGTCAAATTAAGGGACTTACACGAGCTAGAGTCTAATACATTTTATTGGTCTAACATCGATGGAGCGATCTCGCATCGAAATTTTCGGAGGACCGCGTAACCTTCCAACGACGACCGCCGTACGAGCAGCGGATAAACTTATTTCGTGCCTTAGGTTGCCCTCACCACGTCCTCTACTTCTTGATTCTTGGTTGGTAGCTTTAGCGGCTGCAGGCCCGAGAAATTGCATCTTGACCCGCTTTCTCGTATGTCTCATGTGACGTCTCGCTTTCCGCCGTAGTCACTTGTCGGATCCACAAACGTTGAACCATTTGCGCGAGACAAGCGCGGCGCTCTGCAGGGACGAGGGATCCAATTTTCGATGTATCAAGTGCAAAACCTCCAGTGGTAGTTCGGAAATGATATCTACCTTACTTGGCACGAACAAACCAACGACGCGTAGCACACATCTAAAGAAACTCCATGTTGCTTCTATTGTGGCGCGAGCACGACTGACGGTCTGGCTGAGAATGAATTCTTATATATGTGCCGTTCGTCACGGTGCACTGCGAGTTCCGGCTCCGGTGAGAGTCCTGGACAGTCAGAATCGATCGCATGTGCATGTATCATCCTATAGATCGGGTTCACATTATTATTAGTGTTAGATGCGTGAAACGAATCTTCATTTGGATGAGACGTTGTAGTTATGCAATAGAGCAGATATTCACCAGTGCGAATTTGATTTGAGGTGTATGGTAGCGATTTAGGTTTAAAGGCACAAGAGTATATTTAACTATGTAGATTATTAAAATATACCCTACGTGTACACTAGTCGTATAATACATTGTTGTCTTGATTCGTGATTACGAATAGATGGGCGCAAAGAAGTATCGACTTAGCTGCTACTGCTCGTGTCACTCGATAAAAAAGAATGCCTCGCTACCCTGCTCGCTATATTCATATGCGTTGGAGTTGACAAAAGGCGTTGGGATTTGAATTTTGAAGGTGTTCTCGAAAATTCGCAACTGACGCTGAACTCTCGACCTTGTTTACAAATGTTGAATTTTCGGGTAGTTGACTCGAGGGCATATGATCACGACAAAATCTACGGATTTTGATTAACCTTCGGTAACCGCCTAAGGTTGTCGGATCTATAATAAACTCATCTTTCAGTAAACACGATTTTTTGTGTAGCGGGTTCACTAGACCGAAACCGTTATGAATTTTACCTACGAGTGCCGCTACAGTACCCGCTTGCCAGTGTTAACGTTACTTCTTTTTATGTTTGTTTATGTATGTTAGCGCGGTGCCCATGCTAACCGCTTAATTCAAACCTGTTTGAGGAGGAGAACGAACTCTCCTGCCCGAACGCGTGGTATAATTGGTTCTTGCGTCTCCGTCGCTTTGTTGTGCTTGCTCGCTGCTTTGCGGTCGGAAGATTTTCCCAGGTAAAAATACGTCGTAGGTTTCTGCGCTCCTTTCCAGATGCTCAATATCTTCCGACACGATGAAGGCGGGTTTTATACGATCTACGGAGACTTTCACGCTTTTGTCCTTCATCCGTATGGTAATGGTTTTCATCCACGCTGTGTAACCTGATAGGGGCCATCGTATGGTGGTTGCAGTGGACCTCCGATTGCATCGTGGCGTACGAAAACGCACGGCGACGTTTCTAAATCGCGGAACATGAACGTTTTCTTTTCGCCGTGTCGTGAAGTCGGCAGAGGTCTAATATCGCTCATTCGCTCTCGCAGACAGTTTGCGAATTCCGCGTTGGCCGGTTGTTTTGCTGGTACAAAGAATTCTGCTGGCAATCGTATGTCCGTACCATAAATCATTTCGGCTGCCGTTGCGCTCAGGTCCTCCTTGATAGCGGTTCTAATGCCTAAAAGAACTATGGGAAGGCTTTCAACCCAGTTGCTCGAATTGCGGCATTTGATTGCGGCCTTAAGCTGCCTGTGAAAGCGCTCTACCATCCCATTGGACGCGAGGTGGTAGGCTGTGGTACGCAAATGCTTAATGCCGAGCATCCGGCATAGTTCGTTGAAAAGACTGGATTCGAATTGGCGTCCTTGATCGGTTGTTATTTTTGCTGGGACGCCAAAACGCGCTATCCATGTGGAAAGAAGAGCCGAGGCAACGGTCGTCGCTTCCATATCTGGTATTGGAATCGCTTCGGGCCAGCGTGAAAAACGGTCGATACATGTTAGACAATATCGGTAGCCTTGTGAATATTGCATGACGATGATGTCTTAATGTATATGCTCGAATCGTCCTGCGAGCTCTCCGAATGTTCCGGTCGGCGTTGATACGTGTCTCGCTATTTTACATTGTTGACACGGGATGCATTGCCGTGTCCACGTTTGGCTTTTATTTAATTTTTGTTTACCGCCGGCCAAACTATACGCGATTTTACGAATTTTTGGGTCGCGCGTATCCCTAGATGGGAAAGTCCGTGGAGCGAATTGAATACGTCGCGCCGCAAGGGTTTCGGTTACGGTCGTACGATGTCGCCTGATACGTCGCAGTATATTTCCGCGTCGTAATCCGGAAAACGAATTTTCTTAACCTGCAACGCGGATATATCGGAGTTGATGATGTCGCGGAGCTCCTTGTCGTTTTCTTGCGCGGCGGCGAGAATTTTGTGATCCACGGATTTTCCTATGGCTTCGATGCGAGATAGGGCGTCGGCTGCATTGTTATTCAGCCTTTTTATATCCCTTATATCGGTCGTGAACTGCCCGATATAATCTAGTTGACGGAATTGTCTCGGCGATCACTTGTCGGGATTTTGACTGAACGCATAGGTGTGGGGTTTGTGATCTATGAAAATAATGAAATTCCTCCCATCTACGGCGTGTCTAAATCGCTTGACCGCGGTATACATAGCGAGTAATTCGCGATCGTACGCGCTATATTTTCGCTGCGCGAAATTTGAGGCTTTAGTTAAGAAACCCAATGGTGGCCGAGTGTCATTCGCGCGTTACTGCAACACCGCCCCTATTGCAAAGTCGTACGCGTCTACTGCGAGGCTGATGGGCGCGCCAGGTATACGATGCGCTAACATCGTAGCGTTAGCTAGGGCGCGTTTTGACTCGCTAAAGCTCGTTTTGGCTTCCTCCGACTAAATAATGGGCATGTTGCCCTTTTTCGCCCCTTGCAACAAATCGTTGAGGGGTTGCAAAATTTTAGCTGCCCCCGGTATGAAACGTCGGTAAACGTTAATCATACCGAGGTATCCGCGTAGTGCCTTGATGTTCGCGGGGAGCGGTGCTTCGTTTATGGCTGTAACGCGATCGGCGAGCGGTTTTATTCCGTGCGCGTTTACCGTATGGCCTAGGCAGGCTATTTCATTAATTCCGTACTCGCACTTTGCGAGGTTCATAACTACGCCGTACTGATTTAGACGTTCGAACAAGATCCGCAAGTGCCAGCGGTGCTGCTCCTCGGTTTCCGAAGCTACCAAGAAGTCATCTATGTACGCGTAAACGAAATCTAAGCCTCGCGTCGACAAATCTTTGACACGTTTGCGCGGCGTTTCGAAGCCCAAACATCATGTTGTTTGCCTCGAAAAGGCGGAATGGTGTCGAAATCGCGGTTTTTGTAACGTCCTCAGGCGCGATTGACATTTGATGGTAGGCTCGAACTAAACCAATTTTTGAGAATATTCGCCGACCGTGTAAATGCTGCGCGAAGTCTTGTATGTGCGGTGGAGAGTACCTGTCGGGTACAGTGCGGGCGTTTAGCGCCCTGTAGTCACCGCAATGTCGCAGACTTCCATCCTTCTTTGGGACGACGTGTAGTCGAGATGCCCGGGAACTCTTCGATGGGCGCATGACTCCTTGCTCGATAAGTGTTGCAAATTCCGCCTTGATTGGCTTGAGACGGTCCGGTGCGAGAGGGCGGGGTTTGCAATATACGGGCGGGCGGGGTGTGGTTTCGATGTGGTGCTCCACACTGTGCCGTATTTTCTCTCACCCAAAGGCCGGTGGGCGCGTTAGATCTGCACATTTCGCCAACAATTGGTGGTAGACCAAATCCCCGTTTACGGTCTTAATCATAAGCTGTTCGCAGTTGGCGGCGTATCCCCTGGTCGATAGCTGGTTTGTTGTGTCGAGAAGTCGTCTTTTTCTTGGATCCACAAGCAACCTGTAATGACTTAGGAAATCTAGGTCGATGATGGGGGTTTGCACATCGGCGACAGTGAAGTGCCATTTGACGGCACGTCTAAGGGACAGGTTCAGCTCCATCGCTATAGTGCCGTACGTTGCGATGCGCGTCCCATTGGCAGCGAATAGTTCATACGTTGTTTTCTTTACGTCCCTAGATAGCCTGCTTCGGGGATGAACGCCGATATCAGCACCGGTGTCAACTAAGAACGAAGTCTTCGTTCTCCTGTCCAAAATAAAGATGCGGCGAGATCCCAAGCCGTCGCCGTCCTCCGCTTTTACGGACGGCAGGGGTCGTTTCCCGACTTCCACTTACAATCGTGGCGCGATCGCCGAACCTCGCATGATAGAAGCAAATTCCGTCCTGGCGCGGATAGTCTCGGGGACGCGAACGGCGGCGGGGTCGAGTGAGAGAATTCGAACGTCTTCGTAGTCGATGATACCCGCTGATTCCCATAGCCTTAATCTGTTCTCGCAGTCTACTGACCTCGGCGGCCAGTGCGTCGTTTTTGCCTTCGTGTGATGCCGGTGGCTCGATTGTGACTACCTTAGCGCGCTGCCCATTACGATTATACGCCTCATCGAGTTTATCCGCTCTCCTGGTCAGTTTCTCGATACTCGTATCGTCCACTGCAGCCAGGACTTCCCTGATGCGATTCCTCCACAAGCTGTGGATGAATTCATCGGAAGCGAGGGGGCTGGCTAATTTTTTAAGTCATTATAAAACTGTGAGGGTTTTCTGTCGCCCATCTCTTCACGTTCGACTAACCTTTCGAACTTGGCGCTGTCCGATTCGGTCAGGGCGCGGATCAGCTCGCTCTTCAATTTATCGTACTGGCCTGTGGCGAGGAGGTTGGTCACTGTATCCTCAATCTTCGCGAGTTAATGTGGGTCGAGGAATCCCATGAGGGCTAAGGATTTTTCATCGTCGTGGAAGATGCCGGGTACCCCGAAATATTTCTCTAAAATGGAAAACCAAATCCTGGTCATCGTGGGCATAAAGGGCGGCACGCGGAACGATGAGCCGCCTGGAGTTCGTTTGCTCTCCTTTTCCATTGTGTGAGTTGCGGACTATGATATTCAAACTGCGACTAGCCTATCGCTGTCACCTCTTACACAAAAATCACGTCGGTGTCACCAGTTTGAGATGTATGGTAGCGATTTAGGCTTAAAAACACAAGAGTATATTTAACTGTGTAGTTTATTAAAATATACCCTACGTGTACACTAGACGTATAATACACTTGTTATCTTGATTCGTGATTACGAATAGATCGGCGCAAAGAAGTATCGACTTAACTGCTACTGCTCGTGTCATTCGATAACAAAGAATGCCTCGCTACCCTGTTCGCTATATTTATATGCGTCGGAGTTGACAAAAGACGTTGGGATTTAAATTTCCAAGATGTTCTCGAAAAATCAGAACGGACGCTGAACTCTCGACCTTGTTTACAAATGTTGACATTTCGGGTAGTTGACTCGAGGGCATGTGATCACGACAAAAACGACGGAATTTGATTAACCTTCGGTAACCGCCTAAGGTTGTCGAATCTATAATAAACTCATCTTTCAGTAAACACGATTTCTTGTGTAGCGGGTTCACTGGACCGAAACCGATATGAATTTTACCGACGAATGCCGCTATAGGTGTATAATGAATCCTCAGGCTAGCTAAACATATACTGTTGAGATGCGTTGACATCTGGCAATCATCTTATCCGACGGATAGAGTCTGCGAGTGGCGAGACACGGGACAGAAACCGTTGGAATGTTTACTGTCACGTGCCGCTACCATTATTTCATTTAAGGACAGCTATAGCATTACTCCATGCCTTTATTAGACAAAACGTTCATCCCTTGACCGCGGCTACGTTCGGTGACTGGTTGTCGCCTTGAGGCCATGTTCGGTATCACAAGTTTCGAACAATTACAATCGGACTGGATGACTACAATTGTTTAATTACCGCTACGGTAGAATCTAGATTACAATGTTTCGGGATTTTCCCAAAATTCCAAATAGAATGTTGCGGTGTTCTTTCATCTGCGACTTATATTTATGTCGCTGGTAGTTCTTTCGCATTAACTTATCGACGGCCTGGCTGGGAACGAATAGGGAAGCGAACTTTTCTGCCCGCGCACCTGGAGTGATGAATTCCTGGGTCCTCTTCGTTTTGCTCGTTTCAAACATCAGGTGGTATTATTACTTCGCGATTTTCGCTGTAATGGTGTTCAATGTTACCGTGCAATAAAAATTCACGCATTTCGGACGGCCTAAGTGTACGATTACGTCCTTGTTGCTAACTTCAATCGCAATGGTCCTTTTCGCTCTCGATATAAATTGATGCTGTCCGCCGTAGGGTGGTTGTAAGGGGTTTCCGATGTAATCGTGACGTAGAAATACGTAAGACTTTAGACGGCTTCCGTATTTCGACTTGGCCTGTTGCTTCGTTGGTACACAGAATTCTGCCGGCAATCGTATGCCGGTGCCATAAACCATTTCGGCTGTCGTCGTTTTCACGTCCGTAATAACTGTTCGTATGCCTAATAAAACTATTGACAAGATTTCTACACAGTTGCTCGTATCGTGGCATTTGATTGCTGCTTTTAGTTGTCGGGGCAGGCGATCTACCATCCTGTTGGTCACGGGGTGATAGGCTGTCGTTCGTAAATGCCTAATGCCGAGGAACAGGCATAATTCGTTAAATAAGTTTGACTCGAACTGGCGTCCTTGATCGGTCCTTATCCTTAAAGGTACGTCGAAACGGAATATCCACGTGGAAAGGATGGCTGAAACAACGGTTGCCGCCTCCATGTCGGCGATGGGAACGGCTTCGGTCTAACGCGAAAAACGATCGATTTTCACCAGGCAATGTCGGTATCCTAGCGTACCGTGTCTGGGGGGGTTTGTCATAAGGTCATCGACGTCCTGTAGCTGTTGATCGCTGAGGCATTTGCCCAGCGTCACGTTCCTAATTATGCTCTAGCAGTTTATATTTCTCTAGGCAAGTTGTTTGAATGAACTGTAATTTATACCTGTTAAATCAGTGTATACTTAATTGAACCACCCCGATTATCCTAACAGAAATAAGGTTATCGATCTGTTCGTGGCTGTTAGGAACATGATACATTTACACTGTACATGTGAATGTGCGGGCAAGCGTCAGAGGACGTCCAGGCCTTAGTTGGGACAAAAGACAAGAGACAGTCGTTTCAAGTATCTGGAAGAGTCGGTTGACAACAAGCGTGCGTGCGAGTAGGATTTCGAGGTCTTTAGAGTATAAGATATATGTATAACTGTTGTGTGCTAAATAAAGGGAATTATTTGTATTTCCGAGTCCATTCTATATCTTTACATGGTAGGAGAGCGTGGTTCATAGTTTTGCCAGTTATTTTAGTGCATGGTTTTCAATATTGCGAGTTAGATCGAGTGAGTGTTCAGTAAAGAAAGAAACGTTCAAAGGTTACAAAGAGGAAAAATACACTTCGAGCACGTAGGAACGCTTGAGTAACTGATAAGGAATTATTTAATATGGAGAGATCGGAAGTCATGATACCTATTTTCGATGGTGAGGATTACGGTATGTGGAAGCAAAGAATAACGATGCTTCTCAGATGTAAAGAATGCGAGATTGTCACAACTCGTTGAAGACAGGGTGAAGACAGAAACAGACAATGAAGACTGGGACAAAAAGGATCTGGAGGCAATAAATATAATTTATAATGCCGTTACAAATAGACAATTGGAATATATTAGAGAAGAAAAAACGGCATATGGGATAGTAAAAAAGTTTGATAAAATGTACTTGAAAGCGTCGACGGCACTACAGATCGTATGCAGAAGGAGATAGGAAAAGATAAGACTTGAGAAATACACTGATTCAGCAACGTTCTTTAGCGATTTCGAAAAATTAATAAACGAATTAAAATGTGCGGGTGCACAAGTGAGTGAGAGGGAAAAACTAAATTACATGCTGAATACGTTACCGGAAGAATACACCTACATAGCGGATATAGTAGATGCATGAAAGCAGAAAATCAAACGGTAGCGTATGTAAAAAATAAAATTGAAATAGCGGAGAAGAAAAATAAGTCCAATCGAGAAGAAATGCAAACCAACGCCTTTTCTGCAAAAAAGGAAGGATGCTTCAGACGTGGAAGAGTAGGACATTTTGCGAGAGAGTGTCAAAATGGCGTCGAAGCGGGAAGCAGTAACAGTTTTTGGCGTGGGTCAACATGTGGTCGCAGCAGAGGTAGAGGAAACAAAGGAAATACGAGCAGGGAACGTGGAAATTTCCATCGTCAATCAACAACCGGCACGAGCGAGCATGGTAACTCAAGATCAGGCACATTGATAGCAACGGCGCACGCAGCACACAGCGGCGAGGCGAACGAGATAAGTAATAATGAAGTAATGTGGCTATTAGATAGCGGTTGCACAGATCACATAATTAACAACGTAAATTATTTCGACAATTCTATTGACCTTAAAGAACCGGTAAATATATATTTAGGCGATAATAGATCGATAAAGGCAACAAAAGTAGGTAATGTTATAACTTATTTTGAAGCATTTGGAAAGAAAATGAAATAAATATGAATAACGTTTTTTACGCGAAAGAAGTGTCCGCAAACTTGATTAGTTTAGGCATGCTAACAGATAATAAGAACACGGTTATTTCAAAAGGAAATATTGCAAAAGTAATAGGTGAGGACAATAAGCTTACAGCGGTAGCGGTTAAAGAAAAGGGAACATATAGAATGAAAAGTATATTGAAAGGGAAGGAGCACTTAGCAAACAGCGCCGAACGTAGTGGTATGAGTAAAAAGGAAAGATGGCATAGGATGTTAGGACACGTAAATTTTAAATATTTAAATATTTTGGGTAAAGAGCAGCTAGTTACTGTATACCGAATGAAATTGAGAAGGAATTTTTGAAATGTAGGGTGTGCATAGAAAGTAAAATGCACAATTTACCATTCAAAAATAATCAAACCAAGGCTAGGGAGATAATGGAAATTATTCATACGGACGTGTGCGGTCCCTTTAAGACTACCGGATTCAAGGAAGAGAAATATTTCATCTCATTTATCGATGATTATAGCAAAATAGCTAGAGTTTATTGTATAAAATCAAAGGGTGAGGTCTTTGATTGTTTCGTACAGTTTGTAAATGAAGCCGAGTATTTGACGGGCAAGAATTTAAAAATATTGAGATGTGATAATGGAAAAGAGTATGTAAACTCGAGCTATCGCGGGGAGACGCGGTCGTTAGAATACGCGTCAACGGGAGTCGTAAATTCCCGTTACGATTAGAATAATCGACACCACGAATAGTTCGATCCCCGTATTTCGGTTAGGATAATCGGGGTGGTTAATGCGGTATAACACTGGGAGTCAGAGTTATAAGAATGTATATTTCCAACAATTAGTCTACACGATTGAAAAGATATAAACAATTAACAACTTTATCGCACGCAGATAGTATAGATGCATACAATATAGAGCCGGGCTCTTACAATTGAACTTAGTCTCTTGGTGGACGTAGCACGAGATGATGCTGTATAGAATAAGCGAATGTTTGGCTAAGTCGCGGATCGACTTGAATTCCTTCAGTTCTCAGTTAGATGTCCCGCGTTAGAATTTCGACCCCTTGGTCGCTCTTGCGTTGAGATGGAAGAAGGTTCAGTGTGGGTGTGCCCTTTTGCATGACGAACGCGGATTCGTTGTTCACACTTTTCGTTAAGGAAAGTGAGGGTAACGATCCGCGATGTCGATTGGTTATGCCCTCCGCTGATGCTTGAAGGGATGGGTAGAAAGCCTCCTACCATCGTGGTTGATAGGTGACCTTGTTCATGGAAAAACCTGATTGTTTTATTAGCTAGACATTCGATTCTTCCCGATGGGAGCGTGTTCGCTTTCTCCGTATTTTTTCAGCGCGCCTAATAAACCCAAGGACCTCTCTAAAAACCAGATGTGCTTCGAACATATTTTGGCTTAAGAAATTCTTCAGGACAAAGGGATTGACTGAAGACGCCTGTTGATACAATACAGTGACAGCGAAAAAATATATTGGGCCCTTAGGTTTATTGAGGGTCGAAGTGACGTTACGCAGGCCGCTGGCTGTCCGGTCGCGAGGGCTGGCATGCAGATGTTTAGGCGACGTAACATCCTCCCCCCGTTGAGAGGGCACCGATCAAAGTCTGGCTGTGGAGTCAGGTGCGTCGTTGGCGAGACTCCTTCGCTCTGTGTGGGTGGTCGGACTCGTCTGAATCTGGGTGAATGGGTAAGGGGACCAATCTTTTGACGCCACGATCCAGGGTAGCTGTTGCCGTCTGCACGGTAGCGGTCCGTATGATTCCGTCGACTCCTGGATGGACCTTGATCACACGGCCCAAAGGCCATTGCATGGATGGTACGTTATCCTCCCTGAGGACTACTACGGTGCCTACTCGGATGTCGTGACTGCCCTTGCTCCATTTATTTCGGATGTTCAGCTCGTTCAGGTATTCTCGATGCCAGCGGCGCCAGAAATGTTGTTTGACCCTTTGAATATGTTGCCAGCTGGAGAGACGATTGGATGGAGTGTCCCGGAAATCTCGTTCTCGAAAGCTTGTTAGTGCATCTCCGATGAGGAAGTGACCGGGAGTAAGGACAAGAAGATCGTTTGGGTCAGATGATATTGGAGTCAGAGGACGGGAGTTGAGGATAGATTCGATTTCAATGATCAGTGTGTTCAAATTTTCGTATGTTAAGAGCTCGTTGCCTGCGACATGTCTGAGATGTCGTTTGAAGGACTTCACCGCAGCCTCCCACAGCCCGCCGAAGTGAGGTGAGTTGGGAGGAATGAAGTGCCATTCGATTCGTCGATCGGCTAAAAAGGACTGAATCTTTACCTTATGATCGTCGGACTGCAGGAGGTTTCGAAGCTCTCGTAATTCATTGTTGGCGCCAACGAAGTTGGTGCCGTTGTCAGAATAAATTGTTACACAGAATCCTCGGCGAGCGATGAATCTTCGCAGAGCAGCAATGAAGGCCTCGCTAGTGAGATCGGTGACCAGCTCGAGGTGGACTGCTTTAACTGCAAGGCATACGAAGATTGCTACATATACCTTGATTTTTCGTCGGTTGCGATCCTTCCGTTCCTTGATGTAGAACGGTCCGCAATAGTCGATTCCGACGTTGGTAAATGGACGAGATTCCGTTATCCGTGCCGCTGGAAGATCGCCCATTACGTATTCTACTGGTGGTGGGTTGGCTCGGCAGCAACGTACGCACTTCTTCAGCGTGCTCCAAACTTGACTACGGCCGTCGATAGGCCAGTAAGATCTCCTTAAGGCATATAAGGTAGCTTGAGTTCCGGAGTGGAGATTTAGGAGGTGTTCATGCTCGATTATGAGTGCTGTAACTGAGGATTTGGGTAGAATGATTGGGTGTTTCTGAGTGAAGGGCATTGGTGAATGACTGAGTCGGCCTCCGACTCGCAGTATCTCGTCCTTGTCCAAAAATGGACTGAGTCGTTGCAGCTTCCCCTTCACTGCAGCATTTCGATCTGTGCGGAGAGTACGTATTTCATCTGGAAAATAACAGAGTTGTAACAATTTGACCAATTTGTTATGCGCATCGGTTAAATCATGTGTGGTTAGAGGTCCTCCCCGATCCTGTTTTTGCCTCCATCTGAGGCAACGAGCGGCAATTCTTATCAGCTTGGGCCAAGAAGAATATCTCTCCAGTAGACTGTGGTCAGGCGGAGTCACGGACAGACATGTTGCCTTCTTTTGCTCTGGTATTTCGTCTACTGATACTGGGTTCCACGACGGCCAGTATTTTTCAGGTTGTTGGAGCCATTCTGGTCCATGTTGCCAAATGCTAGTTCGCAGGAAGTCTTGGGGTGATTGGCCTCGAGATATGAGATCTGCAGGGTTATCGGTAGTGGGAATGTGGCGCCAATCTGAGGTGTGAGTCCTTTGTTGAATCTCTGTCACACGATTGGCGACGAAGGTTTTCAGCGTGTGAGGTGATGTATTAATCCAGTGTAGAACGATTGTAGAATCAGTCCAGTAAACGGTCCGAGAAATGTTGCTTGGTAACGCTTGAAGGACTGTAGTGGCCAATGATGCGAGAAGAAGTGCTCCACCCAGTTCCAGCCTTGGAATGGTCTGTGATTTGAGTGGAGCCACCTTTGACCTTGCAGTGAGGAGTCGTGTCCAAACATGACCATCCGGAGCGATGGTGCGAAGGTAGACGCATGCCCCATACGCCCTTTCGCTGGCGTCGCAGAATCCGTGTAATTCAATTTCCGCTGCAGTCTTGATTATAGTTTTACGTGGAAACTTCACGTTGTTTAGCAAAGGTAGCTGTGAATAGTATTTGCTCCATTCTGTGTGTACGTCAGCCGGAAGAGATTCGTCCCAGTCGAGTTTTAAAGTCCAAAGTCGTTGGAGCAACATCTTAGCGCGAACGATCACTGGTGCCAGTAATCCAAGAGGGTCGTAGATCTTGGCAATTTCGGAGCTGCTTGTTCTCTTCGTAATTCGAGAGGCGGTAGGATTGATTTTGACGGAATATAGGATCGAATCGTCAAAGGAGTTCCAAACAACACCCAGAGTCTTGAAAGTTTGCGATTCGCCTAGTAGCAGCTTATCATTTATGTCCTGCTCGGAAAGTCCTCGTAGCAGTTCCCGGTCGTTCGCTGCCCATTTTCGGATGTTTAAGCCGGCTAGTTTAAGCAATTCTATGAGCTCCGTTCTCAGTAGTTGTGCCTCGTTCTTTGTATCGGCTCCTGTGAGAACATCGTCGACGTAGAAGTCTCGCTGTAAGACCGTCGCTGCTCGTGGGTATCGATGTCCCTCGTCGTCTGCCAGTTGTTTGAGGCACCGAATGGCTAGATAGGGGGCCGCTGACAGCCCGAATGTCACTGTGTTAAGTTGATAGGTGTCAACTTCTCCGTCCGAGTTGCGCCACAAGATTCGTTGGAATTTCCGATCCTCTGGACGCACAAGAAATTGTCGATACATCTTTTCGATATCGCCTGTAATGACATACTGATGAAAACGAAATCTTAAAAGGATAAGAAATATGTCGTCTTGTAGTTTCGGTCCCGTGTGAAGTACGTCGTTTAATGAAACTCCGGTGGTGGTTGGTGCAGATCCGTCAAACACAACTCGGAGTTTTGTAGTCCGGCTGGATTCCTTGATCACGCCGTGATGTGGCAGAAAATATCCGTCGTCCGTGCAGTGGTCCGGGGTGATCTTCGTCATATGTCCTAATTCCAGGTATTCTTGTATTACGGCGTGATAGTCGGCTTCGAATTCTTTGTCTCGTTGGAATCGATGGCAGAGGGAAGTGAGTCGCTTCATTGCCATGGCTTTCGAAGATCCAAGCGGAGGAGTTGTTTCGTTGAATGGGAGAGCGACAACGTATCGCCCTTCGTTGCTGCGTTGAACGTGATTTCGAAAGTGCTCCTCGCACTGTCGTTCCGATTCCGAAATTCGTGCGGTGGACGGTCCCTCGTCGATTTCCCAAAAACGGGCGAGGTCCGCCTGTAAAGCCGTCGTGGAGGTGTGAAATGCGTATGCTAATGATTGTGAGGTTGGGCTCCCCCCGATGACCCATCCGAATCTCGTCTTTTGCAGACGTAAGTCGGGCCCGTTTGCTTGACTGATATCAAGTTGGCCGACACAGAGTGATGCTAGTGTTGGTCCGGCGCTCAACAATATTTCGATCGGAGCAGGTCTATGGAATCTTGGATCGGCTAATTGGAGATTCCTAGGTATCTGTATCGTTGAGCGATCCACGGGTTGGTTTGGGACCCAAGACGCGATAGTCGGTATGATCAGAAACGTCAAGTTGCGTTTGTATGTGCCGTCCATAGAGGTGATCGTGGCCGTGATGTAGCGTTTCGAGGTCGTCGATAACGTATTGAGTGCTCCGATCGGGACCGAACATTTCTGTTGATTGAGTTTTAATGAGTTAGCGAGCCTTTCGGTGATAAAGTTCATGCTAGAGCCGGTGTCTAGCAGAGCTCTACAACGAACTGGTTGACTTTCATTGTTCAAGATGTTGACCTGCGCTGTGACTAACAAGTCGTGTTGCAATGGCTCAAAAGGAAGCGGGGTCGATGAGTCCGTTTTCTGTGGTTCGGTCCCTAACAGGCTCGTCTGATGACGTCATTGTTTTCCTTGTCGTTTAGGACTGGACGATATGGTCGATCCCGATGTCGCCGATCGCGGTGACCGAGATTCGCGTGTCGGGGATGTTCGCGGAGACGTTCGGGGAGACTCTCGGCGAGAATTTCGGCGAGAATACTGGCGAGACGCTCGGGTGGGGGAAGATGAGCGTCTCGAACGATGTGACGGACGCGGGGACGGTGAACTTGGCGAAGATCGACCGCTGGATGATCGGTCGCTCGACGATCGACCGCTCGATGTTCGGTCGACACGTGTTCGTGTCTTGCTATGCCCCTGGTCTTGATGCAGATACGTGTGATGTCGCTGTCTACAGATGCGACATGATCCCGCGGAGCATTGAGTGAGCGCGTGTCCCTTGCCTAAACAGTTGGTACAGAGCGACGCCCCTTTGGCGATTTCCAGGCGTTCTTTGGGCGTCTTCGTTTTGAAGGCATGGCAATTCCATAATTCGTGTTGTTCGTGGCAGTCCGGACACAACAACGTATTATGTGTAGTTACGAATGTATAACTTCGCGGCGCGTCCTGTCGCCTACGTTCGTGTTGCTCGGACGCCCCCTTTTTGACGGTTAATGATGAGCACGCTCTATCGCTATGCGTCCGTGTTTTTAGAAAATCTACTAAATGCGTATATGGCGGCAATTTCTTGTCCGGTAGGGTATGCTGCCATTCGCGAACGACGGCTGAGGGTAGCTTCGACGTGACAAGCTTTATGAGAATGGCGTTTGACATGACTGGGTCCCCGAGTCTTTCTAACGCTTGGAGATGTACCTTGACTGTCTCGATAAGATCGTCTATATCTTCGGGTGTTTCTTTAGTTATTTTGGGATAGTCGAAAATCAAGTCCCAGTGACGCATGCAGATTTGACGGTGGCAGTCGAATTTTTCCCTAAGAGCGTCCATGGCGATTGCGTAATTTGCGTCGGTGATGGGTAATGACTGTATGCTTCGCGCGGCCCGGCCGGTCAGGGCTGTTCGGAGATGATGAAATTTCTGAACCGGTGCTAAATTTTCGTTTCTATCTATCGCTGATGAGAAGGCATCGTAAAACGACTGCCAATCCTCGAGGGCGCCATCAAATGTAGGTATGCGAACCTCCGGTAGTTTAAGCGACGCGGACTCGCGGCCGACGGCTGATTCGCCGTTTGTCGACTGTGACGGCGTACTTCGTCGTGTATTAATTAATTGTTTGGCTACTCGGCATTGCAGCCCTTCGTATTCTTCCGCTAGCTCACTGCCGCGCGCGATCTCTCCCTCGTCTAAAGTTACGATCTGGTGTTGTAATGCACGGATTTCCTTCTCGAAGGTTTCTAGACGTTCTTTAATGTGAAGCAAGACGACCTCGTCCGGACAGCCTGATTGTTCCATGTCTTCCAGTTTTTTTGCGAGGCGTGTAAACTGGGCGCTACAGTAGCCCCGGCGACGACGCAAGTTGGTGAGCTCGTCTCCGGTTGCCATTAATTTTTTTGTAATTGATAGTGGAATCGTTTGGACTTACTTCTGTTGGCGATTGTCCACCTTGCGGTAGGAGGATGTGTGGTTGCGTTTCAACAACCGAATTATACCTCTTCAAATGTGCCGACCCTTAACGTTACTGACCTCGCTGGGGTGGTAACGCTTTCCGCCGCTGTTGGACTCACGTGGCACTGTATGAGAGTGGGTGTCACTGGCGTGCACTTTTCACTTGACACAGTATCCGGCTCGAAGGACCATGTAAACTCGAGCTATCGCGGGGAGACGCGGTCGTTAGAATACGCGTCAACGGGAGTCGTAAATTCCCGTTACGATTAGAATAATCGACACCACGAATAGTTCGATCCCCGTATTTCGGTTAGGATAATCGGGGTGGTTAATGCGGTATAACACTGGGAGTCAGAGTTATAAGAATGTATATTTCCAACAATTAGTCTACACGATTGAAAAGATATAAACAATTAACAACTTTATCGCACGCAGATAGTATAGATGCATACAATATAGAGCCGGGCTCTTACAATTGAACTTAGTCTCTTGGTGGACGTAGCACGAGATGATGCTGTATAGAATAAGCGAATGTTTGGCTAAGTCGCGGATCGACTTGAATTCCTTCAGTTCTCAGTTAGATGTCCCGCGTTAGAATTTCGACCCCTTGGTCGCTCTTGCGTTGAGATGGAAGAAGGTTCAGTGTGGGTGTGCCCTTTTGCATGACGAACGCGGATTCGTTGTTCACACTTTTCGTTAAGGAAAGTGAGGGTAACGATCCGCGATGTCGATTGGTTATGCCCTCCGCTGATGCTTGAAGGGATGGGTAGAAAGCCTCCTACCATCGTGGTTGATAGGTGACCTTGTTCATGGAAAAACCTGATTGTTTTATTAGCTAGACATTCGATTCTTCCCGATGGGAGCGTGTTCGCTTTCTCCGTATTTTTTCAGCGCGCCTAATAAACCCAAGGACCTCTCTAAAAACCAGATGTGCTTCGAACATATTTTGGCTTAAGAAATTCTTCAGGACAAAGGGATTGACTGAAGACGCCTGTTGATACAATACAGTGACAGCGAAAAAATATATTGGGCCCTTAGGTTTATTGAGGGTCGAAGTGACGTTACGCAGGCCGCTGGCTGTCCGGTCGCGAGGGCTGGCATGCAGATGTTTAGGCGACGTAACAGAGTATTTGAATAATCGAATTTATAAATATGCTAGGGATAAAGGTATCAGAATTAATAATTGCCCAACCTACGTACATGAGTTAAACGGGACAGCGGAAAGGTATAATAGAACAGTTATGGACATGGCGCGTTGCTTGTTAGCGGAAGCGAAAGTACATAAAAGGTACTGACCGGAAATAGTTTGTACAGCGGTATACTTCAAAAATCGAATACTGGCAAATACTATAGAGAGAAAGACACCTTTTGAAATATTCTTCGGGAGAAAACCAAGTGTTGAAAATCTACATCTATATGGAAGTAAAGTTTTTGTAAGAAGACCAGAACAAAAAAGAGTTTCTAAATGGGATAAGAAGGCAGATATGGGAATTTTGTTGGGATATAGTGAATGTTACGCCACGAGGCTTAACACAGGCTGTATTTTCTAACCGTCACTCGCGGCCCTACAATGTCTCAGTCAGATCGTCTTATCTGACCGCCGGATCATATACAATGTATCGACGAGCGCATAGCTGTCGCCAAGCAGCGAGTTCTCGAAACGTCGAATTTGGTCCGTTACGTTTTCCACGCAAGAACAGACATACGTGATCATAGACGCGAACGGTGGCGTGACCTAAGTATAGTGGGGATCGTCTTAAAGATGAGACAATGAAATCATCTAAAGTCGATCAGTTCCTTGTGACGCGTCGAACGTTACACATTGAGTCAAAGATCTAACGCCGAATTTCTAACATTAAGTCTCATACCGTGCTACTCTATTATTGCAGCGTGATAAGTTATTAAGTGTTTATATCTATTCATTCGTGTATATTAAGTGTTGGAAATATAAATTTTAACTCTGTGAGCCACAGTGTTATCATACCTGAATCACCCCTATTATCTTAATCGAAATACGGGGATCGAACTATTCGTGGTGTCGATCATTCTGATCGTAACGGGAATTTACGACTCCCGTTGGCGCATATTCTAACGACCGCGTCTCCCCGCGATAGCTCGAAAATACATGGTCCTTTGAGCCGGATCACGTGCCATCAAAGAAGTGCACTGACCAGTGACTATACAGTGTCACGTGAAATCCACATTCCAACACCTTAGTCAACTGACCAAAGGAGCCGCCACCGGAGAGGAACACCTCCTTCGTTCAGCATCTACACGAGCCCACGCCACACTGTGGCGAGTAAAAACCGACTCTCAGACCAACGCCCACTTGATCAAGGTAAGATCGTTCCTACCACTAAAATCAAACATGGCTCAACCTGACTCGATCAGTACATTGCGGCGGAAACGAAACGGCCTCGCCCGCCGCTTTACGATCACGAAGCGCCAACTCGATGAATACGAAGAGTCTGGGCAAGTAAACAACGGCTACTTAGTATCTTGCCGCAATTCGTTCGACGAGTATTGGAGGAGATTAAGCGCGGTTCAAGACGAGCTAGAAGTGTTAGATCAGGGGGAAATTGCTTGTAGAGCCTCTTTGTTGCAAGAGTATCTGGAGATTAACACACGACTCATAGATCTCTTTGACCAAATACCAGCAACAACCCCCTCGACAACAAAAACACGCGACTCATGCGTGAACCCTGAGCCGACACCAATCACTTTGCCAGAGGTCAGCTTGCCTCAGTTCGACGGTGCCTTCGAGAACTGGACCTATTCCTATGACACGTTCTCATCCACAGTGGACCGCAATGAACATTTGACCGAAGTGCAAAAAGTCCAACACGAGTCGACGCATCAAGTCGAAGCTGTCCAACTCGAGATAGAATTATTAGACTCGGATGGACAATCGCGCGATCTCGAAATCAGAGAGCAATATGAAGATATATACGAGCGGCTAAGACGTAACCAACGTGTCGCACGGCAAGCCCCGTCATCGAGACCGTGAACCAGTGAATCCGCCGTTGCTATCAAATCGCCACGAAATGTCTTCATTCAGCCAATCTCTCACGATCCACTGGACCGGAAGGAAGTGAATCCCGTCCAGGAAAACAGGAATCAAACTCCGCCGACGGGAACACCACTTTACATGTTACACCTGACATGGACATCATAGCAGAGAATCTTTCTCCGGGCCCTAACGTGAAGAATTCTCCATCGCCATGGCCGCGAGGAGCCACGCCTGCGAGTGACCCAGATCGAGATAATCTCCACGCTGTTACTACTATGACTAATCATTTAATTGTCGGTAGTTTTCAGAACGCGCCAGCTGATCTCAACACTCGTCCACTAAGCCCACAGATCACTACGTCGGACAAATCGCTGATTTGGTCTTTTGCGGATTGTTGGACTACGCCGGTACAACTACCAGCCATCAGCGAGAAGGCGCAATCCGAAGGGGTCAACGGGGGGAGCCTCATCCCTCAATCAACCGTGACCTCCTCCACGTTTCCACAGCCGAAACAAGAACGAGGATGTCCAAATGATATGCAATACTTTCACGGGTCTGATGTTGCAGAAATACCATATAAGAAAGGCGAAACCTGCTCAAGGTCTTACCATGAAACAAGCTACGATACGTGGGACAAGACAACTCAACTGGGTCAGAACATCGAGGGGAGCTCAGGTCCCCAATCAAACACAAAACTCTGCGACGTGTTTGAATCTGTACCATGCATCATCGGAGTTTCATTCAATGACACCTCGTGGGCCGAGGTGTTCCACGATACTTCATGGGCCAAGCTGTTTCACGACGCTTACTGGATCGTGAATTTCATCGCGCCCTCCGCGCGACGTCGAACCAGACTCCAGGACAGACGAATACCCTCAGCGCACCGGCCTTTCGGGCGTATCATCAAATTCCTCCTGGCGACCACGACATCTTCTGGACGGCCACAGTCCACACGGCAGCAACAATCAACAAGAAGGCGGATAGAAGATTTAATTAACTCTACCTCTACAGAATTTTGATCGGTACCCTCTCAACGGGGGGAGGATGTTACGCCACTAGGCTTAACACAGGCTGTATTTTCTAACCGTCACTCGCGGCCCTACAATGTCTCGGTGAGATCGTCTTATCTGACCGCCGGATCATATACAATGTATCGACGAGCGCATAGCTGTCGCCAAGCAGCGAGTTCTCGAAACGTCGAATTTGGTCCGTTACGTTTCCACGCAAAAACAGACATACGTGATCATAGGCGCGAACGGTGGCGTGACCTAAGTATAGTGGGGATCGTCTTAAAGATGAGACAAAGAAATCATCTAAAGTCGATCAGTTCCTTGTGACGCGTCGAACGTTACACATTGAGTCAAAGATCTAACGCCGAATTTCTAACATTAAGTCTCATACCGTGCTACTCTATTATTGCAGCGTGATAAGTTATTAAGTGTTTATATCTATTCATTCGTGTATATTAAGTGTTGGAAATATAAATTTTAACTCTGTGAGCCACAGTGTTATCATACCTGAATCACCCCTATTATCTTAATCGAAATACGGGGATCGAACTATTCGTGGTGTCGATCATTCTGATCGTAACGGGAATTTACGACACCCGTTGGCGCGTATTCTAACGACCGCGTCTCCCCGCGATAGCTCGAAAATACAGTGAAGTAGGTTACAGAGTCTTATTAGGTGGGAAAATAACAATAGCGAGACATATCTACTTTACCTGGCACGAACAAACCAACGACGCGTAGTAGAGATCTAAAAAATTCCATGTTGCTTCTACTGTTGCGTGAGCACGACTGACGGTCTGGCTAAGAGTGGAGGCTTATATATGTGCTGTTCGTCACGGTGCACTGCGAGTTCCGGTTCCGGGTGAGAGTGCTGGTCAGGCAGAATCGATGGTATGTGCATGTATTTTCACTTACATCGGGTTCACATTATGATTAGAGTTAGAGGCGCGAAACGGATCTTCATTTGGTTTAGACGTTGTAGTTATGCAATAGAGCAGATATTTACTAGTGTAAATTTGATTGTTATATAATTTGACAAGTAGTCGTGGTAATTAGGTACTCGAGAAGCTAATGACAATGATCCTGGGTTCAATAACAAAGCCGCGGTCAACGGGATAACAGAATTCGTTTTCATCCTGATTCCAAGTTGTACCATACTTCCTTATCTACGGTATAGGTAGGACTGAACAAACTCTTTGTCAAAACATAGAATACCCACCGAGTGTTAAGGCTCTTTGTAACTGGCTAATGTGACCTCAAGAGAGAATGATTTTCCGGCACGATGATGCTGTAGAGGAAAACTATGATGGGTGTGTCTAAGGGCACCAGAACATCGGATACGTGGAGAAATGACTTCGCTCGGAAAGAGATTGAAAGTGACGTTACTGTTAATTGGACAATTTCCATGTTGATGGTTAGAGAAGGATGCTAGTAGCCCTTGAGGGAACGTTGCTAGCGGGAAGCGTCGTCCGTGGAAAAATAGATTTCAGCTATCATCCCGTAGTTGAAACAAAGACTGTTTGCCTGTTTAGGACTGTTAAGGACTTTAATTAACTAAATCTTAAGGTTTATAATGGGTCCTCAGGCTAGCTAAACATATACTGTTGAGATGCGTTGACATCTGGCAATCATCTTATCCGACGGATAGAGTCTGCGTGTGGCGAGTCACGGGACAGAAACCGTTGGAATGTTTACTGTCACGTGCCGCTACGATTATTTCATTTAAGGACAGCTATAGAATTACTCCATGCCTTTATTAGACAAAACGTTCATCCCTTGACCGCGGCTACGTTCGGTGACTGGTTGTCGCCTCGAGGCCAAGTGCAGTATCACAAGTTTCGAACAATTACAATCGGACTAGATGACTACGATTGTTTAATTACAGCTATGGTAGAATCTAGATTACAATGTTACGGGATTTTCCCAAAATTCCAAACGGAAGGTTCCCGTGTTCTATCATCTCCGATTTATATTTATGCTTGATCTGTCTGGGACCAGTCTGGATATAGCGCAAACTGGCTGGCAAACGATGTATTTGGCAAGAAATGTGGAGTACCTGGCACATCGAATTGTCGACATATCAGCAACAGCAACGGAGATACGTGGAGTTGAATATTTGAGTCTGAATCTGCAAAACAACAATTACACTGCATATAACAGAGACCAGAGTCGATGTTCTGGCGCGCAACACATCTGCACTCCATCCCGCGCGGCTTGGCATCCAACGGTCCACATGCCATCCTTCGAATCCTCCATAGGCCCAAGGACACATCATAAAGCCGAAATCCCAACTGCATTGTTCGCACATATGGCCTAAGTAAATCTGTTTGCCCGAAAAGACTTTCTAATTCTAGAAGTGTTTTCGGTCGGTTTTTAGAAAGGTCCTTGGGTTTATTACGCCCTCTTAAGAATTACGGAGAAGGCGGGTATTGGCCTAACGAAAAAAGCGGACATCTACCTAACGGAAAATCTGAGATTTCCCATAAACAATGTCGCCTAGGACCCACGTTGGTAGGAGGCTTCTTCCTCCTCTCTTCCTTTCTAACATTAGTCATAACCAATCGGCATCGCGGATCATTGCCCTCACTTTCCTAACTAACAATGTAATCAACGAATCCGCGTTCTTCGCTCAACGGGCACACCAATACCGAGCTTCGTACTCACATCAGAATAAACTTTAGAGTTACATCATCTGTCACGGTGACTAGAGTTCCTGCAATCCCTATAACTCTTACCGTTCCTATATATCTCAGAGTTCCATCGTCTCTCGCGGTGACTAAAGTTCCTGCAATCCCTATAACCCTCACCGTTCCTATATCTCTAAGAGCCTCCTATTTCTCTCACAGTATCCAGAGGTCCGACAGCTCCTACAGCTCTCACGGACCTAGAGCTCCTATAGCTCACACTCTCATCTAAGAATAATCCATTTCTTCGTTATCTGTATCTTAAGCAACGGCGTTCTTACTCAGTGTAATTGTATAAATCGCTGGAAATACATATACTTTTTATAACTTTGTGACTCCCAGTGTTATACCACAACGACTACACCTATTATCCTAAGCGAAATACGGGGATCGAACTATCCGTGGTGTCGATTATTCCAATCGTAACGGGAATTTACGACTCCCATTGACGCGTATTCAAACGACCGCGTCTCCCCGCGATAGCTCGAAAATACAGTCGACATAGCGCAAACCGACTAAGTACTGCATTTGGCTGTAATTGTGGAGTATAGCGCGCATCGCATTTGCGACATGTATCCAATAGCAGCGCTGATACGTTGGTTTGATCATTTAGGCATGAATATGCAAAACAGCAAATACGCTGAATCTGTCAGTGACCAGAGAAGACGTAAGACAGAAGAGATGATAGAATCGGAAGATGTGCTCTGTGCTCACCAGCAAATCAGGAGCATAACGCTCACCGAATTGTCGTCATATCTGCCACAGAAACGGAGATACGTTGCTTTCGATATTCAAGCATGAATATGCTAAACTGCAATTATGGTGTGGTATGGTATGGACAGGGACAAGAGTGAACATAACGCTAAACTACTGATGTGAGCTGTATATGACATCAGATGACAAATATAACGCGCACCGAATTGTCTGTAAGTGTGCCATAGAAACGGAGATTCGTTGGTTCGAATATTTAATACTGAATATGTAAAACTGCAAATACGCATGGTTCGGCTGGGTCCCGATTTTACATGCATCAAACGGGATAACATGCACTGTGCTTGCCAGCATATTTGGAGTATAACGAGCCTCTAATTGTAGCCATATGTGCCATAGAATCGGAGATACGTCGGATGAATACTTAATCCTGAATATACGAAACTGCAACTACGCTGGATCTGGCTGGGTCCAGATTTTACATAGAGTAAACCGGCATCAGATGTGGAATATAACGCGCATCGTATGACCAATGTTTCTGCAAAACAAGCGGAGATACCTTGATTCGAATATGTAAGCATTAATATCCAAAACTGCAATCACGCTGGATTTCTCCGAGTCCAGTCTTGACAGTGTGCAAACGGGCTGATGTGTGCTGTATTTGGCAGCAAATGTGGAGTATAACATGCATCCTATTGTCGACGTACCTACAATGGATACGGAGATACTTTCACTTGAATAACTAGGCTTGAATATGCAAAACTACAAATGCGCTGGATTTGACTCGGTCCGGATTTAACACGGCTTAAACCAGATGAAGCGCTCTGCGCATGGCAGTCAATGTGGAATATAACGCGCATCGTATTGTCGACATATGTGCTATGGAATCGGAGTCACGTTGATTTGAATATCTAAGCCTGAACATACAAAATTGCATTTGGGCTGGATTTTGCAGGGACCAGAGTTGACACAGCACAGACCGGCTGATTTGGCATCATATGTGGAGTATTCTGCGCATCGAATAGGCGACATAGAAACCAAGATACGTTCATTTGAATATGTAATATTTGAAAATTTCTCCAGAAAATGCATAATTGCGTATACGCTGAGTTTGGCTGCGCCCACACGTTACATAACTCAAACCAGATAATATACATTGTGTTTGGCAGCAAAAGTGGCGTATATCGCGCATCGAATTGTCGGCATATCTGCAACGCAAACGGCGATACGGTGATTTGAATAATTAATCATGAATATGCAAAGCAGCAATTTCGCCAGGTTTGACAGAGACCGGAGTTGACATGGTACAAACCAGCAGATGTGCGGTGCACATGACATCGGATGTGAAATGTAACGGGCATCGCTTTGTCGCCATATGTGCAATAGAAACGGAGATACATTCATTTAAATATGTTAACCTTAATTTGTAAAACTGCAGTTAAGCTTGATATGTCGAGGACCAGAGATGATATAATTGCACGAGCCAGTTCATGTGAGCTGTATTTGGCAGGCAATGAGAAGTATATCTCGCATCTAATTGACGACAAATCTGCAATTGCAGCGGTGATACATTGTAGTTAATATTCAATAATGGGCCTATTACGATACCGATAGTATTAGCGTGACTGAAACACGTTGCCGTCTCAGTAAAACCATTTTATTTCAAGCTTCACGCTACAGTTCTGAATCCGGACAAGACCGATTCAAGATCTCGCAAGAGCAAGCAGTCAAATTAAGGTACTTACACGAGTTAGAGTCTAATACATTTTATTGGTCCCACATCGATGGGGCGATCTCGCATCGAAATTTTCAGAGGACAGCGTAACCTTCCAACGACGACCGCCGTACGAGCAGCGGATAAACTTATTTCGTGCCTTAGGTTGCCCTCACCACGTCCTCTACTTCTTGATTCTTGGTTGGTAGCTTTAGCGGCTGCAGGTCCGAGAAATTGCATCTTGACCCGCTTTCTCGTATGTCGCATGTGACGTCTCACTTTCCGCCGTAGACACTTGTCGGATCTACATACGTTGAACCATTTGCGCGAGACAAGCGCGGCGCTCTGCAGGGACGAGGGATCCAATTTTCGAAGTATCAAGTGCGAAACCTCCAGTGGTAGTTCGGAAGTGATATCTACCTTACTTGGCACGAACAAACCAACGACGCGTAGTAGAGATCTAAAAAGCTCCATGTTGCTTCTACTGTTGCGCGAGCACGACCGACGGTCTGGCTAAGAGTGGAGGCTTATATATGTGCTGTTCGTCACGGTGCACTTCGAGTTCCGGTTCCGGGTGAGAGTGCTGGTCAGGCAGAATCGATGGTATGTGCATGTATTTTCACTTACATCGGGTTCACATTATGATTAGAGTTAGAGGCGCGAAACGAATCTTCATTTGGTTTAGACGTTTGTAGTTATGCAATAGAGCAGATATTTACTAGTGTAAATATGATTGTTATATAATTGGCAAGTAGTCGTGGTGATGAGGTACTCGAGAAGCTATAAATAAAATAGCTATAAATAAATTCCCTTTATTTAGCACACAACATTTATACATATATCCTATACTCTAAAGACCTCGAAATGCTACTAGCACGCACGCTTTTTGTCAACCGGCTCCTCCATATACTTCTAACGCCTGACTTTTGTCTTTTGTCCCAACTAAGGCCTGGACGTCCTCTGACGCTTACACGCACATTTACATGTACAGCTTAAATGTATCATGTTCCTAACACGCCTCCTTACATTTATACTGTACACTTAATCGTATTTACATGCTTTGACGAATTACGTAACAGAAACTTTAACACTTATTGCTTTATCTACATTCCTCTTAGTTTACATTCATCCATGACCTAAACCTTTCGAATTTCTCTCTACGCAGTGAATTCGTAAAAATATCCGCAGTATTTTCGCCTGTAATTACTTTAAATATGTTTATCTTATTCTCCTTTAAGCACTCGTGAACGTAGTGCTAATGAACTTCAATGTGTTTAGAATTTTTTGTAAAATTTCCGTGCTTGGCTATACTTATCACTCCAGAGTTATCCTCATAAATTTTTACAGGGTTATCGTCTAGATTTACATTGAAGATTTTCATAATTTCCCTAATGGACATTAATTCACTCACCGCTTCCGATAGAGCTACATACTCTGCATACGTCGAGTCTTTTGTCACACACCTTTGTTTTTTAGACTTCCAACCAATTACATTTCCATACAATCTAATTACATATTCAGAAGTCGATTTCCTTTCTAAATGATCTCCTGCCTAATCAGCGTCCACATAACAATCTATCGTTTCACATTTTTCATTCCTTTTATAATCTAATCTTAAATCTCTAGTCCGGTACAAATATTTCAATATTTGCATAGCATATTTAAAGTGTGTCTCATTACAACAATCTTGAAATCTACTCAAATAATTCACACTATAATTTCTATCGGGTCTGGAATTTTCACTAATATACAACAATGCGCCAATTAAATTTTTGTATTCAATATCCTCTCTATTTATCTCAGCTTTTTCAATTCTTAAGTTGGTCTCCATAGGTGTACTGTACAATTTGCTATTTTGTAACTTACATTTGTTTGCTAATGATTCAATGTATTTCTTTTGGCTTAATCTTATTTCATTTTTGAAATAATCATAGTCTATATTTATTCCAAGATATTCTTTGACTTCATCTAAATCTTTCATTTCAAATCTATTAGTTAATAACTTCTTTACCCTTTGTATCTTCCTTTTATTTTTACTACAAATTAGCAAATCGTCTACATACATTAGCAAATAAACAACATTTTCTCCCTCTCCATGTGTATATAGGCACAACTCTATGTTATTCTTCTTAAAACCTAATCTCGTCACATACTTATCAAGACACTCATACCACTCCCTTCGACTTTCTTTTAACCCATAAAGCGCTTTCGATAGTTTACAAACTCTATTCGTTCCGTCCGCATATCCCTTTGGTTGATTTACATATACCTCCGAGGTTACTTCACCATTTAAAAAAGCAGTTTCTACATTCATTTGCTCGATAATTAATCCATTTCGACAACAACATGTTAGCAATATCTTGAAGGTCTAATTACTCGCTACTGGGGAGTATATGTCATCGGCTACGTTTCTTTGTTGGAATCCTCTTACCACTAATCAAGCCTTATACCTGTCATCTGATTTTCTCGTGTAAACCCATTCTACATCTAATACGTCTTTGCCTTTTACCCTTTCTACCAATTTCCAAGTTTTATTCTTATAAAGACATTCTATTTCCTTATCCATAGCTTGTTTCCAATCTTCACTATCTTCACAACAAATCGCCTCCTCAAATGTACAAGGGATATCTACACTACAATAATTTGCATGGATTTCACTAATGTTTTCTTTTTCTGGATATCTTACTGGAGTTCTCCTATTACGTGTAGATCTTCCAGGGATGTTTAAGCTTTCAAGACTGTTATCATTTTCATCTTCCCTACTTTCTAACTCTTCCTTATTCATGTTTACCAATAAATCATTATCATCAATGTCATCGTTATCTTTATCGAATGAATTCTCCACAAAACCGATACATTTTGTGTCTGTTTCTATGACCTCTACATGTCTCGCTATTGTTATTTTCCCACCTAATAAGACTCTGTAGCCTACTTCACTATATCCAAACAAAATTCCCATATCTGCCTTTTTATCCCATTTTGAAACTCTCTTTTGTTCTTACAAAAAATTTACTTCCATATAAATGTAGATTTTCAACACTCCCGAAGAATATTTCAAAAGGTGTCTTTCTCTCTATTGTATTTGCCAGTATTCGATTTTTCAAGTATACCGCTGTCCAATCAATTTCGAGCCAGTACCTTTTATGTACTTTCGCTTCCGCTAACAAGCAACGCGCCATGTCCATCACTGTTCTATTATACCTTTCCGTTGTCCCGTTTAATTCATGTACGTAGGTTGGGCAATTATTTATTCTGATACCTTTATCCCTAGCAAATTTATAAATTCGATTATTCAAGTACTCTTTTCCATTATCACATCTCAATATTATAAACCTCTTGCCCGTTAAATTCTCGGCTTCATTTACAAACTGTACGAAACAATCAAAGACCTCATCTTTTGATTTTATACAATAACTTCTAGCTATTTTGCTATAATTATCGATAAATGAGATGAAATATTTCTCTTCATTGAATCCGGTAGTCTTAAAACCGCACACGTCCGAATGAATAATTTCCATTATCTCCATAGCCTTGGTTCGATTATTTTTCAATGGTAAACTTTGCATTTTCCTTTTCATGCACACCCTACATTTCAAAAATTCCTTTTCAAATTCATTCGTTATACCAGTGACTAGCTGCTCTTTACCCAAAATATTTAAATATTTAAAATTTACGTGTCCTAGCATCCTATGCCATCTTTTCCTTTTACTCATATCACTACGTTCGGCGCTGTTTGCTAAGTGCTCCTTCCCTTTCAATATACTTTTCATTCTATATGTTCCCTTTTCTTTAACCGCTACCGCTGTAAGCTTATTGTCCTCATCTATTACTTTTGCAATATTTCCTATTGAAATGACCTTGTTCCTATTATCTGTTAACTTGCCTAAACTAATCAAGTTTGCGGACATTTCTTTTGCGCAAAAAACATTATCCACATTTATTTCATTTTGCATTCCAAATGCTTCAAAGTAACTTATAACATTCCCTAATTTTGTTGCCTTTATCGATCTATTATCGCCTAAATATATATTTACCAGTTCTTTAAGGTCAATACATTTATCTAAATAATTTACGCTGTTAATTATGTGATCTGTGCAACCGCTATCTAATAGCCACATTACTTCATAATTACTTATCTCGTTCGCCTCGCCGCTGTGTGCTGCGTGCGCCGTTGTTATCCATGTGCTTGATCTTGAGTTACCATGCTCGCTCGTGCCGGTTGTTGACTGACGATGGAAATTTCCATGTCCCCTGCTCGTATTTCCTTTGTTTCCTCCTCCTCTGCTGCGACAACGTGTTGACCCAAGCCAAAAACTGATATACTGTTTCCCGCTTCGACGCCATTTTGACACTCTCCCGCAAAATGTCCTACTCTTCCACATCTGAAGCATCCTCCCTTTTTTGCAGAAAAGGCGTTGGTTTGCATTTCTCCTCGATTGGACTTATTTTTCTTCTCCGCTATTTCAATTTTATTTTTTACATACGCTGCCGTTTGATTTTCGGCTTTCAGTGCATCTACTATATCCGCTATGTAGCTGTATTCTTCGGGTAGCGTAATCAGCATGTAAGTTAGTTTTTCCCTCTCACTCACTTGTGCACCAGCACATTTTAATTCGTTTATTAATTTTTCGAAATCGCTAAATAAAGATGCTGAATCACTGCAGTTCTCAAGTTTTATCTTTTCCAATCTCCTTCTGCATACGACCTGTAGTGCCGTCGACTCTTTCAAGTTTCATGTCATCAAACTTTTTTACTATCTCATACGCCGTTTTTTCTTCTCTAATATATTCCAATTGTCTGTTTGTGATGGCACTATAAATTATATTTATTGCCTTCGGATCCTTTTTGTCCCAGTCTTCACTGTCTGTTTCTGTCTTCACCCTAGTTGTGACAACCTCGCATTCTCTATACTTGAGAAACGTTGTTATTCTTTGCTTCCACAGACCGTAAATATTCATCGAAAATAGGTATCATGATTTCCAATCTCTCCATTTTAAATGATTCCTGATCAGTTACTCAAGCGTTCCTACGTGCTCGAAGTGTATTTTTCCTCTTTGTAACCTTTGAACGTTTCTTTCTTTACTGAACACTCACTCGATCTAACTCGCAATATTGAAAACCATGCACTAAAATAACTGGCAAAACTATGAACCACGCTCTGCTACCATGTAAAGATATAGAATGGACTCGGAAATACAAATAATTCCCTTTATTTAGCACACAACAGTTATACATATATCTTATACTCTAAAGACCTCGAAATCCTACCCGCACGCACGCTTGTTGTCAACAGACTCTTCCAGATACTTCTAACCACTGACTCTTGTCTTTTGTCCTAACTAAGGCCTGGACATCCTCTGACGCTTATACACACATTCACATGTACAGTGTAAATGTATCATATTCCTAGCAGAATTGTTATGCGACTGATGCATCAACATACCATGCAAGAAGAATTGGAAACTAGGACAAAAAGGAAGAGCTTTGAAAGAGATACTTATAATCATAGTAAACGACAAAAAATTCGTATATGTTCAAGTGAATCTGACGAGGAGGATATTGATGAAAAGGTAGTTGACAATAGAAGAATACAAGTAATAACACAAGAGTCAAGCAATCTCCTCGATAACGGCAAAAGGATGATGCGAATGATGGGATATAAGGCGGTTACGGCCTCGGAAATAATGAACAAGGTCGTTTAGAGTCAGTTCAAGCACCTAGACAGCATGGTCGCAGAGTCTTTGGACATCATGTTCCTGGACGTGAAGATTCAGGTCTTAAATGGAATCCTGCAGAGGAAGTTATAAAGTTTGTAAAAGATATGAAATGGTGACATGAAAAGTTGACCACAGATGATGAAATTGATTTCTGTTGTGAAGATATAGTGAAAACTGTTATCAATGCGAAAACGGTATTCGCCCATTTGGATGACGTTGAAGTGCGTCGAGCAAGGACACGTTGTAATCCTCATGAAACAATTCGTGGTGCACTTTTTTTAAATCGTGCTACTGTTAAAATGGCGAATACAGATAGAGCATGTAACTTTATGTTTACTAACCCAAAAGGTTTGAGGGAGAATGGGCTGCTATACTTTGCAGATGTATGTGCTGGGCCAGGAGGTTTTAGGGAACATTTTCTATGGCGAATACGAATTCAAATTACGAATTCAAATACGAATTATTTCAACCCCCCCCCCCCGACTAGTATAGGTAGCCTTAACTCAAATACATCTGACAGTTACAACAACAAAGACTCCGTTATTAGTCCACATGATCTTCGTCCTCTTCACACGCGACAACTACAGAGGTAATACCGGAAAATATAATTAATAAGATGGTCTTCTGAGTGGTTTAATTGCAATAGTATTTGGGATGAAATATACTTTTTCAAATCATATGCGGCATTTCGTATAATAACTGAATGGTTATAGGAAAGAATGATGACGTTAAACCGTACGATACGATTGCATAGCATATTTTATAATTGTATAACAAATATTTCCCGCAGGGAGGGCTCGCTTATGTGAGCCTATGAGGGCTGGCAAACCCACTTTCCCGAAGCCAGGGGGACCGTCGGGACAAGCGTCTCGCATACGCGAGTCCCTATGTACTCCGCAGGGAAGGTCGTCGGGGGTGAAAGGCGTTTAATTACTATTACATCCTCTCTACGTGGCCTTGGGCAGTAGCGCACCCACGATCCTGATGCCAAGGATGAGACCGCCGGGATAAGTTCCCGGGTACAAAAGTACCTTGAGGCCCCCGCTTACGTGAGTCCCATCTGGAACGCCGAGCTCGGTTAGCAGGTCGCTGGCCGGCAGTCAGATGGCCGTACATCCATACGATATTCCCACCAACGACTAAGGTTGGTACCACGGGCGGTCGAGTTACAGCCCGGAGGCAGTAGCGACCCCTCTGATCGGCCAATTAATGGGTATGGACACGTGGTGGCAGTGGTTGATGGACAAGATGCTGGCAAGAGGGCCGATTTAAGGTGGAGACTCCACCGAATGGCCTTCGGCGGGTGAGCAGCGTCCCACCTGCTCCGAAACCGTACTGGTGAGACGGGAGGGCTTAGAATGTGCCCCGTTCGACCTGATACGAGCGACAGCTCCTGCAGACTAAGCTGATCCAGGGAGCAAGGTATTGGGTGCCTTGTGCGATGGTTGGGCGTAATCTCAACTCCTATGGTCCTAGGGGGCCCGGCTACTGTGTGGAATTATATTCGAGGAAAGCACCCGTTACCAAAAGACAATGCTATTTGTATAACAAATATTTAGTCGACACAATTTGTCTTTATTTGGAATGATTAGATACCTGCTTGTGGCAGCTGCTCCCATAATAGAATAAGTTGCAGTACCTTAGTCTACAATCCATTACTTCCCAACATCAATATTTGACTCAGGTCTTTTATAATGAAATATGTAGAGGACAGGGTATATGGGAAGTTTGACCGTCAGACTTACTTGAGGTTATCGATTGTCGTCGTAATCGCCGAATTTACTTAAAATAATAAAGTAAGGTACAGCCTATGGGCCCTGAGTCGTAGATACAATGTGTAAAAATATTCCATAAATGTTCGTCACGAAATTCAGCAGATCGCTCGTTGATACCCGTAGGTATTCGAAGATACTTTACTCTTTGTGTTGCCTCGGTTTACTTATACTGGTCGGGGCGGAAGTCGGAAGATTCAAAATCGACTTTGTTCGAAGTAGCGGCAACATTTTTATGATCCGAGTGTATTTACTTGTATCCTTACGATCCTGATACTCCGAGGCAAAATAACAATAGGATTTGAATTGCCCTCTGGCTCATATGCCGCAACAAATTTTTATAGTTTGTGCTCATGTATAGGTACTTATGAACTATCTAAAATATATGTCGGATTGAAGTCAGGATTATGGAGATGGGCGTTTAATGAATTTTCATTGGAATTAGCCATTGCCGTGATACAATGGAGAGTTTATTAGCACGGGCTTATTAACAAGATTACGCACTAGTGATGATGACCTTAGGTTCGAAACGAATCCGCGGTCACGGGATGGTAAACGTATGTTCTCGCACTGTTCAAGTCTAACTCTTTATTAACTAGATGCGATGTATTCGCTGGTTGTAAGGTGGCACTGTCATTCGTCGATGAGATCGTACGAAAGAATGAATCTCCGTCTCGACGATGTCGTCGAGGAAAACTATATTGAGTGGGTCTAAGGATATGAGATCCTCGGATTCGTCAAAGAAAGCTTTCGTTCAAAAGGAGAGGGAAATTAGCGCTGTTGCTAATTGGTCGATCTCCATATCGGCGTTTTGAAAGAGATGCTGGCCGCCCTTGAGGGGAGGTTGTTGACGGGGGGCAACGCTCGTGGAGGATAGGTTTCTCCTATCTTCCCGTAGTTGCAACAAAGTCTATTTGACGGACTTCGCTTGACTAAATCTTAAGATCTATAGCGGGTCCTTACGTTAGCTAAACATACGCCACAAAGGCATGCCGACACCCGGCGATCATCTTACCCGAAGGACAAAATCTGCGTGTGGCGGGCCGCGGGATAGAAACTATTGAAGTATTTACTGCCACGTATCGCTACGACTATTTCTTTTAAGGAGAGGTATAGAGTTACTCTGTGCCTTTGTTAGATAAAACTTTCATCCCTTTGACCGCGGCTACGTTCGGCGACTGATTGTCGCCTCGAGCCCAAGCTCATGATCATAAATATCGAACAATCGGAGCGGCATTCGTTTAATCCAAGTTACAGAGTTGCGGTATTCCCGCGAATCCAAGGAGGAGCTCCGGCGTTCTTTCATCTCCGACATATACAATAAGCTGAAGTACTGTAGGAAAGTAATTTACAGTGTTATTAGGTTTGGTTACATATTTCGATATCGTTCACGCCATCGCAAAAGCTTGTATGACGCTGCGTCGGCGTATATGCACACGGGGAGGTGATGGACGAGGCGAGGATGATAGCCTCCCGCGAAGTAGCGTCTGGCCCTGACGGAGTCCCGCGACGGGTATCAGGGGAGATGATGCGGGTCATGGCACCTAGACTGCGACTCCTATTTACATCATGTTCGAAGGAAGGTGCCAATCCTCGGATATGGCGCACGGCGAGGCTGGTATTGCTTCGGAAGGAGGGACGACCAGCCCTTGTATCGTCCGGTATGACTATAGGATGAAGTGTGCAATTTCTTCCAAAGAATCATTGCCAGAATCATTGTACTGTTCTCAGTCGAAAATGTTCGTGAGATGTCAACAACGACTTTTGGCATCAATGACGTAGTTTAGTGATAACTACACTATCAGCTAGGGCCATCTGTAGGCAAATTCCGGTTTCATATTTACAAACCTGATACGCTCGATTTGACAGGGATCAGTGCGGACATAGCGCTAATTGTCTAGTGTGCGCTGAATTGGGCAAGAAATCTGGAGTACCGGGCACATCGAATACTCGGCATGTTTGCAACAGCAACGGAAATACGGGGATTTGACTATTTGAGTCCGAATATGCAAACCTGCAATGACGCCGTATTTGACACGGCCCAGATTTGACACAGAGCAAACCGGCTGGAGTATGCTGTATTTGGCAGCAAATGTGGAGTATAACATGCATCCTATTGTGGACATACTTACTATGAAAACGGAGATACATTCAGTTGAATATTTAGGCTTGAATGAGCAAAACTACAAATACGCTGGATTTGACTCGTTCCGTATTTAACATGGCTTAAACCAGATGAAGCGCCTAGTGTATGGCAGTCGATGTGGAATATAACGCGCACCGATTTGTCGACATATCTGCAACAGAAACTGAGTCAAGTCAATCTGAATATTGAACCCTGATCATGCATTACTGCATTTACGCTTGATTTCACGGGGTCCGGATTTGACATAGCGCAAACCAGATGATGTGAGCTGTATTTAATAGCAACTACGGAGTATAAAGCGCATCGAATTTTCCACATATCTGCAATCGAAACGGAGATACGATGATTTGATTATTTAGGTGTGATAATGCAAAACTGCAGTTGCGTTGGGTTTGACCGGACCAGAGTGGACATAGCGCTAATTGGATGATATTGGTTTAATTTGCAACAAATGTGGAATGCAAGTATTGGTGACACATTTCCAACAGTAGCGGAGATGCGTGGATTTGAATATATAATAATGTATATGAAAAACTGCAATTACGCTGGATTTGTTGGTGATCGGAGATGACATAGTTTAAATCGAATGATGTGCACTGTATTGGCAGCAAATGTGAAGTATAACCTGAGTCGAATTGTCGGCATATCTGTAACAGAATCGTAGATACGTTGATTTGAATTTTTATGCACGAATTTGCAAAACTGCAATTACGCGGGTTTGACACGGGCCAGAGTTGACATAGCGCCAGCCCACTAATGTGCGCTGTATTTGGCAGCAAATATGGAGTGGATGTCGGCACATATGCTATAGAGGCGGAGACACATTGATCTGAACGTTTATTCCTGAGTATGCAAAACTACAATTACGCTGCACTTCACAGGGTCCAGAATCGACATAGCCCAAAGCGGCTGATGTGTGCTGTATTTGGCAACAATTTTGGCTTATAACACGCTTTACGTTGTCGGCATATCTGCAACAGAAGCAGAGATACGTTGATTAGAATATTTCAGCCTGAATATGCAAAGCTGAAACTACGTTGGATTTGTCGGAGACCAGAGATGACATAGCACAAACCCTCCGATGTGTGCTTAATTTGGGAGACAATGTGGAGTATAACACACATAAATTCATCGTCATATCTGCATTAGAAACAGAGATACGTAGATTTGAGTATTTAAGCCTGAATATGCAAATTTGCAATTACACAGAATTTGATCGGGTCCAGAGTTGACGTGGCACAACCCGGCTGATTTGGCAGCATATGTGCAGTATTATGCGCATCGAATGGTCGTCATTTGAGCTCTTGAGGCGGATATACGTGGATTTAAATATTTTAGACTGAGTATGCAAAACTGCAAATACGCTGGATTTGACACGGTCCAGAATTGACATTGCACAAACTGGCAGATATGCGCTGTATAGGTTTATTTGAACATCTAAGCATGAATATGCGAAACTACAATCATGCCGGATTTGACTGAAACCAGAGAGGACATAACGGAAACAGGCTGGTGTGCGCTGCATTTGGCAAGAAATGTGGGGTACAAGTCACATCGAATTCTCGACATATTTGCCACAATAACGGAGATACGTTGATTTTATTATTCGTGCATGAGTATCCAAAATTGCAATTGCGCTGGATTTAACAATGGTCAGAATCGACATAGCGCAAACCGGCTGATGAGTAATACATTTGGCAGTACGATACTAACTCGAATTGTGGACATATCTGCAACGGAATCCGAAATAGCTTGATTTGAATATTTAATCCTGAAAATGGAAAGCGCTATCAACACCAATCTCAGCAACGCTAACACCTCTCACAACTTGACAACGCTAACAACTCCACTCTCAACAACGCTAACACCTCTCGCAACTCGACAGCGCTAACAACTCTACTCTTCGACTTCTCGATTAACTCCGAGCTCTCGACTCACTCTTATTTCTCGATCAACCGCTCAACGCTTCTCGGTCAGCCAATCTTTAAAGTTAAATCGTCCCCTACCATTAGCGTTTGTTTTTCCAACTCTCTAACCTCATTCTATTAACGCTCCGCAAGTACAAGGTGACTTTAGTCACATAGGCTTTCTCCCCGATGTAAACTAACAACCGAAGGACAGACGACATTGTTTTGATCGATTTCTAATGAGGATTTTTCCTCAGGATACTACAATATGTTGACTTGAATATTTAAGCCTGAATATGCAAAACTGCAAATGCACTGAGGTTGGCTGCGTCCACACGTTACATAACTCAAACCAGATAATATGCACTGTATTTGGCAGCGAACATGGAGTATAACGCGCTTCGTTCTGTCGGCATATTTGGAATGCAAACGGCGATACGGTGATTTGAATAATTAACCATGAATATGTATAGCAGCAATTCGCTGGATTTGACAGATCCCGGAGTTGACATAGTACAAACCTGCTGATGTGTGGTGCATATGACATCAGATGTGAAATGTAACGGACATCGAATTGTAGCCATATGTGCAATAGAAACGGAGATACATTCATTTGAATATTTTAACCTGAATATGCAAAACTACAATTACGCTGGATTTGACAGGGACCAGAGTTGAAATAGCGCAAACCAGCTGACATGCAGTGCACATGACAGCAAATGTGACATATAACGCGCATCGAATTTTTCGAAAATGTTCCGCAGAAACGGACATACCATGATTTGAATATTTACGACTGCAAACGCAATACTACAATTGCGATGGATGTTTCAAGGACCAGATCTGATATGGCTGTAACCAGCTAATGTGCGGTGTATCTGAGTGCAAATATGAAGTGTAACGCGCTATTTATAATCGAAATATATGCAATAGAAGCGGAGATACGTTTTTGTGAATACGTAAGCCTGAATATGCGCAACAGCAGTTACGGTGTGATTGACAGAGCCTAGAGTTGACCGCAAACTTGCAGATGTGCGCTGGTTATGACATGGGATATGAAATATAACGGGCATCGCATTGTACCCATTTGCGCTATAGAAACGGAGATACGTGGATTTGAATATTCTAACCTGAATATGCAAAACTGCAATTACGCTTGATATGTCAAGGACCAGAGATGATATAGTAGCTCGAGCCAGCTGAAGTGCGCTGTATTTGGCAGCCAATGAGGAGTATATCTCGCACCTAATTGACGACAAATCTGCAATTGCAGCGGTGATACATTGTAGTTAATATTCAATAATGGGCCTATTACGATACAGATAGTATTAGCGTGACTGAAACACATTGCCGTCTCAGTAAAACCATTTTATTTCAAGCTTCACGCTACAGTTCTGAATCCGGACAAGACCGTTTCAAGTTCTCGCAAAAGCAAGCAGTCAAATTACGGTACTTACACGAGTTAGAGTCTAATACATTTTACTGGTCCAACATCGATGGGGCGATCTCGCACCGAAATTTTCGGAGGACCGCGTAATCTTCCAACGACGACCGCCGTACGAGCAGCGGATAAACTTATTTCGTTCCTTAAGTTGTCCTCACCGCGTCCTCTACTTCTTGATTCTTGGTTGGTAGCTTTAGCGGCTGCAGCTCCGAGAAATTGCATCTTGACCCGCTTTCTCGTATGTCGCATGTGGCGTCTCACTTTCCGCCGTAGACACTTGTCGGATCTATATACGTTGAACCATTTGCGCGAGACAATCGCGGCGCTCCGCAGGGACGAGGGATCCAATTTTCGAAGTATCAAGTGCGAAACCTCCAGTGGTAGTTCTGAAATGATATCTACCTTACTTGGCACGAACAAACCAACGACGCGTAGCACAGATCTAAAGAAACTCCATGTTGCTTCTATTGTGGCGCGAGCACGACTGACGGTCTGGCTGAGAATGAATTCTTATATATGTGCCGTTCGTCACGGTGCACTGCGAGTTCCGGCTCCGGTGAGAGTCCTGGACAGTCAGAATCGATCGCATGTGCATGTATCATCCTATAGATCGGGTTCACATTATTATTAGTGTTAGATGCGTGAAACGAATCTTCATTTGGATTAGACGTTGTAGTTATGCAATAGAGCAGATATTCACTAGTGCGAATTTGATTTGAGGTGTATGGTAGCGATTTAGGTTTAAAGGCACAAGAGTATATTTAACTATGTAGCTTATTAAAATATACCCTACGTGTACACTAGTCGTATAATACACTTGTTGTCTTGATTCGTGATTACGAATAGATGGGCGCAAAGAAGTATCGACTTAGCTGCTACTCCTCGTGTCACTCGATAAAAAAGAATGCCTCGCTACCCTGCTCGCTATATTCATATGCGTTGGAGTTGACAAAAGGCGTTGGGATTTGAATTTTGAAGGTGTTTTCGAAAATTCGCAACTGACGCTGAACTCTCGACCTTGTTTACAAATGTTGAATTTTCGGGTAGTTGACTCGAGGGCATATGATCACGACAAAATCTACGGATTTTGATTAACCTTCGGTAACCGCCTAAGGTTGTCGGATCTATAATAAACTCATCTTTCAGTAAACACGATTTTTTGTGTAGCGGGTTCACTCTAGACCGAAACCGTTATGAATTTTACCTACGAGTGCCGCTACAGTACCCGCTTGCCAGTGTTAACGTTACTTCTTTTTATGTTTGTTTATGTATGTTAGCGCGGTGCCCATGCTAACCGCTTAATTCAAACCCGTTTGAGGAGGAGAACGAACTCTCCTGCCCGAACGCGTGGTATAATTGGTTCTTGCGTCTCCGTCGCTTTGTTGCGCTTGCTCGCTGCTTTGCGGTCGGAAGATTTTCCCAGGTAAAAATACGTCGTAGGTTTCTGCGCTCCTTTCCAGATGCTCAATATCTTCCGACACGATGAAGGCGGGTTTTATACGATCTACGGAGACTTTCACGCTTTTGTCCTTCATCCGTATGGTAATGGTTTTCATCCACGCTGTGTAACCTGATAGGGGCCATCGTATGGTGGTTGCAGTGGACCTCCGATTGCATCGTGGCGTACGAAAACGCACGGCGACGTTTCTAAATCGCGGAACATGAACGTTTTCTTTTCGCCGTGTCGTGAAGTCGGCAGAGGTCTAATATCGCTCATTCGCTCTCGCAGACAGTTTGCGAATTCCGCGTTGGCCGGTTGTTTTGCTGGTACAAAGAATTCTGCTGGCAATCGTATGTCCGTACCATAAATCATTTCGGCTGCCGTTGCGCTCAGGTCCTCCTTGATAGCGGTTCTAATGCCTAAAAGAGCTATGGGAAGGCTTTCAACCCAGTTGCTCGAATTGTGGCATTTGATTGCGGCCTTAAGCTGCCTGTGAAAGCGCTCTACCATCCCGTTGGACGCGAGGTGGTAGGCTGTGGTACGCAAATGCTTAATGCCGAGCATCCGGCATAGTTCGTTGAAAAGACTGGATTCGAATTGGCGTCCTTGATCGGTTGTTATTTTTGCACGGACGCCAAAACGCGCTATCCATGTGGAAAGAAGAGCCGAGGCAACGGTCGTCGCTTCCATATCTGGTATTGGAATTGCTTCGGGCCAACGTGAAAAACGGTCGATACATGTTAGACAATATCGGTAGCCTTGTGAATATTGCATGACGATGATGTCTAAATGTATATGCTCGAATCGTCCTGCGAGCTCTCCGAATGTTCCGGTCGGCGTTAATACGTGTCTCGCTATTTTACATTGTTGACACGGGATGCATTGCCTTGTCCATGTTTGGCAATTTTTGTTTACCGCCGGCCAAACTATACGCGATTTTACGAATTTTTGGGTCGCGCGTATCCCTAGATGGGAAAGTCCGTGGAGCGAATTGAATACGTCGCGCCGCAAGGGTTTCGGTACGTACGGTCGTACGATGTCGCCTGATACGTCGCAGTATATTTCCGCGTCGTAATCCGGAAAACGAATTTTCTTAACCTGCAACGCGGATATATCGGAGTTGATGATGTCGCGGAGCTCCTTGTCGTTTTCTTGCGCGGCGGCGAGAATTGTGTGATCCACGGATTTTCCTATGGCTTCGATGCGAGATAGGGCGTCGGCTGCATTGTTATTCAGCCTTTTTATATGCCTTATATCGGCCGTGAACTGCCCGATATAATCTAGTTGACGGAATTGTCACGGCGATCACTTGTCGGGATTTTGACTGAACGCATAGGTGTGGGGTTTGTGATCTATGAAAATAATGAAATTCCTCCCATCTACGGCGTGTCTAAATCGCTTGACCGCGGTATACATAGCGAGTAATTCGCGATCGTACGCGCTATATTTTCGCTGCGCGAAATTTGAGGCTTTAGTTAAGAAACCCAATGGTGGCCGAGTGTCATTCGCGCGTTACTGCAACACCGCCCCTATTGCAAAGTCGGACGCGTCTACTGCGAGGCTGATGGGCGCGCCAGGTATACGATGCGCTAACATCGTAGCGTTAGCTAGGGCGCGTTTTGACTCGCTAAAGCTCGTTTTGGCTTCCTCCGACTAAATAATGGGCATGTTGCCCTTTTTCGCCCCTTGCAACAAATCGTTGAGGGGTTGCAAAATTTTAGCTGCCCCCGGTATGAAACGTCGGTAAACGTTAATCATACCGAGGTATCCGCGTAGTGCCTTGATGTTCGCGGGGAGCGGTGCTTCGTTTATGGCTGTAACGCGATCGGCGAGCGGTTTTATTCCGTGCGCGTTTACCGTATGGCCTAGGAAGGCTATTTCATTAATTCCGTACTCGCACTTTGCGAGGTTGATTACTACGCCGTACTGGTTTAGACGTTCGAACAAGATCCGCAAGTGCCAGCGGTGCTGCTCCTCGATTTCCGAAGCTACCAAGAAGTCATCTATGTACGCGTAAACGAAATCTAAGCCTCGCGTCGACAAATCTTTGACACGTTTGCGCGGCGTTTCGAAGCCCAAACATCATGTTGTTTGCTTCGAAAAGGCCGAATGGTGTCGAAATCGCGGTTTTTGTAACGTCCTCAGGCGCGATTGAGATTTGATGGTAGGCTCGCACTAAGCCAATTTTTGAGAATATTCGCCGACCGTGTAAATGCTGCGCGAAGTCTTGTATGTGCGGTGGAGAGCACCTGTCGGGTACAGTTCGGGCGTTTAGCGCCCTGTAGTCACCGCAATGTCGCAGACTTCCACCCTTCTTTGGGACGACGTGTAGTCGAGATGCCCGGGATCTCTTCGATGGGCGCATGACTCCTTGCTCGATAAGTGTTGCACATTCCGCCTTGATTGGCTTGAGACGGTCCGGTGCGAGAGGGCGGGGTTTGCAATATACGGGCGGGCGGGGTGTGGTTTCGATGTGGTGCTCCACACTGTGCCGTATTTTCTCTCACCCAAAGGCCGGTGGGCGCGTTAGATCTGCACATTTCTCCAAAAATTGGTGGTAGACCAAATCCCCGTTTACGGTCTTAATCATAAGCTGTTCGCAGTTGACGGCGTATCCCCTGGTCGATAGCTGGTTTGTTGTGTCGAGAAGTCGTCTTTTTCTTGGATCCACAAGCAACCCGTAATGACTTAGGAAATCTAGGTCGATGATGGGGGTTTGCACATCGGCGACAGTGAAGTGCCATTTGAAGGCACGTCTAAGGGACAGGTTCAGCTCAATCGCTATAGTGCCGTACGTTGCGATGCGCGTCCCATTGGCAGCGAATAGTTCATACGTTGTTTTCTTTACGTCCCTAGATAGCCTGCTTCGGGGATGAACGCCGATATCAGCAACGGTGTCAACTAAGAACGAAGTCTTCGTTCTCTGGTCCAAAATAAAGATGCGGCGAGATCCCAAGCCGTCGCCGTCCTCCGCTTTTACGGACGGCTGGGGTCGTTTCCCGACTTCCACTTACAATCGTGGCGCGATCGCCGAACCTCGCATGATAGAAGCAAATTCCGTCCTGGCGCGGATAGTCTCGGGAACGCGAACGGCGGCGGGGTCGAGTGAGAGAATTCGAACGTCTTCGTAGTCGATGATACCCGCTGATTCCCATAGCCTTAATCTGTTCTCGCAGTCTACTGACCTCGGCGGCCAGTGCGTCGTTTTTGCCTTCGTGTGATGCCGGTGGCTCGATTGTGACTATCTTAGCGCGCTGCCCGTTACGATTATACGCCTCGTTGAGTTTATCCGCTCTCCTGGTCAGTTTCTCGATACTCGTATCGTCCACTGCAGCCAGGACTTCCCTGATGCGATTCCTCCACAAGCTGTGGATGAATTCATCGGAAGCGAGGGGGCTGGCTAATTTTTTAAGTCATTATAAAACTGTGAGGGTTTTCTGCCGCCCATCTCTTCACGTTCGACTAACCTTTCGAACTTGGCGCTGTCCGATTCGGTCAGGGCGCGGATCAGCTCGCTCTTCAATTTATCGTACTGGCCTGTGGCGAGGAGGTTGGTCACTGTATCCTCAATCTTCGCGAGGTAATGTGGGTCGAGGAATCCCATGAGGGCTAAGGATTTTTCATCGTCGTGGAAGATGCCGGCTACCCCGAAATATTTCTCTAAAATGGAAAACCAAATCCTGGTCATCGTGGGCATAAAGGGCGGCACGCGGAACGATGAGCCGGCTGGAGTTCGTTTGCTCTCCTTTTCCATTGTGTGAGTTGCGGACTATGATATTCAAACTGCGACTAGCCTATCGCTGTCACCTCTTACACAAAAATCACGTCGGTGTCACCAGTTTGAGATGTATGGTAGCGATTTAGGCTTAAAAACACAAGAGTATATTTAACTGCGTAGTTTATTAAAATATACCCTACGTGTACACTAGACGTATAATACACTTGTTATCTTGATTCGTGATTACGAATAGATCGGCGCAAAGAAGTATCGACTTAACTGCTACTGCTCGTGTCATTCGATAACAAAGAATGCCTCGCTACCCTGTTCGCTATATTTATACGCGTCGGAGTTGACAAAAGACGTTGGGATTTAAATTTCCAAGATGTTCTCGAAAAATCACAACGGACGCTGAACTCTCGACCTTGTTTACAAATGTTGACATTTCGGGTAGTTGACTCGAGGGCATGTGATCACGACAAAAACGACGGAATTTGATTAGCCTTCGGTAACCGCCTAAGGTTGTCGAATCTATAATAAACTCATCTTTCAGTAAACACGATTTCCTGTGTAGCGGGTTCACTGGACCGAAACCGATATGAATTTTACCGACGAGTGCCGCTATAGGTGTATAATGAATCCTCAGGCTAGCTAAACATATACTGTTGAGATGCGTTGACATCTGGCAATCATCTTATCCGACGGATAGAGTCTGCGAGTGGCGAGACACGGGACAGAAACCGTTGGAATGTTTACTGTCAGGTGCCGCTACGATTATTTCATTTAAGGACAGCTATAGAATTACTCCATGCCTTTATTAGACAAAACGTCGGAATGGATGGCTACAATTGTTGAATTACAGCTATGGTAGAATCTAGATTACAATGTTACGGGATTTTCCCAAAATTCCAAACGGAAGGTTCCCGTGTTCTATCATCTCCGATTTATATTTATGCTTGATCTGTCTGGGACCAGTCTGGATATAGCGCAAACTGGCTGGCATACGATGTATTTGGCAAGAAATGTGCAGTACCAGGCACATCGAATTGTCGACATATCAGCAACAGCAACGGAGATACGTGGAGTTGAATATTTGAGTCTGAATCTGCAAAACAACAATTACGCTGCATATAACAGAGACCAGAGTCGATGTTCTGGCGCGCAACACATTTGCACTCCATCCCGCGCGGCTTGACAGCCAACGGTCCACGTGCCATCCTTCGAATCTTCCATAGTCCCAAGGACCCATCATAAAGCCGAAATCCGAACTGCATTGTTCGCACAGAAATACTATTTCAAATCATTTTCGCCCATACTTCTTAAGTGGTTTATAAATGACTCGTGTATAGCCTTCTTTCCTTCTGCCCCTAATCACGCGAAACTATAACTAGCATTTAAACAAAATCAACTATGTTTCGCGTCAACGAGAGTCGTAAATTCCCGTTACCATCAGATAATCGACGCCACTGTAAGGACATAGAAGGGGTTCGGAAATACAAATAATTCCCTTTATTTAGCGCACAACATCTATACATATATCTTATACTCTAAAGACCTCGAAATGCTACTAGCACGCACGCTTATTGTCAACCGGCTACTCCAGATACTTCTAACGCCTGACTCTACTCTTTTGTCCCAACTAAGGCCTGGACGTCCTCTGACGCTTACACGCACATTTACATGTACAGTTTAAAAGTATCATGTTCCTAACACGCCTCCTTACATTTATACTGTACACTTAATCGTAGTTACATGCTTTGACGAATTGCGTAACAGAAACTTTAACACTTATTGCCTTATCTACATTTCTCTTAGTATACATTCATCCATGACCTAAACCTATCGAATGTCTCTCTACGCTGTGCCTTCGAAAAAATATCCGCAGTATTTTCGCCTGTACTTACTTTAAGTATGTTTATCTTGTTCTCCTTTAAGCACTCGTGAACGTGGTGCTAATGAACTTCAATGTGTTTAGAATTTTTCCAAAAATTTCCGTGCTTTGCTATACTTATCACTCCAGAGTTATCCTCATCAATTTTTACAGGGTTATCGTCGAGATTTACATTGAAGATTTTCATAATTTCCCTAATGGACATTAATTCACTCACCGCTTCCGATAGAGCTACATACCCTGCATACGTCGAGTCTTTTGTCACACACCTTTGTTTTTTAGACTTCCAACCAATTACATTTCCATTCAATCTAATTACATATTCAGAAGTCGATTTCCTTTCTAATTGATCTCCTGCCTAATCAGCGTCCACATATCAATCTATCGTTTCACATTTTTCATTCCTTTTATAATCTAATCTTAAATCTCTAGTCCGGTACAAATATTTCAATATTCTCATTACAACAATCTTGAAATCTACTCAAATAATTCACACTATAACTTATATCGGGTCTGGTATTTTCACTAATATACAACAATGCGCCCATTAAAATTTGTATCCAATATCCTTTCTATTTATCTCAGCTTTTTCAATTTTTAATTTGGTCTCCATAGGTGTACAGTACAATTTGCTATTTTGTGACTTACATTTGTTTGTCAATGATTCAATGTATTTCTTGTGGCTTAATCTTATTTCATTTTTGAAATAATCATAGTCTCTATTTATTCCAAGATATTCTTTGACTTCATCTAAATCTTTCATTCCAAATCTATTAGTTAATAACTTCTTTACCCTTTGTATCTTCCTTTTATTTTACTACAAATTAGCAAATCGTCTACATACATTAGCAAATAAACAACATTTTCTCCCTCTCCATGTGTATATAGGCACAACTCTATGTTATTCTTCTTAAAACCTAATCTCGTCACATACTTATCAAGACACTCATACCACTCCCTTCGACTTTCTTTTAACCCATAAAGCGCTTTCGATAGTTTACAAACTCTATTCGTTCCGTCCGCATATCCCTTTGGTTGATTTACATATACCTCCGAGGTTACTTCACCATTTAAAAAAGCAGTTTCTACATTCATTTGCTCAATAATTAATCCATTTTGACAACAATATGATAGCAATATCTTAAAGGTCTAATTATTCGCTACTGGGGAGTATATGTCATCGGTACGTTTCTTTGTTGGAATCCTCTTACCACTAATCTAGCCTTATACCTGTCATCTGATTTTCTCGTGTAAACCCATTTTACATCTAATACATCTTTGCCTTTTACCCTTTCTACCAATTTCCAAGTTTTATTCTTATAAAGACATTCTGTTTCCTTATCCATAGCTTGTTTGCAATCTTCACTATCTTCGCAACAAATCGCCTCCTCAAATGTACAAGGGATATCTACACTACAATAATTTGCATGGATTTCACTAATGTTTTCTTTTTCTGGATGTCTTACTGGAGTTCTCTTATTACGTGTAGATCTTCCAGTGATGTTTAAGCTTTCAAGACTGTTATCATTTTCATCTTCCCTACTTTCTAACTTTTCCTTATTCATGTTTACCAATAAATCATTATCCTCAATGTCATCGTTATCTTCATCGAATGAATTCTCCACAAAACCGATACATTTTGTGTCTGTTTCTATGACCTCTACATGTCTCGCTATTGTAATTTTCCCACCTAATAAGACTCTGTAACCTACTTCACTATATCCTAACAAAATTCCCATATCTGCCTTCTTATCCCATTTAGAATCTCTTTTTTGTTCCGGTCTTCGTACAAAAACTTTACTTCCATATAGATGTAGATTTTCAACACTTGGTTTTCTCCCGAAGAATATTTCAAAAGGTGTCTTTCTCTCTATAGTATTTGCCAGTGTTCTATTTTTCAAGTATACCGCTGTACAAACTATTTCCGGTCAGTACCTTTTATGTACTTTCGCTTCCGCTAACAAGCAACGCGCCATGTCCATAACTGTTCTATTATACCTTTCCGCTGTCCCGTTTAACTCGTGTACGTAGGTTGGGCAATTATTAATTCTGATACCTTTATCCCTAGCAAATTTATAAATTCGATTATTCAAATACTCTTTTCCATTATCACATCTCAATATTTTTAACTTCTTGCCCGTCAAATACTCGGCTTCATTTACAAACTGTACGAAACAATCAAAGACCTCACCCTTTGATTTTATACAATAAACTCTAGCTATTTTGCTATAATCATCGATAAATGAGATGAAATATTTCTCTTCATTGAATCCGGAAGTCTTAAAGGGACCGCACACGTCCGTATGAATAATTTCCATTATCTCCCTAGCCTTGGTTTGATTATTTTTGTATGGTAAATTGTGCATTTTACTTTCTATGCACACCCTACATTTCAAAAATTCCTTCTCAATTTCATTCGGTATACCAGTAACTAGCTGCTCTTTACTCAAAATATTTAAATATTTAAAATTTACGTGTCCTAACATCCTATGCCATCTTTCCTTTTTACTCATACCACTACGTTCGGCGCTGTTTGCTAAGTGCTCCTTCCCTTTCAATATACTTTTCATTCTATATGTTCCCTTTTCTTTAACCGCTACCGCTGTAAGCTTATTCTCCTCATCTATTACTTTTGCAATATTTCCTATTGAAATAACCGTGTTCCTATTATCTGTTAACTTGCCTAAACTAATCAAGTTTGCGGACATTTCTTTCGCGTAAAATACATTATTCATATTTATTTCATTTTGCTTTCCAAATGCTTCAAAATATCTTATAACATTCCCCAATTTTGTTGCCTTTATCGATCTATTATCGCCTAAATATATATTTACCGGTTCTTTAAGGTTAATAGATTTATCGAAATAATTTACGTTGTTAATTTTGTGATCTGTGCAACCGCTATCTAATGGCCACATTACTTCATAATTACTTATCACGTTCGCCTCGCCGCTGTGTGCTGCGTGCGCCGTTGCTATCCATGTGCTTGATCTTGAGTTACCATGCTCGCTCGTGCCGGTTGTTGACTGACGATGGAAATTTCCATGTCCCCTGCTCGTATTTCCTTTGTTTCCTCCTCCTCTGCTGCGACCATGTGTTGACCGAAGGCAAAAACTGATACTGTTTCCCGCGTCGTCGCCATTTTGACACTCTCTCGCAAAATGTCCTACTCTTCCACATCTGAAGCATCCTTCCTTTTTTGCAGAAAAGGCGTTGGTTTGCATTTCTCCTCGATTGGACTTATTTTTCTTCTCCGCTATTTCAATTTTATTTTTTACATACGCTACCGTTTCATTTTCGGCTTTCAGTGCATCTACTATTTCCTCTATGTAGCTGTATTCTTCGGGTAACGTATTCAGCATGTAAGTTAGTTTTTCCCTGCCACTCACTTGTGCACCCGCACAGTTTAATTCGTTTATTAATTTTTCGAAATCGCTAAAGAACGATGCTGAATCACTGTAGTTCTCAAGTTTTATCTTTTCCAATCTCCTTCTGCATACGACCTGTAGTACCGTCGACTCCTTCAAGTACATTTCATCAAACTTTTTTACTATCTCATACGCCGTTTTTTCTTCTCTAATATATTCCAATTGTCTGTTTGTGATGGCACTATAAATTATATTTATTGCCATCGGATCATTTTTGTCCCAGTCTTCACTGTCTGTTTCTGTCTTCACCCTAGTTGTGACAATCTCGCATTCTCTATACTTGAAAAACATCGTTATTCTTTGCTTCCACATACCGTAAATATCCATCGAAAATTGGTATCACGATTTCCAATCTCTCCATTTTAAATGATTCCTTATCTCTTACTCAATCGTTCCTACGTGCTCGAAGTGTATTTTTCCTCTTTGTAACCTTTGAACGTTTCTTTCTTTACTGAAGACTCACTCGATCTAACTCGCAATATTGAAAACCATGCACTAAAATAGCTGGCAAAACTATGAACCACGCTCTGCTACCATGTAAAGATATAGAATGGATTCGGAAATACAAATAATTCCCTTTATTTAGCACACAACAGTTATACATATATCTTATACTCTAAAGACCTCGAAACCCTACCCGTACGCACGCTTGTTGTCAACAGACTCTTCCAGATACTTCTAACCACTGACTCTTGTCTTTTGTCCCAACTAAGGCCTGGACGTCCTCTGACGCTTATACACACATTCACATGTACAGTGTAAATGTGTCATGTTCCTAGCAGAATTGTTATGCGACAGATGCATCAACATACCATACAAGAAGAATTGGAAACTAGGACAAAAAGGAAGAACTTTGAAAGAGATACTTATAATCATGGTAAACGACAAAAAATTCGTAAATGTTCAAGTGAATCTGACGAGGAGGATATTGATGAAAAGGTAGTTGACAATAGATGAATACAAGTAATAACACAAGAGTCAAACAAGAGCCCGCAGGGAGGGCTCGCTTATGTGAGCATATGAGATCTGGCAAACCCACTTTCCCGAAGCCAGAGGGACCGTCGGGACAAGCGTCCCGCTTACGTGAGTCCCTATGTACTCCGCAGGGAAGGTTGTCGGGGGTGTAAGGGGTTTAATTAATATTACATCCTCTCTACGTGGCCTTGGGCAGTAGCGCACCCACGATCCTGATGCCAAGGATGGGACCGCCGGGATAAGTTCTCGGGTACAAAAGTACCTTGAGGCCCCCGCTTACGTGAGTCCCATCTGGAACGCCGAGCTCGGTTAGCAGGTCGCTGGCCGGCAGTCAGATGGCCGTACATCCATACGATATTCCCACCAACGACTGAGGTTGGTACCACGGGCGATCGAGTTACAGCCCGGAGGGAGTAGCGACCCCTCCGATCGGCCAATTAATGGGTATGGACTCGTGGTGGCAGTGGTTGATGGACAAGATGCTGGCAAGAGGGCCGATTTAAGGTGGAGACTCCACCGAATGGACTTCGGCGGATGAGCAGCGTCCCACCTGCTCCGAAACCGTACTGGTGAGACGGGATGGCTTAGAATGTGCCCCGTTCGACCTGATACGAGCGACAGCTCCTGCAGGCTAAGCTGATCCAGGGAGCAAGGTATTGGGTGCCTTGTGCGATGGTTGGGCGTAATCTCAACTCCTATGGTCCTAGGAGGCCCGGCTACTGTGTGGAATTATAATCGAGGAAAGCACCCGTTACCAAAAGACAATGCTATTTGTATAACAAATATTTAGTCGACACAATTTGTCTTTATTTGGAATGATTAGATACCTGCTTGTGGCAGCTGCTCCCATAATAGAATAAGTTGCAGTACCTTAGTCTACAATCCATTACTTCCCAACATCAATATTTGCCTCAGGTCTTTTATAATGAAATATGTAGAGGACAGGGTATATGGGACTTTTGACCGTCAGACTTATTTGAGGTTATCGATTGTCGTCGTAATCGCCGAATTTACTTAAAATAATAAGGTAAGGTACAGCCTATGGGCCCTGAGTCGTAGATACAATGTGTAAAAATATTCCATAAATGTTCGTCACGAAATTCAGCAGATCGCTCGTTGATACTCGTAGGTATAAGAAGATACTTTACTCTTTGGGTTGCCTCGGTTTACTTATACTGGTCGGGGTGGAAGTCGGAAGATTCAGAATCGACTTTGTTCGAAGTAGCGGCAACATTTTTATGCTCCGAGTGTATTTACTTGTATCCTTACGATCCTGATACTCCGAGGCAAAATACCAATAGGATTTGAATTTCCCTCTGGCTCATATGCCGCAACAAATTTTTATAGTTTGTGCTCATGCATAGGTACTTATGAACTATCTAAAATATATAATAAGCTGAAGTACTGTAGGGAAGTAATTTACAGTGTTACTAGGTTTGGTTACATATTTCAATATCGTTCACGCCATCGCAAAAGCTAGTATGATGCTGCGTCGGCGTATATGCACACGGGGAGGTGATGGACGAGGCGAGGATGATAGCCTCCCGCGAAGTAGCGCCTGGCCCTGACGGAGTCCCGTGACGGGTATGATGGGAGATGATGCGGGTTATGGCACCTAGACTGCGACTTCTATTTACATCGTGATCGAAGGAGGGTGCCAACCCTCGGATATGGCGCACGGCGAGGCTGGTATTGCTTCGGAAGGAGGGACGACCAGCCCTTGTATCGTCCGGTATGCCTATAGGATGAAGTGTGCAATTTATTCCAAAGAATCATTGCCAGATTCATTGTACTGTTCTCAGTCGAAAATGTTCGTGAGATGTCAACAACGACTTTTGGCATCAATGACGTAGTTTAGTGATAAATACACTATCAGCTAGGGCCATCTATAGGCAAATTCCGGTTTCATATTTACAAACCTGATACGCTCGATTTGACAGGGATCAGTGCGGACATAGCGCTAATTGTCTAGTGTGCGCTGAATTGGGCAAGAAATCTGGAGTACCGGGCACATCGAATACTCGGCATGTTTGCAACAGCAACGGAAATACGGGGATTTGACTATTTGAGTCTGAATATGCAAACCTGCAATGACGCCGTATTTGACACGGCCCAGAGTTGACATAGAGCAAACCGGCTGGAGTATGCTGTATTTGGCAGCAATTGTGGAGTATAACATGCATCCTATTGTGAACATACTTACTATGAAAACGGAGATACATTCAGTTGAATATTTAGGCTTGAATGAGCAAAACTACAAATACGCTGGATTTGACTCGTTCCATATTTAACATGGCTTAAACCAGATGAAGCGCCTAGTGTATGGCAGTCGATGTGGAATATAACGCGCACCGATTTGTCGACATATCTGCAACAGAAACTGAGTCACGTCGATCGGAATATTGAACCCTGATCATGCATTACTGCATTTACGCTTGATTTCACGGGGTCCGGATTTGACATAGCGCAAACCAGATGATGTGAGCTGTATTTAATAGCAACTACGGAGTATAAAGCGCATCGAATTTTCCACATATCTGCAATCGAAACGGAGATTCGTTGATTTGATTATTTAGGTGTGATAATGCAAAACTGCAGTTGCGCTGGGTTTGACCGGACCAGAGTGGACATAGCGCTAATTGGATGATATTGGTTTAATTTGCAACAAATGTGGAATGCAAGTATTGGCGACACATTTCCAACAGTAGCGGAGATGCGTGGATTTGAATATATAATAATGTATATGAAAAACTGCAATTACGCTGGATTTGTCGGTGATCGAAGATGGCATTTGTCGGCATATCTGTAGCAGTAACGGAGAACACGTACATTTGAATATTTTACCTGTATATGCAAAGCTGCAATCACGCTGGATTTGACTCGACGCGGATTTGATATAGCTCAATTCGTATGATCTGCACTGTATTTATCAACAAATGCGGAGTATATCGCGCATTAAGAATTCGATATATCTGCAAGAGAAACAGCGATACGTAGACCTGAATGTTCAAGCATGAATATGCAAAACTACAATTACACTGGATTTGGCAGGGTTTAGACTTGGCATAGCTCTAACCAGCAGATGTGAACTGTATTTGGCAGGAAATGTGGAGAACAAGGCACATCGTATTGTCTGCATATCTGCATTAGAAACGGAGATAGGTTGGTTTGAATATTTAAGTCTGAAAATGTAAAAATGGAGGGTTTACGCCTGGATTTTACATCGGCCAGAGTTGATGTCAATTTGTCCAACCGTGGGGAGATTTGATCGCGTCGAAGCGCGTCAACGGGAGTCGCAAATTCCTGTTACGATTCTAAGAAACGACACCGCATATTGATCGATCCCCTGATTTCCGTTAAGATAATAGGGTGGTTGCGATGGTATAACTCTGCGACCAACAATGTTATTGATGAGAATTGTGGATCTTGATGTCCGAAATATTCTTATAGAAACATAAAATTTACACTGGCCTTTTCTAATAACGTAGACAAATTTTTATTTTATAAACGATTTTTAGAATATTTGTCGTTACACAGCTGCACGCGTCTCAGCACTTTCTTCCATACCCGACCTTATGCAGACTGTTAACCGACCGAACTGTTTACATTCGTCTGTTTTTCAGTCGCCGCGCACACACATATCTCCACACACTGATATCCACATACAAACATCTCCACTACGCACTCGACCTAGTCCAGCACAAAAATTTTACATATCTCTATACACCTCCTTAATTATTGTGCTGCATATTCATTTCCTTTTGTGAAAATTAAACCATTTTTAAAAATAATCTAAAATTTTCAAAATAATTTCTCCCTAGAGCCTTCGTTAGAATATCTGCTACATTGTTTTCTGAATTTACTTTTATAACGTCAACCTCTTTATTTTCCCAACTTTCATTTACAAAATGGAAATGTACTTCAATGTACTCATAATTTTTTGTCAAGTTTCCAAATTTTGATATCGCAATCGCTCCAGAATTATCTTCGTAAATTTTTATTGGTCTCTCGATCATTATTTTGAAATTTTTCAATAATTTCTTTACAAATTTTATTTCACTCACTGCTTCTGACAAAGCTACATACTCGGCGGCTGTTGATGATTTTGTCACGCTGTTTCGCTTTCTCGATTTCCAGTAAATTGCGTTTCCGAAAAATCTTATGATAAATCCCGTAGTAGTCTTGTAGTAGTCTTATGATAAATCACCGTCAACAAAACAATCAATGATTTCAGCGTTCAAATTTCTTTTATAAGTCAACCATAATTTTCTGGTTAAATATAAGTATTACAAAATTCTCAACGCATATTTATAATGTGTCCCGTCGTAACTGTTTTGAAATCGACTTAAATAGTTTACACTATAACTAACGTCTAATCTTGTTCCAGTACTAATATATAATGAAGCTCCTATGAGGTTTCTATATCTTATATCGTCTGAGGCTGACTGTGCGGGTTCTAAATTTAAGTTTTATTCCTTTGGTGTAAAATATAGTTTACTATTCTCTATATTCCATCGTTTCGCTAATGACTCTGTATAACTACTTTGATCAAATTTCATCTCACATTTCTTATTCTCACATTTCGTATTCAATGTTTATTCCTAAGTAAGTCTTTACTTCACCTAAGTCTTTCATCGATTTGTTTGACAATTTATTTTTAATTTCATCTATTTTTCTTTTGTATTTACCACACATTAATAAGTCATCCACGAATAGAATTAAGTATATAACATGATCGCTCTCATACTTCAAATACAAACAATAATCACTCTCACTTCTTTACAAACCTATTTTACATACTTACAAACCTAGTTTACATACTTTCCCGCTTTTATCGGCGTAACCCATAGGTTGTTTTACAAATACTTCCGATTTTATAGTTCCGTTTAGGAATGCTGTTTCTACATCCATTTGCATAATCATCGAACCATAATGACAACAATAAGATAGCAATAACTTCAGCGTTTGCATTTTTGCCAGTGGAGAGTATAAATCTTCCGGTATTTCCTTTTGTTGGAAACCCCGAACAACTAGTCGCGCTTTCTTACGATTATCGGATTTATTCGTATATACCCATTTCAAATCTAATACCTTTTTATCTTTTGGTTTCTCTACTAATTGCCAGGTTTTCATTTTTGACTAAACTATTCATTTCTCTGATCCATTGCTTCTTTCCATGATCTGCTGTCATCTCCACTGAAAGCTTCTTCATAGGTTTGAGGACTGCCTGCGCTAACTACATTCACATAAATGAAATATGAGCTCGTTTGGCCATATCTTTGAGGTTTCTTTGTTTCCCGTCCTGGCCTTCTGAAATTATTTTCTATGTCCTCAAGTTTTTCTTCTGATTCGTTACTTAAATTTCTCTCCCTTCTTATTACAACCTGCTCGACCTTTTCGTCACTTGTTTCACTTTCATGAATTTCGTTTGTATCCGAATGTTCTTCAAAATCCTTTTCCGTTTCATTATCTGATTCATCCATTCCTTGAAATCCTACTAAATTATCATTTTCACCTATAAATTCTACGTGTCTTGCAATTATAATTTTATTATTAACTAAGGTCCTATATCCAACGTTTTCATAACCTACAAGTATTCCAATATCTGCCTTTTTGTACCATTTCGAATTTATTTTAATTTCAGATACTCTTACGAAAACTATACTCCCGTACAATCTTAAATTAATTATATCCGGTTTCCTTCTTAACAATATTTCGATTGATGTTTTATTTTCACATGTTTTCGTAATGGTTCTATTTTTTAAGTACACCGCGGTTCTAACTATCTCCGACCAATATTTAATATTTAGTTTCGAATCATGTAATAAGCATCTAGCGGAATTCGTGATTGTTCTATTGTAGCGCTCAGCTGTTCCATTTAACTAGTGAACATAAGGTGGGCATGGTTCTAGGAGAATTCCTGTTTCCCTGATTAGATTGTACATGTTTTTGTTCATATATTCTTTTCCATTATCGCATCTTAGTCTCTTTATCTTCTTACCAGTAAGATTTTCAACTTTATTTATATAATCAAGGATTCAATCGTAAACCTCATCTTTCGATTTCAAAGTATAAATTAATGCGCACTTCCTATAATCGTCTATAAATGTTAAGAAATATTTAGATCCATCAAACCTGGTATTTTTATGAGGCCCATTTAAATCGGTATGTACCAATTCTAAAATCTCGCGAGCTCTACTACAGTTACTCTGGATAGGTACATTGTGCTATTTATTTTGCATACACGCACCACATTTTAATGGAACTTGCTCCAATTTTTCTGGCATTCTCTCAATTAATTTTTTCTTACACATCGTATCTAAATAATTAAAGTTTACATGTCCTCGGATTCTGTGAAATTTTTCCCTGTTCGTCATTTTTCTACATTTTTGGCGTGAGATTCTTGCCTTCCAATGTAACTAGTTATTTTATATAAACCATGATCTTTGAATGCGATCCCTATCAACTTTCTATATTTGTTATAGATCTTTGAAGTATTCCCTGCTGAGACTCTCTTATTTTTATTCGTTACTCTCGCATAGCTATCCAAGTTATTATCCATTTCTTCCACATAAAATACATTTGACATTATAATTTTAACCCTTCTTTTGTTTACTTCAAAGTAAGTTAAAATTTTTCCAACTTTTGTTCCTTTTAATGTTGTACCGTCTCCTAGTTTTACATTTATCGGGTTCTTTAAGTTTTCGTACTCAATAAAATACGAGTCATCATTTACAATGTGATCTGAACATTCACTATCCAATATCCGATCTATTTTTCGCGTATCGCTGGTATATACTGTGATAGTATCCTTACTATAATCGCGCTGCACTCGCGTTAGGAAGGAGTCAATTCCTTGGTCGTCGTAGTCCTGGCTGTTTAAATAATTTGCGTCTTGTCGACTTGCCCCATTGTAGCGTTGCTGCCAACCTCTGCTCCGTCCTCGTTGACCAAATCCACGCCGAACATATCCTCGTCTTCTCTGGCCAGAACCTCGTCCGCCGCGACCCCTATTCTGCTATGGCTGATTCGCACCTCCTTGCCATTGCGTTCCTCCATTGATTCCGCCTCTACATGTATTCGTGCAATTTTTTATCACGTGGCCGTACTTTCCACAGCCATGGCACTTTATTTCTCTCTTTTCTCAACTTTGAAGACATTTCCTATCACTTTTACTCTCCCTACGTTCCCATTTCCCACATTATAATTTTATGTTTTAAAAAATCACAAGTTCAATCACTTTCTTTCAATGTGTCGATTAAGTCATCAATATAAATCAATGATTCTGGTAGTGTTTTCAGCATGTAATCGAGTTTTTCACGTTCACTTACGTTTGCACCAACAACCTTTAATTCATTTATCGTCTTCTCAAATTCCGTGAAAAATGAACCTGATTCCTCAAAATCTTTCAACCTCATCATGTCGAGTCTACGTCTTATACAAAGTTGCAATGCTGTTGATTCCTTCATATACATCTCATCGAATTTTGTAATTATTTTGTAAACAGTGTCTTGATCACCAACAAATTCTAATCTACAATAGATCTACTTCATCGCCCATTGATTCTTTTCATCCCAATTATCTTTCGCATCCGTGTCCATTTTCTCTCCTGTATCCAATTCATAACATTTTTTACACTTTAAATACATTAATATTCTTTTTTTCCACGCTTTGTAATCACGTACATCGAATACTTGCATTTTAGTTTTATCGTCCATTGGCATCTTGATTCGTCTTTTCATCTTCACCCTTTTTTCAAAAATAGTTCTCACTATACAGATTCCTTTTATCTGCTCCGCCAACAGCCTTTTTATCTCTTCAGAACATATTTCCAATTCTTTCAAAATGAACCTTTTTTATACATTCACGACCGGTTACACGTGGTCCCATAACCTTAAATCTCGTCAACCACGATTTTTGCTACCATGTTGAGAATTGTGCATCCTGATGGCCGAAATATTGTACGCTGGCCATTACTATTAACGTAGACACATATTTACTTTATAAACGATTTCTAGAATATTTGTCGATGTACACTTGCGCGCGTCTCAGCACTTTTATTCATATCCGACCTTTTGAAGACTGTTAACCGATAGAACTGTTTACATTCGTCTGTTTCTCAGTCGCCGCGCACACACATATCTCCACACAGTGATATCCCGTTACAAAGATCTCCACTACGCACTGGACCTAGTCCAGCACAAAAATTATACATATTTCAATATTTATGAAATATGTATTTCCAACAACCTTGTACAACAACACAAGTTAGTAACTCCGCCGTTTAAGATATAGGTGACGAAGAAATGGATTGATCTTATATGAGTGAATCCGGGTAGATATATTGACTGATCTGAAAACCTAGATTGAGTATGCATAGATAGGTGGTTTTCGAAGAAGTCATGGGTGTAGAGAGTATTCGAACCGTGATATAACTCGAATTCAACTCTTACATACTAACGGAGGAAAGCTCGGTATGTAGGTAATTTTTGAACAAGGGAAGCTGATTCGTTGTTCACTCTTTTTGTTATGAAAAGGGAGGACAAGGATTCGCGATACCCATTGGGTATGATCAGCGTTAATGAATGAAGATAGGAGGAGTAAGCATCCTACCAAAGTGGCTCATGGATGACCTTGCCCATGGGAAAATCCACATATTTTCATCAGATAAATGTCCGGTTTAATATTATATAATTACCGGTTTTCCCATTATATAACTACCAGCTTTTCCGTAGTTTCTAAGAGCGCACAATAAACATAAGGACTTTTCTAAGAAATACACATCAATCAAAAACATTTAAGAAATTGGACGTGCAAGATGAAAGGGACCATCTAGAATTACTTAAAAAGTCTAAGTTTATGGTGGGTCCTTAGGTTTGATGAGGCTGTAAATAAGAAATGACGGCACTATGACAATAGTCTCGGCTCCGGCAGCGTTTTCGCGGTCAACGGATGCAGAACTCTACACTACGTTAGCGTCTGAGTTGCACTACATGTTAGAGCAAGGAGCAATTACTACGTATAAGAAAGACAGGTCGATTGCTGATGAGACCGCACTAGAGAGTGTCGTCTCTCCATCACGGCGACGCTGTCCAGGAAAACTATGATGGGTGTGCCTATAGTCACAAAATCATCGGATTCGTGGTGAAAAGTCTTCGTTCGGAAAATGAGGGAAATTGGCGTTACTGTTAATTGGTCAATTTCCACGTTGGTGGTTAGGAAAGGGTGCTAGCCGCCCTCAAGAGAGATTTCGAGAAGAGGAAGCGTCGTTCGTGAGAAACATAGATTTCTCCTATTTTCTCGTAGTTGGAACGAGGACTGTTTGTCGGTTTGATGGACTTTAGTTAAACAAATCCTAAGATTTATAGCGGGTCCTCGGACTAGCTGATGATGTACTTACTCAAAGAATAGAGTCTGCGTGTGGCGAGCCACGGGACAGAAATCGTTGAAATGCTTACCGTCGTGCCCCGTCCCAAGTATTTCTTTTAAGGAGAGCTATAGAGTTACTTCATGCCTTTGTTAGACAAAACGTTTATCCCTTGACCGCGACTACGTTCGGCGACTGGTTGTCGCCTCGAGCCCGAGCTCACTATCATAAATCTCAAATAAGTACAGTCGGATCGAATGACAACAGTTTCAAAATACGGCTATGGTGAAATCTAAATTACAGTACTAGGAGTCTTCCCAAAATTCCGAAGGGAAGGTTCCGGTGTTCTTTCATCTCCGACATATATACGCTTGATCTGCCAGGGTCCAGTGTGCATATAGCGCAAACTGGCTGGTAAGCGATGTAGTTGGCAAGAAATGTGGAGTACCAGGCACATCGAATTGTCGACATATCAGCAATAGCAACGGAGATACGAAGAGTTGAATACTTGAGTCTGAATCTGCGAAACTACAATTACACTGCATATAACAGGAACCAGAGTCGACGTAGAGCAAAGCGCATAAGTACTGTATTTGGCTGTAATTGTGGAGTATAGCGCGCATCGCATTTGCGACATGTATCCAATAGCAGCGCTGATACGTTGGTTTGAACATTTAGGCATGAATATGCAAAACAGCAATTACGCTGAATCTGTCAGTGTCCAGAGAAGACGTAAGACAGAAGAGAAGATAGAATCGGAAGATGTGCTCTGTGCTCACCAGCAAATCAGGAGCATAACGCTCACCGAATTGTCGTCATATCTGCCACAGAACCGGAGATACGTTGCTCTCGATATTCAAGCATGAATATGCTAAACTGCAATTATGGTGTATTTGACAGGGACAAGAGCGTACATAACTCTAACCTACTGATGTGCGCTGTATATGACATCAGATGATAAATATAACGCGCATCGTATGGCCAATCTTTCTGCAAAACAAGCGGAGATACCTTGATTCGAATATGTAAGCATTAATATCCAAAACTGCAATCACGCTGGATTTCTCCGAGTCCAGTCTTGACAGTGTGCTGTATGTAGTGGGCTGATGTGTGCTGTATTTGGCAGCAAATGTGGAGTATAACATGCATCCTATTGTCGACGTACCTACAATTGATACGGAGATACTTTCACTTGAATAACTAGGCTTGAATATGCAAAACTACAAATACGCTGGATTTGACTCGGTCCGGATTTAACACGGCTTAAACCAGATGAAGCGCTCTGCGTATGGCAGTCAATGTGGAATATAACGCGCATCGTATTGTCGACATATGTGCTATTGAATCGGAGTAACGTTGATTTGAATATTTAAGCCCAAACATATAAAATTGCATTTGGGCTGGATTGTGCAGGGACCAGAGTTGACACAGCGCAAACGAGCTGATGGGCAATGTAACTACAGCAAATGCGGAGTACAAGGGGTATGGAATTGTCGACATATGTGCAAAAGAAGCGGCGAATCTTTGAATGCAATATTTAAACATTAACAACAAAAACTACAATTACGCTGGATTTTACAGGGTCCAGAGTTGACATAGCACAGACCGGCTGATTTGGCATGATATGTGGAGTATTCTGCGCACCGAATAGGCGACATAGAAACCAAGATACGTTCATTTGAATATGTAATATTTGAATATTTCGCCTGAAAATGCATAATTGCGTATACGCTGAGTTTGGCTGCGCCCACACGTTACATAACTCAAACCAGATAATATACATTGTGTTTGGCAGCAAAAGTGGCGTATATCGCGCATCGAATTGTCGGCATATCTGCAATGCAAACGGCGATACGGTGATTTGAATAATTAATCATGAATATGCAAAGCAGCAATTTCGCTAGGTTTGACAGAGACCGGAGTTGACATGGTACAAACCAGCAGATGTGCGGTGCACATGACATCGGATGTGAAATGTAACGGGCATCGCTTTGTCGACATATGTGCAATAGAAACGGAGATACATTCATTTGAATATGTTAACCTTAATTTGTAAAACTGCAATTACGCTTGATATGTCGAGGACCAGAAATGATATAATAGCACGAGCCAGCTGATGTGAGCTGTATTTGGCAGGCGATGAGGAGTATATCTCGCATCTAAGTGACGACAAATCTGCAATTGCAGCGATGATACATTGTAGTTAATATTCAATAATGGGCCTATTACGATACAGATAGTATTATCGTGACTGAAACGCATTGCCGTCTCAGTAAAACCATTTTCTTTCAAGCTTCGCGCTACAGTTCTGAATCCGGACAAGACCGTTTCAAGTTCTCGCAAGAGCAAGCAGTCAAATTAAGGTACTTACACGAGTTAGAGTCTAATACATTTTATTGGTCCAACATCGATGGGGCGATCTCGCATCGAAATTTTCAGAGGACCGCGTAACCTTCCAACGACGACCGCCGTACGAGCAGCGGATAAACTTATTTCGTGCCTTAGGATGCCCTCACCACGTCCTCTACTTCTTGATTCTTGGTTGGTAGCTTTAGCGGCTGCAGGTCCGAGAAATTGCATCTTGACCCGCTTTCTCGTATGTCGCATGTGACGTCTCGCTTTCCGCCGTAGACACTTGTTGGATCTACATACGTTGAACCATTTGCGCGAGACAAGCGCGGCGTTCTGCAGGGCCGAGGTATCCAATTTTCGAAGTATCAAGTGCAAATCCTCCAGTGGTATTTCGGAAATGATATCTACCTTACTTGGCACGAACAAACCAACGACGCGTAGCACAGATCTAAAGAAACCCCATGTTGCTTCTATTGTGGCGCGAGCACGACTGACGGTCTGGCTAAGAGTGGAGGCTTATATATGTGCTGTTCGTCACGGTGCACTGCGAGTTCCGGTTCCGGTTCCGGGTGAGAGTGCTGGTCAGGCAGAATCGATGGTATGTGCATGTATTTTCACTTACATCAGGTTCACATTATTGTTGGGAATATGATACATTTACACTGTACATGTGAATGTGTGTGTAAGCGTCAGAGTACGTCCGGGTCTTGGTTGAGACAAAAGACAAGAGCAAGTCGTTAGAAGTATCTGGAAGAGTCGGTTGTCAACAAGCGTGCGTGCAAGTAGGATTTTGAGGTCTTAAGAGTATAAGATATATGTATAACAGTTGTGTGCTAAATAAAGGGAATTATTTGTATTTCCGAATCCATTCTATATCTTTTCATGGTAGCAGAGCGTGGTTCATAATTTTGTAAGTTATTTTAGTGCGTTTTTTTTCAATATTGCGAGTTAGTTCGTGTGAATTCTCAGTAAGGAAAGAAACGTTCAAAGGTTACAAAGAGGAAAAATACACTTCGAGCACGTAGGAACGCTTGAGTAAGAGATAAGGAATCATTTAAAATGGAGAGATCGGAAATCATGATACCTATTTTCGATGGTGAGGATTACGGTATGTGGAAGCAAAGAATAACGATGCTTCTCAGATGTAAAGAATGCGAGATTGTCACAACTAGGGTGAAGACAGAAACAGACAATGAAGACTGGGACAAAAAGGATCTGAAGGCAATAAATATAATTTATAATGCCATCACAAATAGACAATTGGAATATATTAGAGAAGAAAAAACGGCATATGGGATAGTAAAAAAGTTTGATAAAATGTACTTGAAAGCGTCGACGGCACTACAGATCGTATGCAGAAGGAGATAGGAAAAGATAAGACTTGAGAAATACACTGATTCAGCAACGTTCTTTAGCGATTTCGAAAAATTAATAAACGAATTAAAATGTGCGGGTGCACAAGTGAGTGAGAGGGAAAAACTAAATTACATGCTGAATACGTTACCCGAAGAATACAACTACATAGCGGATATAGTAGATGCATTGAAAGCAGAAAATCAAACGGTAGCGTATGTAAAAAATAAAATTGAAATAGCGGAGAAGAAAAATAAGTCCAATCGAGGAGAAATGCAAACCAACGCCTTTTCTGCAAAAAAGGAAGGATGCTTCAGACGTGGAAGAGTAGGTCATTTTGCGAGAGAGTGTCAAAATGGCGTCGAAGCGGGAAGCAGTAACAGTTTTTGGCGTGGGTCAACACGTGGTCGCAGCAGAGGAAGAGGAAACAAAGGAAATACGAGCAGGGGACGTGGAAATTTCCATCGTCAATCAACAACCGGTACGAGCGAGCATGGTAACTCAAGATCGGGCACATTGATAGCAACGGCGCACGCATCACACAGCGGCGAGGCGAACGAGATAAGTAATAATGAAGTAATGTGGCTATTCGATAGCGGTTGCACAGATCACATAATTAACAGCGTAAATTATTTCGATAAATGTATTGACCTTAAAGAACCGGTAAATATATATTTAGGCGATAATATATCGATAACGGCAACAAAAGTAGGGAATGTTATAAGATATTTTGAAGCATTTGGAAAGAAAATGAAATAAATATGAATAACGTTTTTTACGCGAAAGAAGTGTCCGCAAACTTGATTAGTTTAGGCAAGCTAACAGATAATAATAACACGGTTATTTCAAAAGGAAATATTGCAAAAGTAATAGTTGAGGACAATAAGCTTACAGCGGTAGCGGTTAAAGAAAAGGGAACATATAGAATGAAAAGTATATTGAAAGGGAAGGAGCACTTAGCAAAGAGCGCCGAACGTAGTGGTATGAGTAAAAAGGAAAGATGGCATAGGATGTTAGGACACGTAAATTTTAAATATTTAAGTATTTTGGGTAAAGAGCAGCTAGTTACTGTATACCGAATGAAATTGAGAAGGAATTTTTGAAATGTAGTGTGGGCATAGAAAGTAAAATGCACAATTTACCATTCAAAAATAATCAAACCAAGGCTAGGGTGATAATGAAAATTATTCATACGGACGTGTGCGGTCCCTTTAAGACTACCGGATTCAATGAAGAGAAATATTTCATCTCATTTATCGATGATTATAGCAAAATAGCTAGAGTTTATTGTATAGAATCAAAGGGTGAGGTCTTTGATTGTTTCGTACAGTTTGTAAATGAAGCCGAGTATTTGACGGGCAAGAAGTTAAAAATATTGAGATGTGATAATGGAAAAGAGTATTTGAATAATCGAATTTATAAATTTGCTAGGGATAAAGGTATCAGAATTAATAATTGCCCAACCTACGTACATGAGTTAAACGGGACTGCGGAAAGGTATAATAGAACAGTTATGGACATGGCGCGTTGCTTGTTAGCGGAAGCGAAAGTACACAAAAGGTACTGACCGGAAATAGTTTGTACAGCGGTATACTTGAAAAATCGAATACTGGCAAATACTATAGAGAGAGAGACACCTTTTGAAATATTCTTCGGGAGAAAACCAAGTGTTGAAAATCTACATCTATATGGAAGTAAAGTTTTTGTAAGAAGACCAGAACAAAAAAGAGTTTCTAAATGGGATAAGAAGGCAGATATGGGAATTTTGTTACGATATAGTGAAGTAGGTTACAGAGTCTTATTAGGTGGGAAAATAACAATAGCGAGACATGTAGAGGTCATAGGAACAGACACAAAATGTATCGGCTTTGTGGAAAATTCATTCGATAAAGATAACGATGACATTGTGGATAATGATTCATTGGTAAACATGAATAAGGAAGAGTTAGAAAGTAGGGAAGATGAAAATGATAACAGTCTTGAAAGCATAAACATCCCTAGAAGATCTACACGTAATAAGAGAACTCCAGTAAGATATCCAGAAAAAGAAAACATTAGTGAAATCCATGCAAATTATTGTAGAGTAGATATCCCTTGTACATTTGAGGAGGCGATTTGTTGCGAAGGTAGTGAAGATTGGAAACAAGCTATGGATAAGGAAATGGAATGACTTTATAAGAATAAAACTGGGAAATTGTTAGAAAGGTTAAAAGGCAAAGACGTATTAGATGTAAAATGGGTTTACACGAGAAAATCAGGTGACAGGTATAAGACTAGATTAGTGGTAAGAGGATTCCAACAGAGAAACGTAGCTGATGACATATACTCCCCAGTAGCGAGTAATCAGACCTTTAAGATGTAGCGGTACTTGTCGACAAAAGTCATCATGGTTTTTGCCCAGCAAATCCGCTACACAAGAAACCGTGTTTACTCAAACACGAGCTAATTATAGATATATCGACCTTAGGCGGTTCCGATCATTGGGCCAAATCCGTCGTTTTTGCCGTGACCATAGGCTCGTGAGTCAGCTACCCAAAAAACCAACAATTGTAAACAGGTCGCGAGCTCGGCGTCCGTTGGGACGTTTCGAGAACATTCTGGAAATTCAAATCCCAACGCCTGTCGTCAACTCCGGCGAATATAAATATAGCGGACAGGGTAGCGACGCATTCTTAGTTACCGAGAGATTCGAGCAGCGACAATTAACCGATACTACTATGCGCCCATCGAATAACGACCGCGAAACGAAACAGCAAGTATATTGTACGACTAGTGTCAGCATCGGGTATATTCTAATAAACTACGTAGTTAGGTATATTTCGGTGTTTGTGTGAATTAATCGACACCTTATCACCTCAACTGGTGACCCCGACGTGATTTTTTTTGTGTAAGAGGTGACAGTGATAGACTAGTCGCGGTGTGAACAGTATTGTCCGCAAATCACACTATGGAAAAGGAGAGCAAACCAATTCCAGCCGGTGCTTCGTTCCGCGTGCCGCCATTTATGCCTACGAAGACCGGGATCTGGTTTTCGATCATAGAGAAGTATTTCGGCGTAGCCGGCATTAGCCACGATGACGAAAAAGCCTTAGCTCTCATGGGATTCCTCGACCCACCATACCTCGCAAAGATAGAGGATACCGTGACCAACCTCCCTGCCATCGGCCAGTACGAGAAACTGGAGAGAGAGCTAATCCGCGTCCTGACAGAATCGGACAGCGCCAAGGTTGAAAGGTTAGTTGAACGCGAAGAGATGGGCGACAGAAAGCCCTCACAGTTTTACAATGACCTAAAGAAACTAGCCAGCCCGCTCGCGTTCGACGAGTTCATTCTAAACCTGTGGGGGAACCGCCTCCCAGACCGTATCAGGGAATTCCTGGCCGCAGTTGACGATACGAGCATAGAAAAGCTGAACAGTACAGCGGATAGAATCGACGAGGCGTACGATCGCCACGGTCACCGCGCGCATAGGGTGGGCACAATCTCCGAGCCACCGGCATCGCATGCAGACGAAAACGACACGCTGGCCGCCGAAGTCGGCAGACTGAGGGAGGAAATTAAGGCTTTAAAAATCGGTGGGTATCGTCGACCGCGAAGACGCTCGAACTCCCTTACTCGATGCCGTCGCCGTTCCCGTTCGCGAGACAACCCGCGTCAGGACGGAATTTGTTTTTATCACTCGAGATTCGGCGATCGCGCCACAAACTGCACCGTCCCGTGTAAGTGGAAGACGGGAAACGACCCTAGCCGTCCGTAAAAGCGGCGGACGACGACGGCTTGGGATCACGCCGCACCTTCATCGTGGATCAGAGAACGAAAACCTCGTTCTTAGTGGACACCGGGGCCGACATCAGCGTTTATCCCCGAAGCAGGCTATCCAGGGACGTGAAAAAAGCAGCGTACGAATTATTCGCTGCCAATGGGACGCCCATCGCAACGTACGGCACCTTGGCGATGGAGCTGAACCTATCCCTCAGACGTGCCTTCAAATGGCACTTCACGATCGCCGACGTGCAAACCCCCATCATCGGCCTGGACTTCCTGAGCCATTACGGGTTGCTTGTGGACACAAGAAAAAGACGTCTTCTTGACACAACAACCCAGCTAACGACCCGGGGATACGCCGCCAATTGCGAACAACTCATGATTAAGACCGTAAAGGGGGATTCGGTCTATCATCAACTGTTGGCAAAATATCCAGATCTAACGCGCCCACCGGCCTTTGGGCGAGAGAAAATACGGCACGGCGTGGAGCACCACAGAGAAACCACACCAAGCCCACCCGTGTACTGCAAACCCCGTCGGCTCGCACCAGACCGGCTCAAACAAGTCAAGGCGGAATTTGCAACGCTGATTGAACAAGGAGTCATGCGCCCATCGAAGAGTTCCTGGGCATCTCCGCTACACGTCGTCCTAAAGAAGGATGGAAGTCTTCGACCCTGCGGTGACTACAGGGCGCTGAACGCCCGCACTGTTCTCGACAGGTACTCTCCACCGCACATAAGACTTCGCGCAGCAGCTACACGGTAGGAAAATTTTCTCAAAAGTTGACTTAGTGCGCGCCTACCATCAAATTCTAATCGCGCCTCGGGACATTAAAAAAACAGCAATCGCGACACCATTCGGCCTTTTCGAGGCAACCAATATGATGTTTCGGCTTCGAAACGCCGCGCAAACGTGTCAACGTTTCGTCGATAAAACCACGCGTGGCTTAGATTTCGTATACGCGTACATCGATAATTTCTTGGTAGTTTCGGAAACCGAGGAACAGCACCGCGAGCACTTGCGGATTTTGTTCGAACGTCTAAATCATTACGGCGTTGTAATCAACCTAGCAAAGTGCGAGTTAGGCGTCGATGAGATAGCCTTCCTAGGCCATACGGTAAACGCGCAGGCTATAAAACCGCTCGCCGATCGAGTAAAAGCCGTAACTGAAGCACCGCTCCCCGCGTACATCAAAGCTCTCCGTAGGTACCTCGGTATGATTAACTTTTATCGACGCTTCATACCGGGGGCAGCCAAAATCTTGCAACCTCTCAACGATTTGCTGCGAGGGGCGAAAAAGGGCAACATGCCCATTACCTGGTCGGAGGACGCCAAAACGAGCTTTAGCGAATCGAAACGCGCCCTAGCTAACGCTACGATGTTAGCACATCCTATACCTGGCGCGCCCATCAGCCTCGCTGTAGACGCGTCCGACTTTGCAATAGGAGCGGTGTTGCAGCAACGTGCGAACAACACTTGGCAACCGTTGGGTTTCTTAACTAAACCCTTAAACGCCGCGCAGCGAAAATATAGCGCGTATGATCGCGAATTGCTCGCTATGTACACCGCGGTCAAACGATTTAGACACGCAGTAGAGGGGAGAAATTTCATTATCTTCACTGACCATAAACCCCTCACTTACGCTTTCGGTCAATATCCCGACAAGTGTTCGCCGAGACAGTTCCGGCTGCTAGATTATATCGGTCAGTTCACGACCGATATAAGGCATTTAAAAGGGCTAAACAATTATGTTGCCGACGCCCTATCGCGCATCGAAGCTATAGGAAAATCCGTGGATCACAAAACCCTCGCCGCCGCGCAAGAAAACGATGAAGAACTCCGCAACATCGTTAACTCCGGTACATCCGCGTTACAGCTTAAGAAAATTCGTTTTCCGGATTACGACGCGGAAATATACTGTGACGTGTCAAGCGGCATCGTACGACCGTACGTACCGAAATCCTTGCGGTGCGACGTATTTAATGCACTCCACGGACTTTCTCACCCAGGAATTCGCGCAACTCAGAAATTAGTAAAATCGCGTTTTGTTTGGACTGCGTTAAACAAAGATTACCAAACATGGACACGGCAATGCATCCCCTGCCAGCAATGTAAAATAACGCGACACGTATCGACGCCGTCCGGAACATTCGATAGAGCTCGCAGGACGATTCGAGCATATACATTTAGACATTATCGTTATGCAGTACTCTCAAGGCTGCCGATATTGTCTAACATGTATCGATCGTTTTTCACGTTGGCCCGAAGCGATTCCTATACCGGATATGGAAGCAACGACCGTTGCCTCGGCTCTTCTTTCCACATGGATAGCGCGTTTTGGCGGCCCAGCAAAAATAACAACCGATCAAGGACGCCAATTCGAATCCAATCTCTTCAGAGAACTATGCCGGATGCTCGGCATTAAGCATTTGCGTACCACAGCCTATCATCCCGCGTCCAACGGGATGGTAGAGCGCTTCCACCGGCAGCTTAAAGCCGCAATCAAATGCCACAATACGAGCAACTGGGTCGAAAGCCTTCCCATAGTTCTTCTAGGCATTAGAACCGCTATCAAGGAAGATCTGGGCGCAACGGCAGCCGAAATGATCTATGGTACGGGCATACGATTGCCAGCGGAATTTTTCGTACCAGCAAAACAACAGGCCAACGCGGAATTCGCAAACCGTCTGCGAGAGCGAATGAGCGAGATCAGACCTCTGCCAACTTCACAACACGCCGAGAAGACGACATTCATGTTCCGCGATTTAAAAACGTCGCCGTATGTGTTCGTTCGTCACGATGCAATCGGAGGCCCTCTGCAACCGCCGTACGATGGCCCCTATCAAGTGATACAGCGTGGGAAAAAACCTTTAACATACATGTGAAGGATAAAGGCGTAAAAGTCTCCGTAGACCGTCTAAAACCGCCTTCATCGTGTCGGAAGATATTGAGCACCTAGAAAGGAATGCACAAGCCCACGACGTATTTGTACCTAGGAAAATCTTCCGATCGCAAAGCAGCGAGCAAGCGCAACAAAGCGACGGAGACGCAAGAGCGCATTACACCACGCGTTCGGGCCGGAAAGTTCGTTTTCCCGACCGCTTTCAAGCGGGTTTGAATTAAGCGGTTAGCAAGGGCACCCCCGCTATCATAAATAAGCTAATATAAAAGAAGAACGTTAACACTGTCAGGGGGGTACTGTAGCGGTACTTGTCGACAAACGTCATCATGGTTTTTGCCCAGCAAATCCGCTACACAAGAAACCGTGCTTACTCAAACACGAGCTAATTATAGATATATCGACCTTAGGCGGTTCCGATCATTAGGCCAAATCCGTCGTCTTTGCCGTGACCATAGGCTCGCGAGTCAGCTACCCAAAAACCAACAATTGTAAACAGGTCGCGAGCTCGGCGCCCGTTGGGACATTTCGAGAACATTCTCGAAATTCAAATCCCAACGCCTGTCGTCAACACCGGCGGATATAAATATAGCGGACAGGGTAGCGACGCATTCTTAGTTACAGAGAGATTCGAGCAGCGACAATTAACCGATACTTCTTTGCGCCGATCGATTAGCGACCGCGAAACGAAACAGCAAGTATATTGTACGACTAGTGTAAGCATCGGGTATATTCTAATAAACTACGTAGTTAGGTATATTCCGGTGTTTGTGTGAATTAATCGACACCTTATCACCTCAAGATATTGCTATCATATTGTTGTCAAAATGGATTAATTATTGAGCAAATGGATATAGAAACTGCCTTTTTAAATGGTGAAGTAACCTCGGAGGTATATGTAAATCAACCAAAGGGATATGCGGACGGAACGAATAGAGTTTGTAAACTATCGAAAGCGCTGTATGGGTTAAAAGAAAGTCCAAGGGACTGGTATAAGTGTTTTGATAAGTATGTGACGAGATTAGGTTTTAAGAAGAATAACATAGAGTTGTGCCTATATGCACATGGAGAGGGAGAAAATGTTGTTTATTTACTAATGTATGTAGAAGATTTGCCAATTTGTAGTAAAAATAAAAGGAAGATACAAAGGGTAAAGAAGTTATTAACTAATAGATTTGAAATGAAAGATTTAGGTGAAGTCAAAGAATAGAGAGGATATTGGCTACAAAAATTTAATTGGCGCATTGTTGTATATTAGTGTAAATACCATACCCGATATAAGTTATAGTGTGAATTATTTGAGTAGATTTCAAGATTGTTGTAATGAGACACATTTTAAATATGCTTTGTGAATATTGAAATATTTGTACCGGACTAGAGATTTGAGATTAGATTATAAAAGGAATGAAAAATATGATAGATTGTTATGTGGACGCTGATTGGGCAGGAGATCATTTAGATAGGAAATCGACTTCTGGATATGTAATTAGATTGTATGGAAATGTAATTGATTGGAAGTCTAAAAAACAAAGGTATGTGACAAAAGCCTCGACGTATGCAGAGTATGTAGCTCTACCGGAAGCGGTGAGTGAATTAATGTCTATTAGGGAAATTATGAAAATCTTCAATGTAAATCTAGACGATAACCCTGTAAAAATTTATGAGGATAACTCTGGAGTGATAAGTATAGCAAAGCACGGAAATTTTACGAAAAATTCTAAACACATTGAAGTTCATTACCACGACGTTCACGAATGCTTAAAGGAGAACAAGATAAACATACTTAAAGTAAGTACAGACGAAAATACTGCGGATACTTTTACGAAGGCACTGTGTAGAGAGAAATTCGAAAGGTTTAGGTCATGGATGAATGTAAACTAAGAGAAATGTAAATAAATAAGTGTTAAAGTTTCTGTTACGTAATTCGTCAAAGCATGTAAATACAATTAAGCGTACAGTATAAATGTAAGGAGGCGTGTTGGGAACATGATACATTTAAACTGTACATGTAAATGTGCGTGTAAGCGTCAGAGGACGTCCAGGCCTTAGTTGGGACAAAAGACAAGAGTCTGTCGTTAGAAGTATCTGGAAGAGTCGGTTGACAACAAGCGTGCGTGCGAGTAGGATTTTGCGGTCTTAAGAGTATAAGATATATGTATAACAGTTGTGTGCTAAATAAAGGGAATTATTTGTATTTCCGAATCCATTCTATACCTTTTCAATTATGATTAGAGTTAGAGGCGCGAAACGAAACTTCATTTGGTTTAGACGTTGAAGTTATGCAATAGAGCAGATATTTACTAGTGTAAATTTGATTGATATATAATTTGACAAGTAGTCGTGGTAATTAGGTACTCGAGAAGCGAATGACAATGATCCTGGGTTCAATAACAAAGCCGCGGTCAACGGGATAACAGAATTCGTTTTCATCCTGATTCCAAGTTGTACCATACTTCCTTATCTGCGGTATAGGTAGGACTGAGCAAACTCTTTGTCAAAACATAGAATATCCACCGAGTGTTAAGGCTCTTTGTAACTGGCTAATGTGACCTCACGAGAGAATGATTTTCCGGCACGATGATGCTGCAGAGGAAAACTATGATGGGTGTGTCTAAGGGCACCAGAACATCGGATACGTGGAGAAATGACTTCGCTCGGAAAGAGATTGAAAGTGACGTTACCGTTAATTGGACAATTTCCATGTTGATGGTTAGAGAAGGATGCTAGTAGCCCTTGAGGGAACGTTGCTAGTGTAACGTAAATCACATCAGAGACCAGGACACACACACACACCACGGGCAGGATGGTGTCCCGGTCGGCATACTTCGCACCCGATGGACCGACGAGAGGAACACATGGCGACCTTGGCAACAATGTATATTGGCGGAGTACCTGAGGATTCATTTATGGCCCAACGGTCCTTCCACCAAATGTTCCAGAAGCGTAGCAACGGTCACGTACGCCTACAGGGTAGTGGGGATAATGAGAGAACAGATGACCGAAAGTAAAAAGATTGTAGGGACTCACTCTCGTACGATCACGGCTAGAGTTCGGAAGTGTCTTATACTTGTATAAACCAAGTGAAAATAATGTCTTCTTCTTCCTTATAAAATTTCTCTTTATTTTTACGTAACATTTTGGCGATCCTGCCAGGATCCATCAACTTCAAGAAAACGAAATTACGCATTTCGGGCTACGGTCAACTTTGATGATTGAGGATCAGCGGACCACTGTAACAGAGCAGACACTTTCGACGTTTCGACAAAGGAACACCGCAACGGAACCTTTCCTACGGGTTAAACGATCAAGGTGAGCAAGCCCTGGATTCTTTTGTCAAATACAGATCGAGAACAGACAGCACAATTAGTATAACAATGGCAACGCCACGAGAAGACAGAACCGAAACTGTTAGCGCCGCTTTAACTAACAGCGGAATAGACCCAACAGATAAAGCTTTGCTTGATGCAATGCAGAAGCAGAATGAGAGACTGACCCAACAAATGAGTATGCTTACACTGCGTATGGATGAAGTTGTAGCAAAAACAAAAACGGGAAATGTATCGGAGGCCAGTTCCCTAATAACCGTAGACGAAGTAACCCACACCGCTAAAGATCTATCGGTCCTTCGAGAACCTCGCCCATTACTTCAAACACCACCTCAACCATCCTGGGAAAGGACTTTTCCTGAACAATATACGCAACCAGAGCTAAAAGCTGAGAGTGCATTAAAATGCATTCCGATATTAAACGGAGAGGATGATATAGAGGTGGAGGATTTTATTCATGAAATACAAGAAGTAAGAATGATGTGTAGCGAACCAACACTATTACTTAAAGTGATTAAAATAGAGAAGATTTAGGAAAAGCCGCAATGGCAATCCGCAATATTCGTATTACCGAATTCGAATCTCTGTACGAAGCATTGAGACGTAATGTAGCTGCGCAAGTATCAGTGAGAGAACAACAGGACGAATTAAGAGGAATGAGGCAAGGATTAACCGAGAGCGTGCAAAACTATAACATCAGATTTCGAAGCGTTTTTAACAAACTCCAACACAGCATTACCAACGAGTATAGAGACGAACTAACTCGACGGGTGATGAACGAGCAACTATACATGGACTCTGTGACCGACTATGTAAGAGGCCTTCGTCCAGAAATAGGGCAGGCGCTAATGGCTAATCTCCCCCCAAATCTCATCGAAGCAGAAAAGAAAGCAATGAATATGGAAAGATACTTTCGCGAGCACAGCTCTCGCAGACAGATGACGCGACAGACAACCGCCCCGCCATTTTATCGTAACCAGGCTTCTCATCCAGTAGACAATCGCTTCGCTATTACAAGTAACACAAATAATAAAACTCCACTCACACAAAATACTCTACCAAGAACGAACAATTTTACGAAGTTTGGGAACAGACCATTAAGCGAAAGGACGCAAGCGAAATGTCCCAAATGCAATCGATTGGGACACCTTCCCAATCAATGCCAAAATTTTCCGATACCGCCTCAAAGAAAAGCCCCTCCAGGAATAAACCACGTTCAAGAACAATCAGAATTAACAATGCTACCTCAGGAAGATTACCCACAATACTATTACAATTACCAGGACGACCAGGATTGCGATTTCTCGTTGACTCCGGGGCAGGAATCAACTTGCTTAAACAAAGATGCTACCCAGGAAAGACAACAATACCAGACACAAAGAAATTCTCCTTGGGACATTCCGAATACGAATCTAATTCCAAAGTCAAGTTGAATTTGTTCGACAAAAAGATAGACTTCTCTTTAATAGATAACGATTTCCCAATTATAGAAGATGGCATATTAGGCTTACCCGGTTTGAATCAATATCGATTCGAACTCTCCAACGAAACATTGAAATTAGATAACAACACCCTTCTGCTGCAACAAGAACCAACCCTTGCACCAGGAGAAACCATTCAAAAAATTGTATACCTCGAAGGGAAGCCAACGCCAGTGTGCTTTATAAATGGTGGTAAGTCTTCAATTCAAGTTTCTAACATTATCGAAAATACAAATACCATAGATCAAATCCAAAAATTGAAATCTTCGATTCGACTATCGCACATAGAAAAACCTCTCAGAGAACCTGTAGAAAAGATTCTTCTCTATTACATGGATGTATTTAATTTAGACAGCGAAACATTACCGTGTACATCTCTTGCTAAACATTCCATTACATTTAAAGAAGATAAAATCATCAACGTGAAATCCTACCGTCCTCCCGAATACCATAAAATCGAAATAAACAAACAAATGACGGAAATGTTAGACAGAAAGATTATAGAACCCTCCGACTCTCCCTATAACTCTCCCGTCTGGGTCGTTCCAAAGAAAATCGACGCGTCGGGGAAACAAAAGTGGCGAATAGTGATTGACTTTCGGAAGTTAAACGAATTAACGGACCAAGACGCATATCCATTACCCGACATTGACGATATACTATCGCAACTAGGGAACGCAAAATATTTCTCCGCTTTAGACTTATCCTCGGGATTCCACCAAATACCCATGGATGAGAATTCGAGGAAGTACACTGCATTTAGCACACCACAAGGGCACTTCCACTATAACAGAATGCCATTCGGGCTAAAGAACGCACCCGCTACCTTTCAAAGAATGATGGACACCGCGTTAAGAGGTTTAATTAATAATCATTGTTTCGTCTATCTCGATGATATCATTATATTCGGGCAATCGATAGAGGAACATAATAAAAACTTAGCCATTATACTCCAAAGACTCAGGGAAGTAGGTCTAAAAGTACAACCGGATAAATGTGAATTCCTAAAACCCGAATTGGAATATTTAGGACACTTAGTGACAGCAAACGGAGTAAAACCTAACCCTGAAAAGATAGACGCAGTAAAGAACTTCAAACTACCCAAAAATCCTACGGATGTAAAATCGTTCCTTGGGTTAGCCGGATGCTATAGAAAATTTATTAAGAATTTCTCGAAAATTGCCAAACCGTTAACGGAACTAACTAAGAAAGACATGCAATTCCACTGGACAGACAAAACACAACTTAGCTTTGATACATTAAAAGAAAGACTATGCCAAGCACCAGTACTAAAATACCCCGACTATACGAAAACATTTACGTTAACAACGGACGCCAGTAATGAAGGTCTAGGAGCCATCCTTTCACAAGACGGACACCCTTGTTGCTTCATTTCAAGGACATTAAACCCCCCTGAACGAAATTATACTACGACGGAAAAAGAATTATTGGCCATCGTTTGGGCAGTTAGAAGATTTAGGCAATATTTATTAGGCCGCAAATTCAAAATTCAAACAGACCACCAAGCCCTTAAATGGCTGCACAACTGCAAGGACCCCTCTAGTCGATTGATTCGATGGAGATTGAGATTAGAGGAATACGAATACGATATAGAGTACGTAAAAGGAAAGGAAAACGTAGCCGCTGACACCCTATCCAGAGTACACGCGATAACACAAACTGACGTTTTATTAAGACAATTCAGAGACTGGGAAAAATCAGAAGAAATACCAAAATTATTGAAACTAACATCTAACAAAGACAACTTCTTCCAATTAACAAAACCATATCTGGGCCCATATGACGAAACCGTATGGTTACAGAAAATATCAGACATACTTAAAACAAATAGAAAGATAGGAATAGGAGACAATAACTTAAACGCACAAGACAAAGCACACATAAAAAGATTTCTTTTATTTTTCAATGACCAACGCGACGACATAGAATTTGCTTACGAACCAATACAGAGTTTAAGCGAAGAGGAAATAGAACAAGTACTAAAAGAAAATCATGACTTGGTAGGACATCCCGGAATACAAAAGACGTACGACAGAATCCGAGGCAAATATGATATCCCACACCTAATAGACAGAATAAAAGGCAGAATAGGAACTTGCGCGACATGTCAAACATCAAAGACTACTCGGATAAGAGGAAAGGAGGAACCACAGATAACCGACACCCCGTTAGAATCTAACGACAAAATCGCTATGGATGTGATAGGCCCGTTGAAAAAGACCAAGATAGGAAACCAATACATTCTCTCTATACACGATGAACTAACCAAATATTTAATACTTGTGCCCCTAAAAACACAACAGACCCAATCAATCTGGAATGCTTTATTGAATCATTACATTTATATATTCTCCGCACCGAAACGTATATTAACTGACAGAGGACAAAGTTTCATTAGCGAGCTAATGCAACGATACGAAGAAGCATTTAGGATCAAACACATAAAAACCACCTCATTCCATCCACAATCCAACGGAAGCCTAGAACGGACACATGCTGTAATATCCGACATGTTAAAAGATATACAAAACGATAATGAAACAGAATGGGATCAAAACCTAAATTTTGTGTCTAGCATATAACACTATGGTTCATGATGCCACTGGATATACCCCTTTCGAACTAACATTTGGACACAAGGCCAATCTCCCATCTACCATATCCCAAAATCCGCAAAGAACATACGCTGATGAGGTCAGCTTCAGGAAACGAGAATGGGATGCCAAGCTACTTAAAGCCAGGGAAACTCTAATGAAGAGTAAACAAAGATACCAAAGAGATCAAAGAAAAAAAATTATTAAACCTCAATCCATTTTTAGAGAAGAAGATTTAATATTAGTACATAATGATCATAAAAAACACAAGTTAGATACTGAATGGCTAGGGCCATACACCATTGAAAAAGTAAAAACCCCTTATTACGAAATAATGGTGAATGACTCGATTAGGAAAATACATGGTAATCGTATTAAACCTTATTTTCCAGGACGGTCTTCACCTTCTCCATAAGTAGCAGTTATGCACTTTGTTTTTGTTTTGTCTTGTTGATTAAGACAAAGACGAAAACACACTTTTTAGCCAATTAGCCTCCATAAAACAATCCTGAAGAAACACTGAGATTTTGGAGGACCAAAATCAATCTAAGAAGGGAGGTATGTAACGTAAATCACATCAGAGACCAGGACACACACACATACCGCGGGCAGGATGGTGTCCCGGTCGGCATAATTCGAACCCGATGGACCGACGAGAGAAACACATGGCGACCTTGGCGACAATGTATATTGGCGGAGTACCTGAGGATTCATTTATGGCCTAACGGTCCTTCCACCAAATGTTCCAGAAGCGTAGCAACGGTCACGTACGCCTACACGGTAGTGGGGATAATGAGAGAACAGATGACCGAATGTAAAAAGATTGTAAGAGACTCACTCTCGTACGGTCACGGCTCGAGCTCGGAAGTGTCTTATACTTGTATAAACCAAGTGAAAATAAAGTCTTCTTCTTCCTTATAAAATTTCTCTATATTTTTACGTGACACTAGCGGGAAGCGTCGTCCGTGGAAAAATAGATTTCACCTATCATCCCGTAGTTGGAACAAAGACTGCTTGCCTGTTTAGGACTGTTAAGGACTTTAATTAACTAAATCTTAAGGTTTATAATGGGTCCTCAGGCTAGCTAAACATATACTGTTGAGATGCGTTGACATCTGGCAATCATCTTATCCGACGGATAGAGTCTGCGTGTGGCGAGACACGGGACAGAAACCGTTGGAATCTTTACTGTCACGTGCCGCTACGATTATTTCATTTAAGGACAGCTATAGAATTACTCCATGCCTTTATTAGAAAAAACGTTCATCCCTTGACCGCGGCTACGTTCGGTGACTGGTTGTCGCCTCGAGGACAAGTGCAGTATCACAAGTTTCGAACAATTACAATCGGACTGGATGGCTACAATTGTTGAATTACAGCTATGGTAGAATCTAGATTACAATGTTACGGGATTTTCCCAAAATTTCAAACGGAAGGTTCCTTTGTTCTTTCATCTCCGACTTATATTTATGTCGCTGGTAGATCTTACGGATTAGCTTACGACGGCCTGGCTGGGAACGATCAGGGAAGCGAACTTTTCTGCCCGAGCGCCTGGAGTGATGAATTCCTGAGTCGTCTTCGTTTTGCTCGTTTCAAACATCAGGTGGTATTATTGCTTCGCGATTTTCGCTGTAATGGTGTTCAATGTTATCGTGCAATAAAAATTCACGCGTTTTGGACGGTCTAAAGGTACGATTACGTTCTTGTTGCTAACTTCAATCGCAATGATCCTCTTTGCTCTCGATATAAATTGATGCGGTCCGCCGTAGGGTGGCTGTAAGAGGTTTCCGATGTAATCGTGACGTAGAAATACGTAAGACGATGATTCGAGTGGAACACGGAGGTTTCTTTTTCGCCGTTTTGCGTAATCGGATGAGGCCTGATCTTTTCTATTCGTAGTTTTAGACGGCTTCCGTATTTCGACTTGGCCTGTTGCTTCGTTGGTACACAGAATTCTGCCGGCAATCATATGCCGGTGCCATAAACCATTTCGGCTGTCGTCGTTTTCACGTCCGTAATAACTGTTCGTATGCCCAATAAAACTATTGGCAAGATTTCTACACAGTGGCTCGTATCGTGGCATTTGATTGCTGCTTTTAGTTGTCGGGGCAGGCGATCTACCATCCTGTTGGTCACGGGGTGATAGGCTGTCGTTCGTAAATGCCTAATGCCGAGGAACAGGCATAATTCGTTAAATAAGTTTGATTCGAACTGGCGTCCTTGATCGGTCCTTATCCTTAAACGTACGTCGAAACGGAATATCCACGTGGAAAGGAGGGCTGAAGCAACGGTTGCCGCCTCCATGTCGGCGATGGGAACGGCTTCGTTCTAACGCGAAAAACGATCGATTTTCGCCAGGCAATGTCGGTATCCTAGCGTCCCGTGTCTGGGGGGGGTTTGTAATAAGGTCTTCGACGTCCTGTAGCTGTTGATCGCTGAGGCATTTGCCTAGCGTCACGTTTCTAATTATGCTCTAGCAGTTTATATTTCTCTAGTCAAGTTGTTTGAATGAACTGTAATTTATACCTGTTAAATCCGTGTATACTTAATTGAACCACCCCGATTATCCTAACAGAAATAAGGTTATCGATCTGTTCGTGGCTGTTAGGAACATGATACATTTAAACTGTACATGACAATGTGCGTGTAAGCGTCAGAGGACGTCCAGGCCTTAGTTGGGACAAAAGACAAGAGTCAGTCGTTCCAAGTATCTGGAAGAGTCGGTTGGCAACAAGCGTGCGTGCGAGTAGGATTTCGAGGTCTTTAGAGTATAAGATATTGTTGGGAATATGATACATTTACACTGTACATGTGAATGTGTGTGTAACCGTCAGAGGACGTCCGGGTCTTGGTTGAGACAAAAGACAAGAGCCAGTCGTTAGAAGTATCTGGAAGAGTCGGTTGACAACAAGCGTGCGTGCGAGTAGGTTTTTGAGGTCTTAAGAGTATAAGATATATGTATAACAGTTGTGTGCTAAATAAAGGGAATTTTTTGTATTTCCGAATCCATTCTGTATCTTTTCACAGAGTTCGAGAAGAGGAAGCGTCGATCGTGAGAAACATAGATTTCTCCTATTTTCTCGTAGTTGGAACGAGGACTGTTTGTCGGTTTGAAGGACTTTAGTTAAACAAATCTTAAGGTTTATAGCGGGTCCTCGTACTAGCTGCTCATGTATTTACTCAAATAATGGAGTCTGCGTGTGGCGAGCCACGGGACAGAAATCGTTGAAATGCTTACCGTCGTGCTCCGTCCCAAGTATTCCTTTTAAGGAGAGCTATAGAGTTACTTCATGCCTTTGTTAGACAAAACGTTCATCCCTTGACCGCGACTACGTTCGGCGACTGACTGTCTCCTCGAGTCCGAGCTCACTATCATAAATCTCTGTAGCGGCACTCGACAGCAAACTTCCCAACGGTTTCTGTCCCGTGCCTCGCTACACAAGGACTCTACCTTTCGAACAGATGATTGCCAGATGTCTGTCAGATACACTCTCACCGAATATTTACAGCGAGCCTAAGGACCCGCTATAAATCTTAGGTTTCATGCAGCTAAGATTCTCTAAAGGGACAAATAGTCTTTGTCTCAATAGTCCCTACACATACCACCCACTACGGGAAATCTGCTTCTTCTCACGTACGACGCTCCTCGCTAGCAACTTTCTCTCAAGGGCAGCGGTCATCCCTTTCCAACAACCAACTCACAATTTTGCCAATTAACAGCGACGTCCCTTTCCCTCACTCTCTGAACTAACACTTTTCTTAACGAATCCGATGATCCCGTATCCTTAGACACACCCAAACATAGTTTTCCTAAGGAGCATCATCGCGACACAAATTCATTCTGTTCTATCGCGAGCCGCGAGGCAAGTTGGAAGACGCCTTCTGGATTGTTCGTCCGCAGTCGTACGTAATAGCGAATCTGAATCTCTCGACGTATGTGCAATCGTCTCGACTCGAACCACCGCGTAAAGTACCACGCCGAGCTTGAACTTGTAATCTTGAATCGATAATTGTACCGTGCTTTCGGCGCGCTAGTGTATACCACGAACACAAGCAAATAAACAGTTATTGTTAAACAATACCGAGTGATTCTTCTATACCTATCACGCACGTTACCTCATCTCAAATAAGTACAGTCGGATTGAATGACAACAGTTTCATAATACGGCTATGGTGAAGTCTAAATTACAGTACTAGGGGTCTTCCCAAAGTTCCGAAGGGAAGTTTCAGGTGTTCTTTCATCTCTGACACGGCCATTCTGACTATCACGCGTCCTCGTGTGTAACTAAAATATTGAGTTTCCTAACATTAGACTCGATACAATTAACATTATTCACAATTTAACTAGATGTTCGAATAAGGCAAGGGTCCAGTGTAGCAACAAATCCTGTTCGGGGATTTGGCAGCAAAAAAATAAAAGATTATGAAAATTAGTAGCGTTATACTTAGTATCCAATGTGATAGTTGCATCCTGCAGGTTATCAGTCGGATCGTAACGGCATGATGGACCATTTTCGATTTCGCACTCCAAAGGATCTCGGTCTTCTAGATCGTATGAGCACATAGAGCTTCGTTCCACGGTCTCACTGAGTCTTATCATATTGTCACCCCGAAAAGCATGCAAGTCGCATCGCATGTTCTCACTGAGCCTTATCATACTGTTACCATGAAAAGCGTGTGAGCCACATCGCATGTTCTCACTGAGCCTTATCATACTGTTACCATGAAAAGCGTGTGAGCCACATTACACGTTCTTTCTGAGCTTTATCACACTGTTACCATGAAAAGCGTGTGAGCCACATCACACGTTCTTTCTGAGCTTTATCACACTGTTACCATGAAAAGTGTGTGAGCCACATCACACGTTCTCTCTGAGCTTTATCACACTGTTACCATGAAATGAAAAGCGTGCGAACTCCCCCTGCCGGGTGTTATTGGCATAGTGCTACTAATCTTCCGAGATCGAAGTACTCATATCGTCATGGCCACTGTTATGGCCTTCACTACAGACATCCAACTCGGCAGGGGTGCAACCATCTGGCATTTTCCTCAACATGTCGTGACTGTACTTGAACGATCGCTTACCGTTTAATACCTTTAAGATATACATGCCTCCTTTCAAAACTTCTGCTATTACAAATGGACCTCTAAATTTTGGATCTAATTTGGTTTGATTTCGTTCCTCATTTTGCGTAATACGAAATCACCGAGGTTAAACCTAACCGCTTTAGCTTTAATTTTGTCAAATCCATCCTCATCATACCTAGCACTAGTTTCCATCCCCTTTATTGCCTGTCGTCTTATATTGGAGATATCGATACTTTTGATGTTATCGGGTAACAACAGATCGTACGGTCTTGTCGTTCTACCTATTAGTAGTTCAAATGAGCTCGAGTTTGTCACGCGGTTGGTGGTGCAATTCAAAGCCAACTGTATTTCCCCAATCGCGTCTTGCCACGGCCGCCCGGTCGTTTCCACTACCGTGAACATAATTTTCAATGCACCCGTAACACGCTCTACCTGTCCCTTGGCTCTACTAGCACCGGTCGCTATCAAGTGAACTTTAATTCGTTTGCTTTCGCAGAATTCTCGAAATTCCTTACCCTTAAAACATATTCTCTGATCTGCTATTATCTGGCAGGGCCTCCCGAATAAAAATATAGCGGATTTAAGCGCTTTAATGGTGTTAAGGGAATCTATCTTACGAGTATGATGCAGGTATACGAATTTAGTGAAGACGTCGATCAAAACAATGACGTGCTCCTTTGAATCGCTTTTACCATTCAACTTGCCTGTTATGTCCATGTGGACCGTATGCCAGGGTATGCTGGTCTTAGGTATAGGATGCAGTTCGGCTTGTACCTTACCTAAACTAGCTTTCGAATCTTGACAAGCATGACAGTTCTCAATGAATCGGCGAACGTACTTCGCCATCACTTCGAAACAGTAATATTCGTATAGTTTCTCCCAACCTTAGTACATAATTGACTGGTGCACACGGTTAATAACAGACCATCTAAAACCACTTGGGACTATAGGTAAACAGAGAGTCCTGCCGTTTCTTTGTATCCTACGGTAAATAGTACCGGACCTTAATTCGTATGTATTCGCGATGTCTCCCGCGAGCCCATCGTTTTGCAATTCCTTGACGATTTCCAAGATTTGAGAATCACGACGTTGTTCCGCTAACAGGCAATCTTCCGAAATTTCTGCCAGATTAACTATTTTCTCTTTGATTTTGTCGAATTTAATAGGGTCAACGCCTGTGCGGTATCGCGAAAAGAAATCTACGTGAGCCGTCCGTTTACTTTCCCGATACATAAAGTCATAAATAAAAGTCTGCAAGTAAGTCCATCACCTCTGGTCCCTGTCATTTAAATGTACTTTATTACTCAGCGCTTTCTACGAGTTGCAATCCGTGACGACAAGAAATTTCCGTCCATGTAGATAGTGACGGAAATGTTTTACGGCGTTTACGATAGCTAATGTTTCGAGTTCATAGGAGTGATATCTGGATTCCGCGAGGCTGGTTCTATTATTGTAATACTCTATTACCTTGTTCTTACCTTCGGCTTGATGCGTCAAAATCGCCCCGTAACTCTCCGAGCTCGCATCAGTAGGTAGTTCTATCGGGTAATTGGGGTTGAATGTCATTAGCACCGGCGCGTCGGTCAGGACGGAAACTACCTGTTGTCTTATTTTTTCGTGTCTATCTGTCCAAGTTTTATTTCTGTTATCTGAGATGAGCGCGTACAGGGATGAGCGCGTAGTTTCCTCATCTGTGAGAATTTTGGGATGAACTGTGTGACGGTCGTTGGCACAGGTAAAGAACTTAAGGTGTGTATTTTACCCGGGTCGGGACGAACTTCTCCGTTATGAATTACATATCTCAAATAGAGCACCGATGTCCTTGAGAGAACGTTTCGCAAAGCTAAAAGAGAATCCGGCTTTTACGAGGGTATCTAAGACGGTGTTTCAATCTTTCTAAAGCTTGATCTATCGAGTCGGCAATAATTAGGACATTATCGAAATAAATAACAACGTACGAATGAGCGAGGTCGCCTGGGGCGTTGCGAATGGCCCTCCGAAAGACGGACGGTGCAATTTTTCAGTCCAAACGGCATCGTTATCTATTCATATTATCTGTCGGGGGTAACGAACGCTGTATACTCAGCTGAATTAGGATAAATAGGAATTTGGTGAAACCCGCTGACCATGTCCAGGCTAATAAAGTATCTCGCCTCTTGCAATCTCGCGACTTGATCCGCAATAAGGAGTAAAGGGTGCCGATCCGCGACCATATTTTGACTTAGCTCTCGGGAACCTGCTCATAATCTATCTGAGCCGTTTTTCTTCTTCACGAGTTACGTAGGGCTCGCAAATGGCGAATTACTAGGCCTTATGATCTTTGCATTAATTAAAACGCTCGTTTTCTCACGTACCGCTCTTCGCTTCTCCTCGCTAAGTCTATAAGAACTTCCTCGTACGGTGGTGTTAGTATCAATTAATCGTATTTCTAACCGGCCTGTATTTGCGCGAATACGTAGGAAACCCGTAACGAATGAATCTTTGAATTTGACGAGAAGAGAAATTGATCGACTTTTATTATTACCATGTACATCAGTGTCAACTTCATTAACGACGATCTCGTTTGCAGTGGTTTCATTACAGACATTAATTATTTTTGTTTTACACATAGCGAGGCTATTTTGTGTAATGTTACGTCAAAACCCAGACTTAGAGTTCCGCAACTAATCGCGATATCATATTTTAAATAACTATCAGGAAGGGCATGAGAAATTATCTTCGATGTAAAAATCATTAATTCACACGATGAACAAATGGGTGGCATTTGTTTAGTACAGGTATTCCCTACCCCTCGCATTACTAATATGTCAGTCATTCCTTTGTCAGAAAATCTCGAGGCCGTGGACTCTTTAATTAGTGAACGCTCTGCTCCCGAATCGGAGTAAAATGGAAACGATTCACCCAGATGACTTGATCTATCCGTTGATGCTTCCAGTACGCACGAGTCGACTCGCCACTCGTTATTGAAATTATAGTTTCCTTCCATAATCAGGTTGGCAGCTGCGCCCCATGCAGCGGAGTCGGAGAACGCGATTTTAAGGGTTAAAACGTGGTAGCGAAAAATTGTTAGGTTTCACACTCGATTTTTGCACTAGCGACTGAATTACTTGCGCACGATGGTCTTAAGTGCTAGCACTGGTATAGTCGGCACTGATCCCACTTCAGATGTCGGGTTGGCGTTAAGATTAGAGTTAGGGTTAAGGACGTGAAACGAATCCCTATTGGCGCTAGACGTGATCATTATGCAATAGAGGTGATATTTACTAGTGCAAATATGACTATGATGGAATTGGACAAGTAATCGCGATAATTAGATACTCGGGAAGCTAATGACAATGATCCTAGGCTCAATAAGGAATCAGCGGTCAACGGGATGACGAACTCTACTTTTCTTTAGCGTCTAAGTTGTACTCAATGTTAATGCATGGGGCAATCATTACGTATCAGAGGGTTACTTGAATCGTCGTCGTGATCGTACGGGAGAGTGTTTCTCCATCACGGTAACGCTGTCGAGGAAAACTATGATGGGTGTGCCTATGGTCACAAAATCATCAGATTCGTGGAGGAAATTCTTCGTTCGGAAAATGAGGGAAATTGGCGTTACTGTTATTTGGTCAATTTCCATGTTGGTGGTTAGGGAAGGGTGCTAGCCGCCTTTAAGAGCTTCGAGAAGAGGTAGCGTCGTTCGTGAGAAAAATAGATTTCTCCTATTTTCTCGTAGTTGGAACGAGGACTGTTTGTCGGTTTGAAGGACTTTAGTTAAACAAATCTTAAGATTCATAGCCGGTCCTCGGGCTAGCTGAACATATACTGTCGAGATGTGTCGACATCTGGTAATCATCTTACTCAAAGAATAGAGTCTGCGTGTGGCGAGCCACGGGAATGAAATCGTTGAAATGCTTACCGTCGTGCCCCGTCCTAAGTATTCCTTTTAAGGAGAGCTATAGCGTTACTTCATGCCTTTGTTAGACAAAACGTTTATCCCTTGACCGCGACTACGTTCGGCGACTGGTTGTCGCCTCGAGCCCGAGCTCACTATCATAAATCTCAAATAAGTACAGTCGGATCGAATGACAACAGTTTCATAATACGGCTATGGTGAAATCTAAATTACAGTACTAGGAGTCTTCCCAAAATTCCGAAGGGAAGGTTCCGGTGTTCTTTCATCTCCGACATATATATGCATGATCTGCCTGGGACCAGTGTGGATATAGCGCAAACTGGCTGGAAAGCGATGTAGTTGGCAAGAGATGTGGAGTACCAGGCACATCGAATTGTCGACATATCAGCAATAGCAACGGAGAAACGTAGAGTTGAATTCTTGAGTCTGAATCTGCGAAACTACAATTACACTGCATATAACAGGAACCAGAGTCGACATAGCGCAAACCGAATAAGTACTGTATTTGGCTGTAATTGTGGAGTATAGCGCGCATCGCATTTGCGACATTCGTATCCAATAGCAGCGCTGATACGTTGGTTTGAACATTTAGGCATGAATATACAAAACAGCAATTACGCTGAATCTGTCAGTGACCAGAGAAGACGTCAGACAGAAGAGAAGATAGAATCGGAAGATGTGCACTGTGCTCACCAGCAAATTAGGAGCATAACGCTCACCGAATTGTCGTCATATCTGCCACAGAAACGGAGATACGTTGCTCTCGATATTCAAGCATGAATATGCTAAATTGCAATTATGGTGTATTTGACAGGGACAAGAGCGTACATAACTCTAACCTACTGATGTGCGCTGTATATGACATCAGATGATAAATATAACGCGCACCGAATTGTCTGTAAATGTGCCATAGAACCAGAGATTCGTTAGTTCGAATATTTAATACTGATTATGCAAAACTGCAAATACGCAGGGTTCGGCTGGGTCCCGATTTTACATGCATCAAACGGAAAAACGTGCACTGTGTTTGCCAGCAAATTTGGAGTATAACGAGCCTCTAATTGTAGCCATGTATGCCATAGAATCGGAGATACGTCGGTTTGAATACTTAATCCTGAATATACGAAACTGCAACTACGCTGGATCTGGCTGGGTCCAGAATTTACATAGCGTAAACCGTATGATGTGCACTGTACTTGGCATCAGATGCGGAATATAACCCGCATAGCATGGCCAATGTTTCTGGAAAACAAGCGGAGATACCTTGATTCGAATATGTAAGCATTAATATCCAAAACTGCAATTACGCTGGATTTCTCCGAGTCCAGTCTTGACAGTGTGCAAACGGGCTTATGTGTGCTGTATTTGGCAGCAAATGTGCAGTATTACGTACATCCTATTGTCGACGTACCTACAATGGATACGGAGATACTTTCACTTGAATAACTAGGCTTGAATATGCAAAACTACAAATACGCTGGATTTGACTCGGTCCGGATTTAACACGGCTTAAACCAGATGAAGCGCTCTGCGTATGGCAGTCAATGTGGAATGTAACGCGCATCGTATTGTCGAGATATGTGCTATGGAATCGGAGTCACGTTGATTTGAATATTTAAGCCTGAACATACAAAATTGCATTTGGGCTGGATTTTGCAGGGACCAGAGTTGACACAGCGCAAGCGAGCTGATGGGCAATGTAACTACAGCAAATGCGGAGTACAAGGCGTATGGAATTGTCGACATATGTGCAAAAGTAGCGGCGAAAGTTTGAATGCAATATTTAAGCATTAACAACAAAATCTACAATTACGCTGGATTTTACAGGGTTCAGAGTTGACACATAGCACAGACCGGCTGATTTGGCATCATATGTGGAGTATTCTGCGCATCTAATAGGCGACATGGAAACCAAGATACGTTCATTTGAATATGTAATATTTGAATATTTCGCCTGAAAATGCATAATTGCAAATACGCTGAGTTTGGCTGCGCCCATACGTTACATAACTCAAACCAGATAATATGCATTGTGTTTGGCAGCAAAAGTGGCGTATATCGCGCATCGAATTGTCGGCATATCTCCAATGCAAACGGCGATACGGTGATTTGAATAATTAATCATGAATATGTAAAGCAGCAATTTCGCTAGGTTTGACAGAGACCGGAGTTGACATGGTACAAACCAGCAGATGTGCGGTGCACATGACATCGGATGTGAAATGTAACGGGCATCGCTTTGTCGCCATATGTGCAATAGAAACGGAGATACATTCATTTGAATATGTTAACCTTAATTTGTAAAACTGCAATTACGCTTGATATGTCGAGGACCAGAGATGATATAATAGCACGAGCCAGCTGATGTGAGCTGTATTTGGCAGGCAATGAGGAGTATATCTCGCACCTAATTGACGGCAAATCTCCAATCGCAGCGGTGATACGTTTTATTTAATATTCAATAATGGGCCTGTTACGATACCGATAGTATTAGCGCGACTGAAACACATTGCCGTCTCAGTAAAATCATTCTATTTCAAGCTTTACGCTACAGTTCTGAATCCGGACAAGACCGTTTCAAGTTCTCGCAAGAGCAAGCAGTCAAATTAAGGGACTTACACGAGTTAGAGTCTAATACATTTTATTGGTCTAACATCGATGGAGCGATCTCGCATCGAAATTTTCGGAGGACCGCGTAACCTTCCAACGACGACCGCCGTACGAGCAGCGGATAATCTTATTTCGTGCCTTAGGTTGCCCTCACCACGTCCTCTACTTCTTGATTCTTGGTTGGTAGCTTTAGCGGCTGCAGGTCCGAGAAATTGCGTCTTGACCCGCTTTCTCGTATGTCTCATGTGACGTCTCGCTTTCCGCCGTAGACACTTGTCGGATGTACATACGTTGAACCATTTGCGCGAGACAAGCGCGGCGTTCTGCAGGGCCGAGGGATCCAATTTTCGAAGTATCAAGTGCAAAACCTCCAGTGGTAGTTCGGAAATGATATCTACCTTACTTGGCACGAACAAACCAACGACGCGTAGCACAGATCTAAAGAAACTCCATGTTGCTTCTATTGTGGCGCGAGCACGACTGACGGTCTGGCTGAGAATGAATTCTTATATATGTGCCGTTCGTCACGGTGCACTGCGAGTTCCGGCTCCGGTGAGAGTCCTGGACAGTCAGAATCGATCGCATGTGCATGTATCATCCTATAGATCGGGTTCACATTATTATTAGTGTTAGATGCGTGAAACGAATCTTCATTTGGATTAGACGTTGTAGTTATGCAATAGAGCAGATATTCACTAGTGCGAATTTGATTTGAGGTGTATGGTAGCGATTTAGGTTTAAAGGCACAAGAGTATATTTAACTATGTAGCTTATTAAAATATACCCTACGTGTACACTAGTCGTATAATACACTTGTTGTCTTGATTCGTGATTACGAATAGATGGGCGCAAAGAAGTATCGACTTAGCTGCTACTCCTCGTGTCACTCGATAAAAAAGAATGCCTCGCTACCCTGCTCGCTATATTCATATGCGTTGGAGTTGACAAAAGGCGTTGGGATTTGAATTTTGAAGGTGTTCTCGAAAATTCGCAACTGACGCTGAACTCTCGACCTTGTTTACAAATGTTGAATTTTCGGGTAGTTGACTCGAGGGCATATGATCACGACAAAATCTACGGATTTTGATTAACCTTCGGTAACCGCCTAAGGTTGTCGGATCTATAATAAACTCATCTTTCAGTAAACACGATTTTTTGTGTAGCGGGTTCACTAGACCGAAACCGTTATGAATTTTACCTACGAGTGCCGCTACAGTACCCGCTTGCCAGTGTTAACGTTACTTCTTTTTATGTTTGTTTATGTATGTTAGCGCGGTGCCCATGCTAACCGCTTAATTCAAACCCGTTTGAGGAGGAGAACGAACTCTCCTGCCCGAACGCGTGGTATAATTGGTTCTTGCGTCTCCGTCGCTTTGTTGCGCTTGCTCGCTGCTTTGCGGTCGGAAGATTTTCCCAGGTAAAAATACGTCGTAGGTTTCTGCGCTCCTTTCCAGATGCTCAATATCTTCCGACACGATGAAGGCGGGTTTTATACGATCTACGGAGACTTTCACGCTTTTGTCCTTCATCCGTATGGTAATGGTTTTCATCCACGCTGTGTAACCTGATAGGGGCCATCGTATGGTGGTTGCAGTGGACCTCCGATTGCATCGTGGCGTACGAAAACGCACGGCGACGTTTCTAAATCGCGGAACATGAACGTTTTCTTTTCGCCGTGTCGTGAAGTCGGCAGAGGTCTAATATCGCTCATTCGCTCTCGCAGACAGTTTGCGAATTCCGCGTTGGCCGGTTGTTTTGCTGGTACAAAGAATTCTGCTGGCAATCGTATGTCCGTACCATAAATCATTTCGGCTGTCGTTGCGCTCAGGTCCTCCTTGATAGCGGTTCTAATGCCTAAAAGAGCTATGGGAAGGCTTTCAACCCAGTTGCTCGAATTGTGGCATTTGATTGCGGCCTTAAGCTGCCTGTGAAAGCGCTCTACCATCCCGTTGGACGCGAGGTGGTAGGCTGTGGTACGCAAATGCTTAATGCCGAGCATCCGGCATAGTTCGTTGAAAAGACTGGATTCGAATTGGCGTCCTTGATCGGTTGTTATTTTTGCACGGACGCCAAAACGCGCTATCCATGTGGAAAGAAGAGCCGAGGCAACGGTCGTCGCTTCCATATCTGGTATTGGAATTGCTTCGGGCCAACCTGAAAAACGGTCGATACATGTTAGACAATATCGGTAGCCTTGTGAATATTGCATGACGATGATGTCTAAATGTATATGCTCGAATCGTCCTGCGAGCTCTCCGAATGTTCCGGTCGGCGTTGATACGTGTCTCGCTATTTTACATTGTTGACACGGGATGCATTGCCTTGTCCATGTTTGGCAATTTTTGTTTACCGCCGGCCAAACTATACGCGATTTTACGAATTTTTGGGTCGCGCGTATCCCTAGATGGGAAAGTCCGTGGAGCGAATTGAATACGTCGCGCCGCAAGGGTTTCGGTACGTACGGTCGTACGATGTCGCCTGATACGTCGCAGTATATTTCCGCGTCGTAATCCGGAAAACGAATTTTCTTAACCTGCAACGCGGATATATCGGAGTTGATGATGTCGCGGAGCTCCTTGTCGTTTTCTTACGCGGCGGCGAGAATTGTGTGATCCACGGATTTTCCTATGGCTTCGATGCGAGATAGGGCGTCGGCTGCATTGTTATTCAGCCTTTTTATATGCCTTATATCGGTCGTGAACTGCCCGATATAATCTAGTTGACGGAATTGTCTCGGCGATCACTTGTCGGGATTTTGACTGAACGCATAGGTGTGGGGTTTGTGATCTATGAAAATAATGAAATTCCTCCCATCTACGGCGTGTCTAAATCGCTTGACCGCAGTATACATAGCGAGTAATTCGCGATCGTACGCGCTATATTTTCGCTGCGCGAAATTTGAGGCTTTAGTTAAGAAACCCAATGGTTGCCGAGTGTCATTCGCGCGTTACTGCAACACCGCCCCTATTGCAAAGTCGGACGCGTCTACTGCGAGGCTGATGGGCGCGCCAGGTATACGATGCGCTAACATCGTAGCGTTAGCTAGGGCGCGTTTTGACTCGCTAAAGCTCGTTTTGGCTTCCTCCGACTAAATAATGGGCATGTTGCCCTTTTTCGCCCCTTGCAACAAATCGTTGAGGGGTTGCAAAATTTTAGCTGCCCCCGGTATGAAACGTCGGTAAACGTTAATCATACCGAGGTATCCGCGTAGTGCCTTGATGTTCGCGGGGAGCGGTGCTTCGTTTATGGCTGTAACGCGATCGGCGAGCGGTTTTATTCCGTGCGCGTTTACCGTATGGCCTAGGCAGGCTATTTCATTAATTCCGTACTCGCATTTTGCGAGGTTGATTACTACGCCGTACTGGTTTAGACGTTTGAACAAGATCCGCAAGTGCCAGCGGTGCTGCTCCTCGGTTTCCGAAGCTACCAAGAAGTCATCTATGTACGCGTAAACGAAATCTAAGCCTCGCGTCGACAAATCTTTGACACGTTTGCGCGGCGTTTCGAAGCCCAAACATCATGTTGTTTGCCTCGAAATGGCCGAATGGTGTCGAAATCGCGGTTTTTGTAACGTCCTCAGGCGCGATTGAGATTTGATGGTAGGCTCGCACTAAACCAATTTTTGAGAATATTCGCCGACCGTGTAAATGCTGCGCGAAGTCTTGTATGTGCGGTGGAGAGTACCTGTCGGGTACAGTGCGGGCGTTTAGCGCCCTGTAGTCACCGCAATGTCGCAGACTTCCATCCTTCTTTGGGACGACGTGTAGTCGAGATGCCCGGGAACTCTTCGATGGGCGCATGACTCCTTGCTCGATAAGTGTTGCAAATTCCGCCTTGATTGGCTTGAGACGGTCCGGTGCGAGAGGGCGGGGTTTGCAATATACGGGCGGGCGGGGTGTGGTTTCGATGTGGTGCTCCACACTGTGCCGTATTTTCTCTCACCCAAAGGCCGGTGGGCGCGTTAGATCTGCACATTTCGCCAACAATTGGTGGTAGACCAAATCCCCGTTTACGGTCTTAATCATAAGCTGTTCGCAGTTGGCGGCGTATCCCCTGGTCGATAGCTGGTTTGTTGTGTCGAGAAGTCGTCTTTTTCTTGGATCCACAAGCAACCTGTAATGACTTAGGAAATCTAGGTCGATGATGGGGGTTTGCACATCGGCGACAGTGAAGTGCCATTTGACGGCACGTCTAAGGGACAGGTTCAGCTCCATCGCTATAGTGCCGTACGTTGCGATGCGCGTCCCATTGGCAGCGAATAGTTCATACGTTGTTTTCTATACGTCCCTAGATAGCCTGCTTCGGGGATGAACGCCGATATCAGCACCGGTGTCAACTAAGAACGAAGTCTTCGTTCTCTTGTCCAAAATAAAGATGCGGCGAGATCCCAAGCCGTCGCCGTCCTCCGCTTTTACGGACGGCGGGGGTCGTTTCCCGACTTCCACTTACAATCGTGGCGCGATCGCCGAACCTCGCATGATAGAAGCAAATTCCGTCCTGGCGCGGATAGTCTCGGGAACGCGAACGGCGGCGGGGTCGAGTGAGAGAATTCGAACGTCTTCGTAGTCGATGATACCCGCTGATTCCCATAGCCTTAATCTGTTCTCGCAGTCTACTGACCTCGGCGGCCAGTGCGTCGTTTTTGCCTTCGTGTGATGCCGGTGGCTCGATTGTGACTACCTTAGCGCGCTGCCCATTACGATTATACGCCTCATCGAGTTTATCCGCTCTCCTGGTCAGTTTCTCGATACTCGTATCGTCCACTGCAGCCAGGACTTCCCTGATGCGATTCCTCCACAAGCTGTGGATGAATTCATCGGAAGCGAGGGGGCTGGCTAATTTTTTAAGTAATTATGAAACTGTGAGGGTTTTCTGTCGCCCATCTCTTCACGTTCGACTAACCTTTCGAACTTGGCGCTGTCCGATTCGGTCAGGGCGCGGATCAGCTCGCTCTTCAATTTATCGTACTGGCCTGTGGCGAGGAGGTTGGTCACTGTATCCTCAATCTTCGCGAGGTAATGTGGGTCGAGGAATCCCATGAGGGCTAAGGATTTTTCATCGTCGTGGAAGATGCCGGCTACCCCGAAATATTTCTCTAAAATGGAAAACCAAATCCTGGTCATCGTGGGCATAAAGGGCGGCACGCGGAACGATGAGCCGGCTGGAGTTCGTTTGCTCACCTTTTCCATTGTGTGAGTCGCGGACTATGATATTCAAACTGCGACTAGCCTATCGCTGTCACCTCTTACACAAAAATCACGTCGGTGTCACCAGTTTGAGATGTATGGTAGCGATTTAGACTTAAAAACACAAGAGTATATTTAACTGCGTAGTTTATTAAAATATACCCTACGTGTACACTAGACGTATAATACACTTGTTATCTTGATTCGTGATTACGAATAGATCGGCGCAAAGAAGTATCGACTTAACTGCTACTGCTCGTGTCATTCGATAACAAAGAATGCCTCGCTACCCTGTTCGCTATATTTATATGCGTCGGAGTTGACAAAAGACGTTGGGATTTAAATTTCCAAGATGTTCTCGAAAAATCAGAACGGACGCTGAACTCGCGACCTTGTTTACAAATGTTGACATTTCGGGTAGTTGACTCGAGGGCATGTGATCACGACAAAAACGACGGAATTTGATTAACCTTCGGTAACCGCCTAAGGTTGTCGAATCTATAATAAACTCATCTTTCAGTAAACACGATTTCTTGTGTAGCGGGTTCACTGGACCGAAACCGATATGAATTTTACCGACGAGTGCCGCTATAGGTGTATAATGAATCCTCAGGCTAGCTAAACATATACTGTTGAGATGCGTTGACATCTGGCAATCATCTTATCCGACGGATAGAGTCTGCGAGTGGCGAGACACGGGACAGAAACCGTTGGAATGTTTACTGTCACGTGCCGCTACCATTATTTCATTTAAGGACAGCTATAGAATTACTCCATGCCTTTATTAGACAAAACGTTCATCCCTTGACCGCGGCTACGTTCGGTGACTGGTTGTCGCCTCGGGGCCAAGTGCAGTATCACAGGTTGCGAACAATTACAATCGGAATGGATGGCTACAATTGTTGAATTACAGCTATGGTAGAATCTAGATTACAATGTTACGGGATTTTCCCAAAATTCCAAACGGAAGGTTCCCGTGTTCTTTCATCTCCGATTTATATTTATGCTTGATCTGTCTGGGACCAGTCTGGATATAGCGCAATCTGGCTGGCAAACGATGTATTTGGCAAGAAATGTGGAGTACCAGGCACATCGAATTGTCGACATATCAGCAACAGCAACGGAGATACGTGGAGTTGAATATTTGAGTCTGAATCTGCAAAACAACAATTACACTGCATATAACAGAGACCAGAGTCGATGTTAGCGCGCGCAACACATTTGCACTCCATCCCGCGCGGCTTGACATCCAACGGTCCACGTGCCATCCTTCGAGTCCTCCATAGGCCCAAGGACCCATCATAAAGCCGAAATCCTAACTGCATTGTTCGCACATATGGTCTAAGTCAATCTGTTTGCCCGAAAAGACTTTCTAATTCTAGAAGTGTTTTCGGTCGGTTTTTAGATAGGTCCTTGGGTTCATTACGCCCTCTTAAGAATTACGGAGAAGGCGGGTATTGGCCTAACTAAAAAAGCGGACATCTACCTAACGGAAATTCTGAGTTTTCCCATAAACAATGTCGCCTAGGACCCACGTTGGTAGGAGGCTTCTTCCTCCTCTCTTCCTTTCTAACATTAGTCATAACCAACCGGCATCGCGGATCATTGCCCTCACTTTCCTAACTAACAATGTAATCAACGAATCCGCGTTCTTCGCTCAAAGGGCACACCAATACCGAGCTTCGTACTCACATCAGAATAAACTTTAGAGTTACATCATCTCTCACGGTGACTAGAGTTCCTGCAATCCCTATAACTCTCACCGTTCCTATATCTCTAAGAGCCTCCTATTTCTCTCACAGTATCCAGAAGTCCGACAGCTCCTACAGCTCTCACGGACCTGGAGCTCCTATAGCTCACACTCTCATCTAAGAATAATCCATCTCTTCGTTATCTGTATCTTAAGCAACGGCGTTCTTACTCAGTGTGATTGTATAAATCGTTGGAAATACATATATTTTTTATAACTTTGTGACCCCCAGTGTTATACCACAACGACTACACCTATTATCCTAAGCGAAATACGGGGATCGAACTATCCGTGGAGTCGATTATTCCAATCGTAACGGGAATTTACGACTTCCATTGACGCGTATTCAAACGACCGCGTCTCCCCGCGATAGCTCGAAAATACAGTCGACATAGCGCAAACCGAATAAGTACTGTATTTGGCTGTAATTGTGGAGTATAGCGCGCATCGCATTTGCGACATTCGTATCCAATAGCAACGCTGATACGTTGGTTTGAACATTTAGGCATGAATATACAAAACAGCAATTACGCTGAATCTGTCAGTGACCAGAGAAGACGTCAGACAGAAGAGAAGATAGAATCGGAAGATGTGCACTGTGCTCACCAGCAAATCAGGAGCATAACGCTCACCGAATTGTCGTCATATCTGCCACAGAAACGGAGATACGTTGCTCTCGATATTCAAGCATGAATATGCTAAATTGCAATTATGGTGTATTTGACAGGGACAAGAGCGTACATAACTCTGACCTACTGATGTGCGCTGTATATGACATCAGATGATAAATATAACGCGCACCGAATTGTCTGTAAGTGTGCCATAGAACCAGAGATTCGTTGGTTCGAATATTTAATACTGAATATGTAAAACTGCAAATACGCAGGGTTCGGCTGTGTCCCGATTTTACATGCATCAAACGGAATAACGTGCACTGTGTTTGGCAGCAAATTTGGAGTATAACGAGCCTCTAATTGTAGCCATATGAGCCATAGAATCGGAGATACGTCGGTATGAATACTTAATCCTGAATATACGAAACTGCAACTACGCTGGATCTGGCTGGGTCCAGATTTTACGTAGCGTAAACCGGATGATGTGCACTGTACTTGGCATCAGATGTGGAATATAACGCGCATCGCATGGCCAATGTTTCTGGAAAACAAGCGGAGATACCTTGATTCGAATATGTAAGCATTAATATCCAAAACTGCAATTACGCTGGATTTCTCCGAGTCCAGTCTTGACAGTGTGCAAACGGGCTTATGTGTGCTGTATTTGGCAGCAAATGTGCAGTATTACGTACATCCTATTGTCGACGTACCTACAATGGATACGGAGATACTTTCACTTGAATAACTAGGCTTGAATATGCAAAACTACAAATACGCTGGATTTGACTCGGTCCGGATTTAACACGGCTTAAACCAGATGAAGCGCTCTGCGTATGGCAGTCAATGTGGAATGTAACGCGCATCGTATTGTCGAGATATGTGCTATTGAATCGGAGTAACGTTGATTTGAATATTTAAGCCCGAACATACAAAATTGCATTTGGGCTGGATTTTGCAGAGACCAGAGTTGACACAGCGCAAGCGAGCTGATGGGCAATGTAACTACAGCAAATGCGGAGTACAAGGCGTATGGAATTGTCGACATATGTGCAAAAGTAGCGGCGAAACTTTGAATGCAATATTTAAGCATTAACAACAAAATCTACAATTACGCTGGATTTTACAGGGTTCAGAGTTGACACATAGCACAGACCGGCTGATTTGGCATCATATGTGGAGTATTCTGCGCATCTAATAGGCGACATGGAAACCAAGATACGTTCATTTGAATATGTAATATTAGAATATTTCGCCTGAAAATGCATAATTGCAAATACGCTGAGTTTGGCTGCGCCCATACGTTACATAACTCAAACCAGATAATATGCATTGTGTTTGGCAGCAAAAGTGGCGTATATCGCGCATCGAATTGTCGGCATATCTGCAATGCAAACGGCGATGCGGTGATTTGAATAATTAATCATGAATGTGTAAAGCAGCAATTTCGCTAGGTTTGACAGAAACCGGAGTTGACATGGTACAAACCAGCAGATGTGCGGTGCACATGACATCGGATGTGAAATGTAACGGGCATCGCTTTGTCGCCATATGTGCAATAGAAACGGAGATACATTCATTTGAATATGTTAACCTTAATTTGTAAAACTGCAATTACGCTTGATATGTCGAGGACCAGAGATGATATAATAGCACGAGCCAGCTGATGTGAGCTGTATTTGGCAGGCAATGAGGAGTATATCTCGCATCTAATTGACGACAAATCTGCAATTGCAGCGATGATACATTGTAGTTAATATTCAATAATGGGCCTATTACGATACAGATAGTATTATCGTGACTGAAACACATTGCCGTCTCAGTAAAACCATTTTATTTCAAGCTTCGTGCTACAGTTCTGAATCCGGACAAGACCGTTTCAAGTTCTCGCAAGAGCAAGCAGTCAAATTAAGGTACTTACACGAGTTAGAGTCTAATACATTTTATTGGTCCAACATCGATGGGGCGATCTCGCATCGAAATTTTCAGAGGACCGCGTAACCTTCCAACGACGACCGCCGTACGAGCAGCGGATAAACTTATTTCGTGCCTTAGGTTGCCCTCACCACGTCCTCTACTTCTTGATTCTTGGTTGGTAGCTTTAGCGGCTGCAGGTCCGAGAAATTGCATCTTGACCCTCTTTCGCGTATGTCGCATGTGACGTCTCACTTTCCGCCGTAGACACTTGTCGGATCTACAAACGTAGAACCATTTGCGCGAGACAAGCGCGGCGCTCTGCAGGGACGAGGGATCCAATTTTCGAAGTATCAAGTGCGATACCTCCAGTGGTAGTTCGGAAATGATATCTACTTTACTTGGCACGAACAAACCAACGACGCGTAGTAGAGATCTAAAAAATTCCATGTTGCTTCTACTGTTGCGCGAGCACGACTGACGGTCTGGCTAAGAGTGGAGGCTTATATATGTGCTGTTCGTCACGGTGCACTGCGAGTTCCGGTTCCGGGTGAGAGTGCTGGTCAGGCAGAATCGATGGTATGTGCATGTATTTTCACTTACATCGGGTTCACATTATGATTAGAGTTAGAGGCGCGAAACGGATCTTCCTTTGGTTTAGACGTTGTAGTTATGCAATAGAGCAGATATTTACTAGTGTAAATTTGATTGTTATATAATTTGACAAGTAGTCGTGGTAATTAGGTACTCGAGAAGCTAATGACAATGATCCTGGGTTCAATAACAAAGCCGCGGTCAACGGGATAACAGAATTCGTTTTCATCCTGATTCCAAGTTGTACCATACTTCCTTATCTACGGTATAGGTAGGACTGAACAAACTCTTTGTCAAAACATAGAATATCCACCGAGTGTTAAGGCTCTTTGTAACTGGCTAATGTGACCTCACGAGAGAATGATTTTCCGGCACGATGATGCTGCAGAGGAAAACTATGATGGGTGTGTCTAAGGGCACCAGAACATCGGATACGTGGAGAAATGACTTCGCTCGGAAAGAGATTGGAAGTGACGTTACTGTTAATTGGACAATTTCCATGTTGATGGTTAGAGAAGGATGCTAGTAGGCCTTGAGGGAACGTTGCTAGCGGGAAGCGTCGTCCGTGGAAAAATAGATTTCACCTATCATCCCGTAGTTGAAACAAAGACTGTTTGCCTGTTTAGGACTGTTAAGGACTTTAATTAACTAAATCTTAAGGTTTATAATGGGTCCTCAGGCTAGCTAAACATATACTGTTGAGATGCGTTGACATCTGGCAATCATCTTATCCGACGGATAGAGTCTGCGTGTGGCGAGTCACGGGACAGAAACCGTTGGAATGTTTACTGTCACGTGCCGCTACGATTATTTCATTTAAGGACAGCTATAGAATTACTCCATGCCTTTATTAGACAAAACGTTCATCCCTTGACCGCGGCTACGTTCGGTGACTGGTTGTCGCCTCGAGGCCAAGTGCAGTATCACAAGTTTCGAACAATTACAATCGGACTAGATGACTACGATTGTTTAATTACAGCTATGGTAGAATCTAGATTACAATGTTACGGGATTTTCCCAAAATTCCAAACGGAAGGTTCCCGTGTTCTATCATCTCCGATTTATATTTATGCTTGATCTGTCTGGGACCAGTCTGGATATAGCGCAAACTGGCTGGCAAACGATGTATTTGGCAAGAAATGTGGAGTACCTGGCACATCGAATTGTCGACATATCAGCAACAGCAACGGAGATACGTGGAGTTGAATATTTGAGTCTGAATCTGCAAAACAACAATTACACTGCATATAACAGAGACCAGAGTCGATGTTCTGGCGCGCAACACATCTGCACTCCATCCCGCGCGGCTTGGCATCCAACGGTCCACGTGCCATCCTTCGAATCCTCCATTGGCCCAAGGACCTATCATAAAGCCGAAATCCCAACTGCATTGTTCGCACATATGGTCTAAGTCAATCTGTTTGCCCGAAAAGACTTTCTAATTCTAGAAGTGTTTTCGGTCGGTTTTTAGAAAGGTCCTTGCGTTTATTACGCCCTCTTAAGAATTACGGAGAAGGCGGGTATTGGCCTAACGAAAAAAGCGGACATCTACCTAACGGAAAATCTGAGATTTCCCATAAACAATGTCGCCTAGGACCCACGTTGGTAGGAGGCTTCTTCCTCCTCTCTTCCTTTCTAACATTAGACATAACCAATCGGCATCGCGGATCATTGCCCTCACTTTCCTAACTAACAATGTAATCAACGAATCCGCGTTCTTCGCTCAAAGGGCACACCAATACCGAGCTTCGTACTCACATCAGAATAAACTTTAGAGTTACATCATCTCTCACGGTGACTAGAGTTCCTGCAATCCCTATAACTCTTACCGTTCCTATATCTCTCAGAGTTCCATCGTCTCTCGCGGTGACTAAAGTTCCTGCAATCCCTATAATTCTCACCGTTCCTATATCTCTAAGAGCCTCCTATTTCTCTCACAGTATCGAGAAGTCCGACAGCTCCTACAGCTCTCACGGACCTAGAGCTTCTATAGCTCACACTCTCATCTAAGAATAATCCATTTCTCCGTTATCTGTATCTTAGACAACGGCGTTCTTACTCAGTGTGATTGTATAAATCGTTGGAAATACATATATTTTTTATAACTTTGTGACCCCCAGTGTTATACCACAACGACTACACCTATTATCCTACGCGAAATACGGGGATCGAACTATCCGTGGAGTCGATTATTCCAATCGTAACGGGAATTTACGACACCCATTGACGCGTATTCAAACGAACGCGTCTCCCCGCGGTAGCTCGAAAATACAGTCGACATAGCGCAAACCGAATAAGTACTGTATTTGGCTGTAATTGTGGAGTATAGCGCGCATCGCATTTGCGATATGTATCCAATAGCAGCGCTGATACGTTGGTTTGAACATTTAGGCATGAATATGCAAAACAGCAATTGCGCTGAATCTGTCGGTGACCAGAGAAGACGTAAGACAGAAGAGATGATAGAATCGGAAGATGTGCTCTGTGCTCACCAGCAAATCAGGAGCATAACGCTCACCGAATTGTCGTCATATCTGCCATAGAAACGAAGATACGTTGCTTTCGATATTCAAGCATGAATATGCTAAACTGCTATTATGGTGTATTTGACAGGGACAAGAGTGAACAAAACGCTAACCTACTGATGTGCGCTGTATATGACATCAGTTGTCAAATATAACGCGCACCGAATTGTCTGTAAGTGTGCCATAGAAACGGAGATTCGTTGGTTGGAATATTTAATACTGAATATGTAAAGCTGCAAATACGCAGGGTTCGGCTGGGTCCCGATTTTACATCCATCAAACGGAATAACGTGCACTGTGTTTGGCAGCAAATTTGGAGTATAACGAGCCTCTAATTGTAGCCATATGCGCCATAGAATCGGAGATACGTCGGTTTGAATACTTAATCCTGAATATACGAAACTGCAACTACGCTGGATCTGGCTGGGTCCAGATTTTACATAGCGTAAACCGGATGATGTGCACTGTACTTGGCATCAAATGTGGAATATAACGCGCATCGCATGGCCAATGTTTCCGGAAAACAAGCGCAGATACCTTGATTCGAATATGTAAGAATTAATATCCAAAACTGCAATTTCGATGGATTTCTCCGAGTCCAGTCTTGACAGTGTGCAAACGGGCTGATGTGTGCTGTATTTGGCAGCAAATGTGCAGTATTACGTACATCCTGTTGTCGACGTACCTACAATGGATACGGAGATACTTTCAATTGAATAACAAGGCTTGAATATGCAAAACTACAAATACGCTGGATTGGACTCGGTCCGGATTTAACACGGCTTAAACCAGATGAAGCGCTCTGCGTATGGCAGTCAATGTGGAATATAAAGCGCATCGTATTGTCGACATATGTGCTATTGAATCGGAGTAACGTTGATTTGAATATTTAAGCCCGAACATACAAAATTGCATTTGGGCTGGATTTTGCAGGGACCAGAATTGACACAGCGCAAACGAGCTGATGGGCAATGTAACTGCAGCAAATGCGGAGTACAAGGCGTATGGAATTGTCGACATATGTGCAAAAGAAGCGGCGAATCTTTGAATGCAATATTTAAGCATTAACAACAAAAACTACAATTACGCTGGATTTTACAGGGTCCAGAGTTGACATAGCACAGACCGGCTGATTTGGCATCATATGTGGAGTATTCTGCGCATCGAATAGGCGACATAGAAACCAAGATACGTTCATTTGAATATGTAATATTTGAATATTTCGCCTGAAAATGCATAATTGCGTATACGCTGAGTTTGGCTGCGCCCACACGTTACATAACTCAAACCAGATAATATACATTGTGTTTGGCAGCAAAAGTGGCGTATATCGCGCATCGAATTGTCGGCATATCTGCAATGCAAACGGCGATACGGTGATTTGAATAATTAATCATGAATATGCAAAGCAGCAATTTCGCTAGGTTTGACAGAGACCGGAGTTGACATGGTACAAACCAGCAGATGTGCGGTGCACATGACATCGGATGTGAAATGTAACGGGCATCGCTTTGTCGCCATATGTGCAATAGAAACGGAGATACATTCATTTGAATATGTTAACCTTAATTTGTAAAACTGCAATTACGCTTGATATGTCGAGGACCTGAGATGATATAATAGCACGAGCCAGCTGATGTGAGCTGTATTTGGCAGGCAATGAGGAGTATATCTCGCATCTAATTGACGACGAATCTGCAATTGCAGCGATGATACATTGTAGTTAATATTCAATAATGGGCCTATTACGATACAGATAGTATTATCGTGAATGAAACACATTGCCGTCTCAGTAAAACCATTTTATTTCAAGCTTCGCGCTACAGTTCTGAATCCGGACAAGACCGATTCAAGTTCTCGCAAGAGCAAGCAGTCAAATTATGGTACTTACACGAGTTAGAGTCTAATACATTTTGTTGGTCCAACATCGATGGGGCGATCTCGCATCGAAATTTTCAGAGGACCGCGTAACCTTCCAACGACGACCGCCGTACGGGCAGCGGATAAACTTATTTCGTGCCTTAGGTTGCCCTCACCGCGTCCTCTACTTCTTGATTCTTGGTTGGTAGCTTTAGCGGCAGCAGGTCCGAGAAATTGCATCTTGACCCGCTTTCTCGAATGTCGCATGTGACGTCTCACTTTCCGCCGTAGACACTTGTCGGATCTACATACGTTGAACCATTTGCGCGAGACAAGCGCGGCGCTCTGCAGGGACGAGGGATCCAATTTTCGAAGTATCAAGTGCGAAACCTCCAGTGGTAGTTCGGAAGTGATATCTACCTTACTTGGCACGAACAAACCAACGACGCGTAGTAGAGATCTAAAAAACTCCATGTTGCTTCTACTGTTGCGCGAGCACGACCGACGGTCTGGCTAAGAGTGGAGGCTTATATATGTGCTGTTCGTCACGTTGCACTTCGAGTTCCGGTTCCGGGTGAGAGTGCTGGTCAGGCAGAATCGATGGTATGTGCATGTATTTTCACTTACATCGGGTTCACATTATGATTAGAGTTAGAGGCGCGAAACGAATCTTCATTTGGTTTAGACGTTTGTAGTTATGCAATAGAGCAGATATTTGCTAGTGTAAATATGATTGTTATATAATTGGCAAGTAGTCGTGGTGATGAGGTACTCGAGAAGCTAATGACAATGATCCTGGGTTCAATAGCAAAGCCGTGGTCAACGGGACAACAGAATTCGTTTTCATCCTGATTCCAAGTTGTACTATACTTCCTTATCTACGGAATAGGTAGGACTGAACAAACTCTTTGTCAAAACATAGAATATCCACCGAGTGTTAAGGCTCTTTGTAACTGGCTAATGTGACCTCACGAGAGAATGATTTTCCGGCACGATGATGCTGCAGAGGAAAACTATGATGGGTGTGTCTAAGGGTACCAGAACATCGGATACGTGGAGAAAAGACTTCGCTCGGAAAGAGATTGAAAGTGACGTTACTGTTAATTGGATAATTTCCAGGTTGATGGTTAGAGAAGTATGCTAGTAGCCCTCGAGGGAACGTTGCTAGCGGGAAGCGTCGTCCGTGGAAAAATATATTTCACCTATCATCCCGTAGTTGGAACAAAGACTGTTTGCCTGTTTAGGACTGTTAAGGACTTTAGTTAACTAAATCTTAAGGTTTATAATGGGTCCTCAGGCTAGCTAAACATATACTGTGGAGATGCGTTGATATCTGGCAATCATCTTATCCGACGGATGTCTGCGTGTGGCGAGACTGGGGACAGAAACCGTTGGAATGTTTACTGTCGTGTCCCGTCCCAAGTATTTCTTTTAAGGACAGATATAGAATTACTCCATGGCTTTATTAGACAAAACGTTCATCTCTTGACCGCGGCTACGTTCGGTGACTGGTTGTCGCCTTGAGGCCATGTTCGGTATCACAAGTTTCGAACAATTACAATCGGACTGGATGACTACAATTGTTTAATTACCGCTACGGTAGAATCTAGATTACAATGTTTCGGGATTTTCCCAAAATTCCAAATAGAATGTTGCGGTGTTCTTTCATCTGCGACTTATATTTATGTCGCTGGTAGTTCTTTCGCATTAGCTTATCGACGGCCTGGCTGGGAACGAATAGGGAAGCGAACTTTTCTGCCCGCGCACCTGGAGTGATGAATTCCTGAGTCCTCTTCGTTTTGCTCGTTTCAAACATCAGGTGGTATTATTACTTCGCGATTTTCGCTGTAATGGTGTTCAATGTTACCGTGCAATAAAAATTCACGCATTTCGGACGGTCTAAGTGTACGATTACGTTCTTGTTGCTAACTTCAATCGCAATGGTCCTTTTTGCTCTCGATATAAATTGATGCTGTCCGCCGTAGGGTGGTTGTAAGGGGTTTCCGATGTAATCGTGACGTAGAAATACGTAAGACTTTAGACGGCTTCCGTATTTCGACTTGGCCTGTTGCTTCGTTGGTACACAGAATTCTGCCGGCAATCGTATGCCGGTGCCATAAACCATTTCGGCTGTCGTCGTTTTCACGTCCGTAATAACTGTTCGTATGCCTAATAAAACTATTGGCAAGATTTCTACACAGTTGCTCGTATCGTGGCATTTGATTGCTGCTTTTAGTTGTCGGGGCAGGCGATCTACCATCCTGTTGGTCACGGGGTGATAGGCTGTCGTTCGTAAATGCCTAATGCCGAGGAACAGGCATAATTCGTTAAATAAGTTTGACTCGAACTGGCGTCCTTGATCGGTCCCTATCCTTAAAGGTACGTCGAGACGGAATATCCACGTGGAAAGGATGGCTGAAACAACGGTTGCCGCCTCCATGTCGGCGATGGGAACGGCTTCGGTCTAACGCGAAAAACGATCGATTTCCGCCAGGCAATGTCGGTGTCCTAGCGTCCCGTGTCTGGGGGGGTTTGTCATAAGGTCATCGACGTCCTGTAGCTGTTGATCGCTGAGGCATGTGCCCAGCGTCACGTTCCTAATTATGCTCTAGCAGTTTATATTTCTCTAGTCAAGTTGTTTGAATGAACTGTAATTTATACCTGTTAAATCAGTCTATACTTAATTGAACCACCCCGATTATCCTAACAGAAATAAGGTTATCGATCTGTTCGTGGCTGTTAGGAACATGATACATTTACACTGTACATGTGAATGTGCGTGCAAGCGTCAGAGGACGTCCAGGCCTTAGTTGGGACAAAAGAAAAGAGTCAGTCGTTTCAAGTATCTGGAAGAGTCGGTTGACAACAAGCGTGCGTGCGAGTAGGATTTTGAGGTCTTAAGAGTATAAGATATAAGTATAACAGTTGTGTGCTAAATAAAGGGAATTATTTGCATTTCCGAATCCATTCTATATCTTTTCATGGTAGCAGAGCGTGGTTCATAATTTTGTAAGTTATTTTAGTGCGTGTTTTTCAATATTGCGAGTTAGTTCGTGTGAATTCTCAGTAAGGAAAGAAACGTTCAAAGGTTACAAAGAGGAAAAATACACTTCGAGCACGTAGGAACGCTTGAGTAAGAGATCAGGAATCATTTAAAATGGAGAGATCGGAAATCATGATACCTATTTTCGATGGTGAGGATTACGGTATGTGGAAGCAAAGAATAACGATGCTTCTCAGATGTAAAGAATGCGAGATTGTCACAACTCGTTGAAGACAGGGTGAAGACAGAAACAGACAATGAAGACTGGGACAAAAAGGATCTGGAGGCAATAAATATAATTTATAATGCCGTTACAAATAGACAATTGGAATATATTAGAGAAGAAAAAGCGGCATATGGGATAGTAAAAAAGTTTGATAAAATGTACTTGAAAGCGTCGACGGCACTACAGATCGTATGCAGAAGGAGATAGGAAAAGATAAGACTTGAGAAATACACTGATTCAGCAACGTTCTTTAGCGATTTCGAAAAATTAATAAACGAATTAAAATGTGCGGGTGCACAAGTGAGTGAGAGGGAAAAACTAAATTACATGCTGAATACGTTACCGGAAGAATACACCTACATAGCGGATATAGTAGATGCATGAAAGCAGAAAATCAAACGGTAGCGTATGTAAAAAATAAAATTGAAATAGCGGAGAAGAAAAATAAGTCCAATCGAGAAGAAATGCAAACCAACGCCTTTTCTGCAAAAAAGGAAGGATGCTTCAGACGTAGAAGAGTAGGACATTTTGCGAGAGAGTGTCAAAATGGCGTCGAAGCGGGAAGCAGTAACAGTTTTTGGCGTGGGTCAACATGTGGTCGCAGCAGAGGAAGAGGAAACAAAGGAAATACGAGCAGGGAACGTGGAAATTTCCATCGTCAATCAACAACCGGCACGAGCGAGCATGGTAACTCAAGATCAGGCACATTGATAGCAACGGCGCACGCAGCACACAGCGGCGAGGCGAACGAGATAAGTAATAATGAAGTAATGTGGCTATTAGATAGCGGTTGCACAGATCACATAATTAACAACGTAAATTATTTCGACAATTCTATTGACCTTAAAGAACCGGTAAATATATATTTAGGCGATAATAGATCGATAAAGGCAACAAAATTGGGGAATGTTATAAGATATTTTGAAGCATTTGGAAAGCAAAATGAAATAAATATGAATAATGTATTTTACGCGAAAGAAATGTCCGCAAACTTGATTAGTTTAGGCAAGTTAACAGATAATAGGAACACGGTTATTTCAATAGGAAATATTGCAAAAGTAATAGATGAGGAGAATAAGCTTACAGCGGTAGCGGTTAAAGAAAAGGGAACATATAGAATGAAAAGTATATTGAAAGGGAAGGAGCACTTAGCAAACAGCGCCGAACGTAGTGGTATGAGTAAAAAGGAAAGATGGCATAGGATGTTAGGACACGTAAATTTTAAATATTTAAATATTTTGAGTAAAGAGCAGCTAGTTACTGGTATACCGAATGAAATTGAGAAGGAATTTTTGAAATGTAGGGTGTGCATAGAAAGTAAAATGCACAATTTACCATTCAAAAATAATCAAACCAAGGCTAGGGAGATAATGGAAATTATTCATACGGACGTGTGCGGTCCCTTTAAGACTTCCGGATTCAATGAAGAGAAATATTTCATCTCATTTATCGATGATTATAGCAAAATAGCTAGAGTTTATTGTATAAAATCAAAGGGTGAGGTCTTTGATTGTTTCGTACAGTTTGTAAATGAAGCCGAGTATTTGACGGGCAAGGAGTTAAAAATATTGAGATGTGATAATGGAAAAGAGTATTTGAATAATCGAATTTATAAATATGCTAGGGATAAAGGTATCAGAATTAATAATTGCCCAACCTACGTACATGAGTTAAACGGGACAGCGGAAAGGTATAATAGAACAGTTATGGACATGGCGCGTTGCTTGTTAGCGGAAGCGAAAGTACATAAAAGATACTGACCGGAAATAGTTTGTACAGCGGTATACTTCAAAAATCGAATACTGGCAAATACTATAGAGAGAAAGACACTTTTGAAATATTCTTCGGGAGAAAACCAAGTGTTGAAAATCTACATCTATATGGAAGTAAAGTTTTTGTAAGAAGACCAGAACAAAAAAGAGTTTCTAAATGGGATAAGAAGGCAGATATGGGAATTTTGTTGGGATATAGTGAATGTTACGCCACGAGGCTTAACACAGGCTGTATTTTCTAACCGTCACTCGCGGCCCTACAATGTCTCAGTCAGATCGTCTTATCTGACCGCCGGATCATATACAATGTATCGACGAGCGCATAGCTGTCGCCAAGCAGCGAGTTCTCGAAACGTCGAATTTGGTCCGTTACGTTTTCCACGCAAGAACAGACATACGTGATCATAGACGCGAACGGTGGCGTGACCTAAGTATAGTGGGGATCGTCTTAAAGATGAGAAAAGGAAATCATCTAAAGTCGATCAGTTCCTTGTGACGCGTCGAACGTTACACATTGAGTCAAAGATCTAACGCCGAATTTCTAACATTAAGTCTCATACCGTGCTACTCTATTATTGCAGCGTGATAAGTTATTAAGTGTTTATATCTATTCATTCGTGTATATTAAGTGTTGGAAATATAAATTTTAACTCTGTGAGCCACAGTGTTATCATACCTGAATCACCCCTATTATCTTAATCGAAATACGGGGATCGAACTATTCGTGGTGTCGATCATTCTGATCGTAACGGGAATTTACGACTCCCGTTGGCGCATATTCTAACGACCGCGTCTCCCCGCGATAGCTCGAAAATACATGGTCCTTTGAGCCGGATCACGTGCCATCAAAGAAGTGCACTGACCAGTGACTATACAGTGTCACGTGAAATCCACATTCCAACACCTTAGTCAACTGACCAAAGGAGCCGCCACCGGAGAGGAACACCTCCTTCGTTCAGCATCTACACCAGCCCACGCCACACTGTGGCGAGTAAAAACCGACTCTCAGACCAACGCCCACTTGATCAAGGTAAGATCGTTCCTACCACTAAAATCAAACATGGCTCAACCTGACTCGATCAGTACATTGCGGCGGAGACGAAACGGCCTCGCCCGCCGCTTTACGATCACGAAGCGCCAACTCGATGAATACGAAGAGTCTGGGCAAGTAAACAACGGCTACTTAGTATCTTGCCGCAATTCGTTCGACGAGTATTGGAGGAGATTAAGCGCGGTTCAAGACGAGCTAGAAGTGTTAGATCAGGGGGAAATTGCTTGTAGAGCCTCTTTGTTGCAAGAGTATCTGGAGATTAACACACGACTCATAGATCTCTTTGACCAAATACCAGCAACAACCCCCTCGACAACAAAAACACGCGACTCATGCGTGAACCCTGAGCCGACACCAATCACTTTGCCAGAGGTCAGCTTGCCTCAGTTCGACGGTGCCTTCGAGAACTGGACCTATTTCTATGACACGTTCTCATCCACAGTGGACCGCAATGAACATTTGACCGAAGTGCAAAAAGTCCAACACGAGTCGACGCATCAAGTCGAAGCTGTCCAACTCGAGATAGAATTATTAGACTCGGATGGACAATCGCGCGATCTCGAAATCAGAGAGCAATATGAAGATATATACGAGCGGCTAAGACGTAACCAACGTGTCGCACGGCAAGCCCCGTCATCGAGACCGTGAACCAGTGAATCCGCCGTTGCTATCAAATCGCCACGAAATGTCTTCATTCAGCCAACCTCTCACGATCCACTGGACCGGAAGGAAGTGAATCCCGTCCAGGACAACAGGAATCAAACTCCGCCGACGGGGAACACCACTTTACATGTTACACCTGACATGGACATCATAGCAGAGAATCTTTCTCCGGGCCCTAACGTGAAGAATTCTCCATCGCCATGGCCGCGAGGAGCCACGCCTGCGAGTGACCCAGATCGAGATAATCTCCACGCTGTTACTACTATGACTAATCATTTAATTGTCGGTAGTTTTCAGAACGCGCCAGCTGATCTCAACACTCGTCCACTAAGCCCACAGATCACTACGTCGGACAAATCGCTGATTTGGTCTTTTGCGGATTGTTGGACTACGCCGGTACAACTACCAGCCATCAGCGAGAAGGCGCAATCCGAAGGGGTCAACGGGGGGAGCCTCATCCCTCAATCAACCATGACCTCCTCCACGTTTCCACAGCCGAAACAAGAACGAGGATGTCCAAATGATATGCAATACTTTCACGGGTCTGATGTTGCAGAAATACCATATAAGAAAGGCGAAACCTGCTCAAGGTCTTACCATGAAACAAGCTACGATACGTGGGACAAGACAACTCAATTGGGTCAGAACATCAAGGGGAGCTCAGGTCCCCAATCAAACACAAAACTCTGCGACGTGTTTGAATCTGTACCATGCATCATCGGAGTTTCATTCAATGACACCTCGTGGGCCGAGGTGTTCCACGATACTTCATGGGCCAAGCTGTTTCACGAGGCTTACTGGATCGTGAATTTCATCGCGCCCTCCGCGCGACGTCGAACCAGACTCCAGGACAGACGAATACCCTCAGCGCACCGGCCTTTCGGCCGTATCATCAAATTCCTCCTGGCGACCACGACATCTTCTGGACGGCCACAGTCCACACGGCAGCAACAATCAACAAGAAGGCGGATAGAAGATTTAATTAACTCTACCTCTACAGAATTTTGATCGGTACCCTCTCAACGGGGGGAGGATGTTACGCCACTAGGCTTAACACAGGCTGTATTTTCTAACCGTCACTCGCGGCCCTACAATGTCTCGGTGAGATCGTCTTATCTGACCGCCGGATCATATACAATGTATCGACGAGCGCATAGCTGTCGCCAAGCAGCGAGTTCTCGAAACGTCGAATTTGGTCCGTTACGTTTTCCACGCAAAAACAGACATACGTGATCATAGGCGCGAACGGTGGCGTGACCTAAGTATAGTGGGGATCGTCTTAAAGATGAGAAAAGGAAATCATCTAAAGTCGATCAGTTCCTTGTGACGCGTCGAACGTTACACATTGAGTCAAAGATCTAACGCCGAATTTCTAACATTAAGTCTCATACCGTGCTACTCTATTATTGCAGCGTGATAAGTTATTAAGTGTTTATATCTATTCATTCGTGTATATTAAGTGTTGGAAATATAAATTTTAACTCTGTGAGCCACAGTGTTATCATACCTGAATCACCCCTATTATCTTAATCGAAATACGGGGATCGAACTATTCGTGGTGTCGATCATTCTGATCGTAACGGGAATTTACGACTCCCGTTGGCGCATATTCTAACGACCGCGTCTCCCCGCGATAGCTCGAAAATACATGGTCCTTTGAGCCGGATCACGTGCCATCAAAGAAGTGCACTGACCAGTGACTATACAGTGTCACGTGAAATCCACATTCCAACACCTTAGTCAACTGACCAAAGGAGCCGCCACCGGAGAGGAACACCTCCTTCGTTCAGCATCTACACGAGCCCACGCCACACTGTGGCGAGTAAAAACCGACTCTCAGACCAACGCCCACTTGATCAAGGTAAGATCGTTCCTACCACTAAAATCAAACATGGCTCAACCTGACTCGATCAGTACATTGCGGCGGAGACGAAACGGCCTCGCCCGCCGCTTTACGATCACGAAGCGCCAACTCGATGAATACGAAGAGTCTGGGCAAGTAAACAACGGCTACTTAGTATCTTGCCGCAATTCGTTCGACGAGTATTGGAGGAGATTAAGCGCGGTTCAAGACGAGCTAGAAGTGTTAGATCAGGGGGAAATTGCTTGTAGAGCCTCTTTGTTGCAAGAGTATCTGGAGATTAACACACGACTCATAGATCTCTTTGACCAAATACCAGCAACAACCCCCTCGACAACAAAAACACGCGACTCATGCGTGAACCCTGAGCCGACACCAATCACTTTGCCAGAGGTCAGCTTGCCTCAGTTCGACGGTGCCTTCGAGAACTGGACCTATTTCTATGACACGTTCTCATCCATAGTGGACCGGAATGAACATTTGACCGAAGTGCAAAAAGTCCAACACGAGTCGACGCATCAAGTCGAAGCTGTCCAACTCGAGATAGAATTATTAGACTCGGATGGACAATCGCGCGATCTCGAAATCAGAGAGCAATATGAAGATATATACGAGCGGCTAAGACGTAACCAACGTGTCGCACGGCAAGCCCCGTCATCGAGACCGTGAACCAGTGAATCCGCCGTTGCTATCAAATCGCCACGAAATGTCTTCATTCAGCCAACCTCTCACGATCCACTGGACCGGAAGGAAGTGAATCCCGTCCAGGACAACAGGAATCAAACTCCGCCGACGGGGAACACCACTTTACATGTTACACCTGACATGGACATCATAGCAGAGAATCTTTCTCCGGGCCCTAACGTGAAGAATTCTCCATCGCCATGGCCGCGAGGAGCCACGCCTGCGAGTGACCCAGATCGAGATAATCTCCACGCTGTTACTACTATGACTAATCATTTAATTGTCGGTAGTTTTCAGAACGCGCCAGCTGATCTCAACACTCGTCCACTAAGCCCACAGATCACTACGTCGGACAAATCGCTGATTTGGTCTTTTGCGGATTGTTGGACTACGCCGGTACAACTACCAGCCATCAGCGAGAAGGCGCAATCCGAAGGGGTCAACGGGGGGAGCCTCATCCCTCAATCAACCATGACCTCCTCCACGTTTCCACAGCCGAAACAAGAACGAGGATGTCCAAATGATATGCAATACTTTCACGGGTCTGATGTTGCAGAAATACCATATAAGAAAGGCGAAACCTGCTCAAGGTCTTACCATGAAACAAGCTACGATACGTGGGACAAGACAACTCAATTGGGTCAGAACATCAAGGGGAGCTCAGGTCCCCAATCAAACACAAAACTCTGCGACGTGTTTGAATCTGTACCATGCATCATCGGAGTTTCATTCAATGACACCTCGTGGGCCGAGGTGTTCCACGATACTTCATGGGCCAAGCTGTTTCACGAGGCTTACTGGATCGTGAATTTCATCGCGCCCTCCGCGCGACGTCGAACCAGACTCCAGGACAGACGAATACCCTCAGCGCACCGGCCTTTCGGCCGTATCATCAAATTCCTCCTGGCGACCACGACATCTTCTGGACGGCCACAGTCCACACGGCAGCAACAATCAACAAGAAGGCGGATAGAAGATTTAATTAACTCTACCTCTACAGAATTTTGATCGGTACCCTCTCAACGGGGGGAGGATGTTACGCCACTAGGCTTAACACAGGCTGTATTTTCTAACCGTCACTCGCGGCCCTACAATGTCTCGGTGAGATCGTCTTATCTGACCGCCGGATCATATACAATGTATCGACGAGCGCATAGCTGTCGCCAAGCAGCGAGTTCTCGAAACGTCGAATTTGGTCCGTTACGTTTTCCACGCAAAAACAGACATACGTGATCATAGGCGCGAACGGTGGCGTGACCTAAGTATAGTGGGGATCGTCTTAAAGATGAGAAAAGGAAATCATCTAAAGTCGATCAGTTCCTTGTGACGCGTCGAACGTTACACATTGAGTCAAAGATCTAACGCCGAATTTCTAACATTAAGTCTCATACCGTGCTACTCTATTATTGCAGCGTGATAAGTTATTAAGTGTTTATATCTATTCATTCGTGTATATTAAGTGTTGGAAATATAAATTTTAACTCTGTGAGCCACAGTGTTATCATACCTGAATCACCCCTATTATCTTAATCGAAATACGGGGATCGAACTATTCGTGGTGTCGATCATTCTGATCGTAACGGGAATTTACGACTCCCGTTGGCGCATATTCTAACGACCGCGTCTCCCCGCGATAGCTCGAAAATACATGGTCCTTTGAGCCGGATCACGTGCCATCAAAGAAGTGCACTGACCAGTGACTATACAGTGTCACGTGAAATCCACATTCCAACACCTTAGTCAACTGACCAAAGGAGCCGCCACCGGAGAGGAACACCTCCTTCGTTCAGCATCTACACGAGCCCACGCCACACTGTGGCGAGTAAAAACCGACTCTCAGACCAACGCCCACTTGATCAAGGTAAGATCGTTCCTACCACTAAAATCAAACATGGCTCAACCTGACTCGATCAGTACATTGCGGCGGAGACGAAACGGCCTCGCCCGCCGCTTTACGATCACGAAGCGCCAACTCGATGAATACGAAGAGTCTGGGCAAGTAAACAACGGCTACTTAGTATCTTGCCGCAATTCGTTCGACGAGTATTGGAGGAGATTAAGCGCGGTTCAAGACGAGCTAGAAGTGTTAGATCAGGGGGAAATTGCTTGTAGAGCCTCTTTGTTGCAAGAGTATCTGGAGATTAACACACGACTCATAGATCTCTTTGACCAAATACCAGCAACAACCCCCTCGACAACAAAAACACGCGACTCATGCGTGAACCCTGAGCCGACACCAATCACTTTGCCAGAGGTCAGCTTGCCTCAGTTCGACGGTGCCTTCGAGAACTGGACCTATTTCTATGACACGTTCTCATCCATAGTGGACCGCAATGAACATTTGACCGAAGTGCAAAAAGTCCAACACGAGTCGACGCATCAAGTCGAAGCTGTCCAACTCGAGATAGAATTATTAGACTCGGATGGACAATCGCGCGATCTCGAAATCAGAGAGCAATATGAAGATATATACGAGCGGCTAAGACGTAACCAACGTGTCGCACGGCAAGCCCCGTCATCGAGACCGTGAACCAGTGAATCCGCCGTTGCTATCAAATCGCCACGAAATGTCTTCATTCAGCCAACCTCTCACGATCCACTGGACCGGAAGGAAGTGAATCACGTCCAGGACAACAGGAATCAAACTCCGCCGACGGGGAACACCACTTTACATGTTACACCTGACATGGACATCATAGCAGAGAATCTTTCTCCGGGCCCTAACGTGAAGAATTCTCCATCGCCATGGCCGCGAGGAGCCACGCCTGCGAGTGACCCAGATCGAGATAATCTCCACGCTGTTACTACTATGACTAATCATTTAATTGTCGGTAGTTTTCAGAACGCGCCAGCTGATCTCAACACTCGTCCACTAAGCCCACAGATCACTACGTCGGACAAATCGCTGATTTGGTCTTTTGCGGATTGTTGGACTACGCCGGTACAACTACCAGCCATCAGCGAGAAGGCGCAATCCGAAGGGGTCAACGGGGGGAGCCTCATCCCTCAATCAACCATGACCTCCTCCACGTTTCCACAGCCGAAACAAGAACGAGGATGTCCAAATGATATGCAATACTTTCACGGGTCTGATGTTGCAGAAATACCATATAAGAAAGGCGAAACCTGCTCAAGGTCTTACCATGAAACAAGCTACGATACGTGGGACAAGACAACTCAATTGGGTCAGAACATCGAGGGGAGCTCAGGTCCCCAATCAAACACAAAACTCTGCGACGTGTTTGAATCTGTACCATGCATCATCGGAGTTTCATTCAATGACACCTCGTGGGCCGAGGTGTTCCACGATACTTCATGGGCCAAGCTGTTTCACGACGCTTACTGGATCGTGAATTTCATCGCGCCCTCCGCGCGACGTCGAACCAGACTCCAGGACAGACGAATACCCTCAGCGCACCGGCCTTTCGGCCGTATCATCAAATTCCTCCTGGCGACCACGACATCTTCTGGACGGCCACAGTCCACACGGCAGCAACAATCAACAAGAAGGCGGATAGAAGATTTAATTAACTCTACCTCTACAGAATTTTGATCGGTACCCTCTCAACGGGGGGAGGATGTTACGCCACTAGGCTTAACACAGGCTGTATTTTCTAACCGTCACTCGCGGCCCTACAATGTCTCGGTGAGATCGTCTTATCTGACCGCCGGATCATATACAATGTATCGACGAGCGCATAGCTGTCGCCAAGCAGCGAGTTCTCGAAACGTCGAATTTGGTCCGTTACGTTTTCCACGCAAGAACAGACATACGTGATCATAGACGCGAACGGTGGCGTGACCTAAGTATAGTGGGGATCGTCTTAAAGATGAGACGAAGAAATCATCTAAAGTCGATCAGTTCCTTGTGACGCGTCGAACGTTACACATTGAGTCAAAGATCTAACGCCGAATTTCTAACATTAAGTCTCATACCGTGCTACTCTATTATTGCAGCGTGATAAGTTATTAAGTGTTTATATCTATACATTCGTGTATATTAAGTGTTGGAAATATAAATTTTAACTCTGTGAGCCACAGTGTTATCATACCTGAATCACCCCTATTATCTTAATCGAAATACGGGGATCGAACGATTCGTGGTGTCGATCATTCTGATCGTAACGGGAATTTACGACACCCGTTGGCGCGTATTCTAACGACCGCGTCTCCCCGCGATAGCTCGAAAATACAGTGAAGTAGGTTACAGAGTCTTATTAGGTGGGAAAATAACAATAGCGAGACATATCTACTTTACCTGGCACGAACAAACCAACGACGCGTAGTAGAGATCTAAAAAATTCCATGTTGCTTCTACTGTTGCGTGAGCACGACTGACGGTCTGGCTAAGAGTGGAGGCTTATATATGTGCTGTTCGTCACGGTGCACTGCGAGTTCCGGTTCCGGGTGAGAGTGCTGGTCAGGCAGAATCGATGGTATGTGCATGTATTTTCACTTACATCGGGTTCACATTATGATTAGAGTTAGAGGCGCGAAACGGATCTTCATTTGGTTTAGACGTTGTAGTTATGCAATAGAGCAGATATTTACTAGTGTAAATTTGATTGTTATATAATTTGACAAGTAGTCGTCGTAATTAGGTACTCGAGAAGCTAATGACAATGATCCTGGGTTCAATAACAACGCCGCGGTCAACGGGACAACAGAATTCGTTTTCATCCTGATTCCAAGTTGTACCATACTTCCTTATCTACGGTATAGGTAGGACTGAACAAACTCTTTGTCAAAACATAGAATATCCACCGAGTGTTAAGGCTCTTTGTAACTGGCTAATGTCACCTCACGAGAGAATGATTTTCCGGCACGATGATGCTGCAGAGGAAAACTATGATTCGTGTGTCTAAGGGCACCAGAACATCGGATACGTGGAGAAATGACTTCGCTCGGAAAGAGATTGAAAGTGACGTTACTGTTAATTAGACAATTTCCATGTTGATGGTTAGAGAAGGATGCTAGTAGCCCTTGAGGGAACGTTGCTAGCGGGAAGCGTCGTGGAAAAATAGATTTTACTTATCATCCCGTACTTGAAACAAAGACTGTTTGCCTGTTTAGGACTGTTATGGACTTTAATTAACTAAATCTTAAGGTTTATAATGGGTCCTCAGGCTAGCTAAACATATACTGTTGAGATGCGTTGACATCTGGCAATCATCTTATCCGACGGATAGAGTCTGCGTGTGGCGAGTCACGGGACAGAAACCGTTGGAATGTTTACTGTCACGTGCCGCTACGATTATTTCATTTAAGGACAGCTATAGAATTACTCCATGCCTTTATTAGACAAAACGTTCATCCCTTGACCGCGGCTATGTTCGGTGACTGGTTGTCGCCTCGAGGCCAAGTGCAGTATCACAAGTTTCGAACAATTACAATCGGACTAGATGACTACGATTGTTTAATTACAGCTATGGTAGAATCTAGATTACAATGTTACGGGATTTTCCCAAAATTCCAAACGGAAGGTTCCCGTGTTTTATCATCTCCGATTTATAATTATGCTTGATCTGTCTGGGACCAGTCTGGATATAGCGCAAACTGGCTGGCAAACGATGTATTTGGCAAGAAATGTGGAGTACCTGGCACATCGAATTGTCGACATATCAGCAACAGCAACGGAGATACGTGGAGTTGAATATTTGAGTCTGAATCTGCAAAACAACAATTACACTGCATATAACAGAGACCAGAGTCGATGTTCTGGCGCGCAACACATCTGCACTCCATCCCGCGCGGCTTGGCATCCAACGGTCCACGTGCCATCCTTCGAATCCTCCATAGGCCCAAGGACCCATCATAAAGCCGAAATCCCAACTGCATTGTTCGCACATATGGCCTAAGTCAATCTGTTTGCCCGAAAAGACTTTCTAATTCTAGAAGTGTTTTCGGTCGGTTTTTAGAAAGGTCCTTGGGTTTATTACGCCCTCTTAAGAGTTACGGAGAAGGCGGGTATTGGCTTAACGAAAAAAGCGGACATCTACCTAACGGAAAATCTGAGATTTCCCATAAACAATGTCGCCTAGGACCCACGTTGGTAGGAGGCTTCTTCCTCCTCTCTTCCTTTCTAACATTAGTCATAACCAATCGGCATCGCGGATCATTGCCCTCACTTTCCTAACTAACAATGTAATCAACGAATCCGCGTTCTTCGCTCAAAGGGCACACAAATACCGAGCTTCGTACTCACATCAGAATAAACTTTAGAGTTCCATCGTCTCTCGCGGTGACTAAAGTTCCTGCAATCCCTATAACTCTCACCGTTCCTATATCTCTAAGAGCCTCCTATTTCTCTCACAGTATCCAGAAGTCCGACAGCCCCTACAGCTCTCACGGACCTAGACCTCCTACAGCTCACACTCTCATCTAAGAATAACCCATTTCTTCGTTATCTGTATCTTAAGCAACGGCGTTCTTACTCAGTGTGATTGTATAAATCGTTGGAAATACATATATTTTTTATAACTTTGTGACCCCCAGTGTTATACCACAACGACTACACCTATTATCCTAAGCGAAATACGGGGATCGAACTATCCGTGGAGTCGATTATTCCAATCGTAACGGGAATTTACGACTCCCATTGACGCGTATTCAAACGAACGCGTCTCCCCGCGATAGCTCGAAAATACAGTCGACATAGCGCAAACCGAATAAGTACTGTATTTGGCTGTAATTGTGCAGTATAGCGCGCACCGCATTTGCGATATGTATCCAATAGCAGCGCTGATACGTTGGTTTGAACATTTAGGCATGAATATGCAAAACAGCAATTACGCTGAATCTGTCAGTGACCAGAGAAGACGTAAGACAGAAGAGATGATAGAATCGGAAGATGTGCTCTGTGCTCACCAGCAAATCAGGAGCATAACGCTCACCGAATTGTCGTCATATCTGCCATAGAAACGAAGATACGTTGCTTTCGATATTCAAGCATGAATATGCTAAACTGCTATTATGGTGTATTTGACAGGGACAAGAGTGAACAAAACGCTAACCTACTGATGTGCGCTGTATATGACATCAGTTGTCAAATATAACGCGCACCGAATTGTCTGTAAGTGTGCCATAGAAACGGAGATTCGTTGGTTGGAATATTTAATACTGAATATGTAAGGCTGCAAATACGCAGGGTTCGGCTGGGTCCCGATTTTACATGTATCAAACGGAATAACGTGCACTGTGTTTGGCAGCAAATTTGGAGTTAACGAGCCTCTAATTGTAGCCATATGTGCCATAGAATCGGAGATACGTCGGTTTGAATACTTAATCCTGAATATACGAAACTGCAACTACGCTGGATCTGGCTGGGTCCAGATTTTACATAGCGTAAACCGGATGATGTGCACTGTACTTGGCATCAGATGTGGAATATAACGCGCATCGCATGGCCAATGTTTCTGGAAAACAAGCGGAGATACCTTGATTCGAATATGTAAGCATTAATATCCAAAACTGCAATTTCGATGGATTTCTCCGAGTCCAGTCTTGACAGTGTGCAAACGGGCTGATGTGTGCTGTATTTGGCAGCAAATGTGCAGTATTACGTACGTCCTATTGTCGACGTACCTACAATGGATACGGAGATACTTTCACTTGAATAACAAGGCTTGAATATGCAAAACTACAAATACGCTGGATTTGACTCGGTCCGGATTTAACACGGCTAAAACCAGATGAAGCGCTCTGCGTATGGCAGTCAATGTGGAATATAACGCGCATCGTATTGTCGACATATGTGCTATTGAATCGGAGTAACGTTGATTAGAATATTTAAGCCCGAACATACAAAATTGCATTTGGGCTGGATTGTGCAGGGACCAGAGTTGACACAGCGCAAACGAGCTGATGGGCAATGTAACTACAGCAAATGCGGAGTACAAGGGGTATGGAAATGTCGACATATGTGCAAACGAAGCGGCGAATCTTTGAATGCAATATTTAAGCATTAACAACAAAAACTACAATTACGCTGGATTTTACAGGGTCCAGAGTTGACATAGCACAGACCGGCTGATTTGGCATCATATGTGGAGTATTCGGCGCATCGAATAGGCGACATAGAAATCAAGATACGTTCATTTGAATATGTAATATTTGAATATTTCGCCTGAAAATGCATAATTGCGTATGCGCTGAGTTTGGCTGCGCCCACACGTTACATAACTCAAACAAGATAATATACATTGTGTTTGGCAGCAAAAGTGGCGTATATCGCGCATCGAATTGTCGGCATATCTGCAATGCAAACGGCGATACGGTGATTTGAATAATTAATCATGAATATGCAAAGCACCAATTTCGCTAGGTTTGACAGAGACCGGAGTTGACATGGTACAAACCAGCAGATGTGCGGTGCACATGACATCGGATGTGAAATGTAACGAGCATCGCTTTGTCGCCATATGTGCAATAGAAACGGAGATACATTCATTTGAATATGTTAACCTTAATTTGTAAAACTGCAATTACGCTTGATATGTCAAGGACCAGAGATGATGTAGTAGCTCGAGCCAGCTGAAGTGCGCTGTATTTGGCAGCCAATGAGGAGTATATCTCGCACCTAATTGACGACAAATCTGCAATTGCAGCGGTGATACATTGTAGTTAATATTCAATAATGGGCCTATTACGATACAGATAGTATTTGCGTGACTGAAACACATTGCCGTCTCAGTAAAACCATTTTATTTCAAGCTTCACGCTACAGTTCTGAATCCGGACAAGACCGTTTCAAGTTCTCGCAAAAGCAAGCAGTCAAATTAAGGTACTTACACGAGTTAGAGTCTAATACATTTTATTGGTCCAACATCGATGGGGCGATCTCGCATCGAAATTTTCAGAGGACCGCGTAACCTTCCAACGACGACCGCCGTACGAGCAGCGGATAAACATATTTCGTGCCTTAGGGTGCCCTCACCACGTCCTCTACTTCTTGATTCTTGGTTGGTAGCTTTAGCGGCTGCAGGTCCGAGAAATTGCATCTTGACCCGCTTTCTCGTATGTCGCATGTGACGTGTCACTTTCCGCCGTAGACACTTGTCGGATCTACATACGTTGAACCATTTGCGCGAGACAAGCGCGGCGTTCTGCAGGGCCGAGGGATCCAATTTTCGAAGTATCAAGTGCAAAACCTCCAGTGGTAGTTCGGAAATGATATCTACCTTACTTGGCACGAACAAACCAACGACGCGTAGCACAGATCTAAAGAAACTCCATGTTGCTTCTATTGTGGCGCGAGCACGACTGACGGTCTGGCTGAGAATGAATTCTTATGTATGTGCCGTTCGTCACGGTGCACTGCGAGTTCCGGCTCCGGTGAGAGTCCTGGACAGTCAGAATCGATCGCATGTGCATGTATCATCCTATAGATCGGGTTCACATTATTATTAGTGTTAGATGCGTGAAACGAATCTTCATTTGGATTAGACGTTGTAGTTATGCAATAGAGCAGATATTCACTAGTGCGAATTTGATTTGAGGTGTATGGTAGCGATTTAGGTTTAAAGGCACAAGAGTATATTTAACTATGTAGCTTATTAAAATATACCCTACGTGTACACTAGTCGTATAATACACTTGTTGTCTTGATTCGTGATTACGAATAGATGGGCGCAAAGAAGTATCGACTTAGCTGCTACTCCTCGTGTCACTCGATAAAAAAGAATGCCTCGCTACCCTGCTCGCTATATTCATATGCGTTGGAGTTGACAAAAGGCGGTGGGATTTGAATTTTGAAGGTGTTCTCGAAAATTCGCAACTGACGCTGAACTCTCGACCTTGTTTACAAATGTTGAATTTTCGGGTAGTTGACTCGAGGGCATATGATCACGACAAAATCTACGGATTTTGATTAACCTTCGGTAACCGCCTAAGGTTGTCGGATCTATAATAAACTCATCTTTCAGTAAACACGATTTTTTGTGTAGCGGGTTCACTAGACCGAAACCGTTATGAATTTTACCTACGAGTGCCGCTACAGTACCCGCTTGCCAGTGTTAACGTTACTTCTTTTTACGTTTGTTTATGTATGTTAGCGCGGTGCCCATGCTAACCGCTTAATTCAAACCCGTTTGAGGAGGAGAACGAACTCTCCTGCCCGAACGCGTGGTATAATTGGTTCTTGCGTCTCCGTCGCTTTGTTGCGCTTGCTCGCTGCTTTGCGGTCGGAAGATTTTCCCAGGTAAAAATACGTCGTAGGTTTCTGCGCTCCTTTCCAGATGCTCAATATCTTCCGACACGATGAAGGCGGGTTTTATACGATCTACGGAGACTTTCACGCTTTTGTCCTTCATCCGTATGGTAATGGTTTTCATCCATGCTGTGTAACCTGATAGGGGCCATCGTATGGTGGTTGCAGTGGACCTCCGATTGCATCGTGGCGTACGAAAACGCACGGCGACGTTTCTAAATCGCGGAACATGAACGTTTTCTTTTCGCCGTGTCGTGAAGTCGGCAGAGGTCTAATATCACTCATTCGCTCTCGCAGACAGTCTGCGAATTCCGCGTTGGCCGGTTGTTTTGCTGGTACAAAGAATTCTGCTGGCAATCGTATGTCCGTACCATAAATCATTTCGGCTGCCGTTGCGCTCAGGTCCTCCTTGATAGCGGTTCTAATGCCTAAAAGAGCTATGGGAAGGCTTTCAACCCAGTTGCTCGAATTGTGGCATTTGATTGCGGCCTTAAGCTGCCTGTGAAAGCGCTCTACCATCCCGTTGGACGCGAGGTGGTAGGCTGTGGTACGCAAATGCTTAATGCCGAGCATCCGGCACAGTTCGTTGAAAAGACTGGATTCGAATTGGCGTCCTTGATCGGTTGTTATTTTTGCTCGGACGCCAAAACGCGCTATCCATGTGGAAAGAAGAGCCGAGGCAACGGTCGTCGCTTCCATATCTGGTATTGGAATTGCTTCGGGCCAACGTGAAAAACGGTCGATACATGTTAGACAATATCGGTAGCCTTGTGAATATTGCATGACGATGACGTCTAAATGTATATGCTCGAATCGTCCTGCGAGCTCTCCGAATGTTCCGGTCGGCGTTGATACGTGTCTCGCTATTTTACATTGTTGACACGGGATGCATTGCCGTTTCCATGTTTGGCAATTTTTGTTTACCGCCGGCCAAACTATACGCGATTTTACGAATTTTTGGGTCGCGTGTATCCCTGGATGGGAAAGTCCGTGGAGCGAATTGAATACGTCGCGCCGCAAGGGTTTCGGTACGTACGGTCGTACGATGTCGCCTGATACGTCGCAGTATATTTCCGCGTCGTAATCCGGAAAACGAATTTTCTTAACCTGCAACGCGGATATATCGGAGTTGATGATGTCGCGGAGCTCCTTGTCGTTTTCTTGCGCGGCGGCGAGAATTGTGTGATCCACGGATTTTCCTATGGCTTCGATGCGAGATAGGGCGTCGGCTGCATTGTTATTCAGCCTTTTTATATGCCTTATATCGGTCGTGAACTGCCCGATATAATCTAGTTGACGGAATTGTCTCGGCGATCACTTGTCGGGATTTTGACTGAACGCATAGGTGTGGGGTTTGTGATCTATGAAAATAATGAAATTCCTCCCATCTACGGCGTGTCTAAATCGCTTGACCGCGGTATACATAGCGAGTAATTCGCGATCGTACGCGCTATATTTTCGCTGCGCGAAATTTGAGGCTTTAGTTAAGAAACCCAATGGTGGCCGAGTGTCATTCGCGCGTTACTGCAACACCGCCCCTATTGCAAAGTCGGACGCGTCTACTGCGAGGCTGATGAGCGCGCCAGGTATACGATGCGCTAACATGGTAGCGTTAGCTAGGGCGCGTTTTGACTCGCTAAAGCTCGTTTTGGCTTCCTCCGTCTAAATAATGGGCATGTTGCCCTTTTTCGCCCCTTGCAACAAATCGTTGAGGAGTTGCAAAATTTTAGCTGCCCCCGGTATGAAACGTCGGTAAACGTTAATCATACCGAGGTATCCGCGTAGTGCCTTGATGTTCGCGGGGAGCGGTGCTTCGTTTATGGCTGTAACGCGATCGGCGAGCGGTTTTATTCCGTGCGCGTTTACCGTATGGCCTAGGAAGGCTATTTCATTAATTCCGTACTCGCACTTTGCGAGGTTGATTACTACGCCGTACTGGTTTAGACGTTCGGACAAGATCCGCAAGTGCCAGCGGTGCTGCTCCTCGGTTTCCGAAGCTACCAAGAAGTCATCTATGTACGCGTAAACGAAATCTAAGCCTCGCGTCGACAAATCTTTGACACGTTTGCGCGGCGTTTCGAAGCCCAAACATCATGTTGTTTGCCTCGAAAAGGCCGAATGGTGTCGAAATCGCGGTTTTTGTAACGTCCTCAGGCGCGATTGACATTTGATGGTAGGCTCGCACTAAACCAATTTTTGAGAATATTCGCCGACCGTGTAAATGCTGCGCGAAGTCTTGTATGTGCGGTGGAGAGCACCTGTCGGGTACAGTTCGGGCGTTTAGCGCCCTGTAGTCACCGCAATGTCGCAGACTTCCATCCTTCTTTGGGACGACGTGTAGTCGAGATTCCCGGGAACTCTTCGATGGGCGCATGACTCCTTGCTCGATAAGTGTTGCACATTCCGCCTTGATTGGCTTGAGACGGTCCGGTGCGAGAGGGCGGGGTTTGCAATATACGGGCGGGCGGGGTGTGGTTTCGATGTGGTGCTCCACACTGTGCCGTATTTTCTCTCACCCAAAGGCCGGTGGGCGCGTTAGATCTGCACATTTCTCCAACAATTGGTGGTAGACCAAATCCCCGTTTACGGTCTTAATCATAAGCTGTTCGCAGTTGACGGCGTATCCCCTGGTCGATAGCTGGTTTGTTGTGTCGAGAAGTCGTCTTTTTCTTGGATCCACAAGCAACCCGTAATGACTTAGGAAATCTAGGTCGATGATGGGGGTTTGCACATCGGCGACAGTGAAGTGACATTTGAAGGCACGTCTAAGGGACAGGTTCAGCTCAATCGCTATAGTGCCGTACGTTGCGATGCGCGTCCCATTGGCAGCGAATAGTTCATACGTTGTTTTCTTTACGTCCCTAGATAGCCTGCTTCGGGGATGAACGCCGATATCAGCACCGGTGTCAACTAAGAACGAAGTCTTCGTTCTCTGGTCCAAAATAAAGATGCGGCGAGATCCCAAGCCGTCGCCGTCCTCCGCTTTTACGGACGGCTGGGGTCGTTTCCCGACTTCCACTTACAATCGTGGCGCGATCGCCGAACATCGCATGATAGAAGCAAATTCCGTCCTGGCGCGGATAGTCTCGGGAACGCGAACGGCGTCGGGGTCGAGTGAGAGAATTCGAACGTCTTCGTAGTCGATGATACCCGCTGATTCCCATAGCCTTAATCTGTTCTCGCAGTCTACTGACCTCGGCGGCCAGTGCGTCGTTTTTGCCTTCGTGTGATGCCGGTGGCTCGATTGTGACTACCTTAGCGCGCTGCCCATTACGATTATACGCCTCATCGAGTTTATCCGCTCTCCTGGTCAGTTTCTCGATACTCGTATCGTCCACTGCAGCCAGGACTTCCCTGATGCGATTCCTCCACAAGCTGTGGATGAATTCATCGGAAGCGAGGGGGCTGGCTAATTTTTTAAGTAATTATAAAACTGTGAGGGTTTTCTGTCGCCCATCTCTTCACGTTCGACTAACCTTTCGAACTTGGCGCTGTCCGATTCGGTCAGGGCGCGGATCAGCTCGCTCTTCAATTTATCGTACTGGCCTGTGGCGAGGAGGTTGGTCACTGTATCCTCAATCTTCGCGAGGTAATGTGGGTCGAGGAATCCCATGAGGGCTAAGGATTTTTCATCGTCGTGGAAGATGCCGGCTACCCCGAAATATTTCTCTAAAATGGAAAACCAAATCCTGGTCATCGTGGGCATAAAGGGCGGCACGCGGAACGATGAGCCGGCTGGAGTTCGTTTGCTCACCTTTTCCATTGTGTGAGTCGCGGACTATGATATTCAAACTGCGACTAGCCTATCGCTGTCACCTCTTACACAAAAATCACGTCGGTGTCACCAGTTTGAGATGTATGGTAGCGATTTAGACTTAAAAACACAAGAGTATATTTAACTGCGTAGTTTATTAAAATATACCCTACGTGTACACTAGACGTATAATACACTTGTTATCTTGATTCGTGATTACGAATAGATCGGCGCAAAGAAGTATCGACTTAACTGCTACTGCTCGTGTCATTCGATAACAAAGAATGTTCGCTATATTTATACGCGTCGGAGTTGACAAAAGACGTTGGGATTTAAATTTCCAAGATGTTCTCGAAAAATCACAACGGACGCTGAACTCGCGACCTTGTTTACAAATGTTGACATTTCGGGTAGTTGACTCGAGGGCATGTGATCACGACAAAAACGACGGAATTTGATTAACCTTCGGTAACCGCCTAAGGTTGTCGAATCTATAATAAACTCATCTTTCAGTAAACACGATTTCTTGTGTAGCGGGTTCACTGGACCGAAACCGATATGAATTTTACCGACGAGTGCCGCTATAGGTGTATAATGAATCCTCAGGCTAGCTAAACATATACTGTTGAGATGCGTTGACATCTGGCAATCATCTTATCCGACGGATAGAGTCTGCGAGTGGCGAGACACGGGACAGAAACCGTTGGAATGTTTACTGTCAGGTGCCGCTACGATTATTTCATTTAAGGACAGCTATAGAATTACTCCATGCCTTTATTAGACAAAACGTCGGAATGGATGGCTACAATTGTTGAATTACAGCTATGGTAGAATCTAGATTACAATGTTACGGGATTTTCCCAAAATTCCAAACGGAAGGTTCCCGTGTTCTTTCATCTCCGATTTATATTTATGCTTGATCTGTCTGGGACCAGTCTGGATATAGCGCAAACTGGCTGGCATACGATGTATTTGGCAAGAAATGTGCAGTACCAGGCACATCGAATTGTCGACATATCAGCAACAGCAACGGAGGTACGTGGAGTTGAATATTTGAGTATGAATCTGCAAAACAACAATTACACTGCATATAACAGAGACCAGAGTCGATGTTCTGGCGCGCAACACATTTGCACTCCATCCCGCGCGGCTTGACAGCCAACGGTCCACGTGCCATCCTTCGAATCTTCCATAGGCCCAAGGACCCATCATAAAGCCGAAATCCGAACTGCATTGTTCGCACATATGGTCTAAGTCAATCTGTTTGCCCGAAAAGACTTTCTTATTCTAGAAGTGTTTTCGGTCGGTTTTTAGAAAGGTCCTTGGCTTCATTACGCCCTCTTAAGAATTACGGAGAAGGCGGGTATTGGCCTAACTAAAAAAGCGGACATCTACCTAACGGAAATTCTGAGTTTTCCCATAAACAATGTCGCCTAGGACCCACGTTGGTAGGAGGCTTCTTCCTCCTCTCTTCCTTTCTAACATTAGTCATGACCAATCGGCATCGCGGATTATTGCCCTCACTTTCCTAACTAACAATGTAATCAACGAATCCGCGTTCTTCGCTCAAAGGGCACACCAATACCGAGCTTCGTACTCACATCAGAATAAACTTTAGAGTTACATCATCTCTCACGGTGACTAGAGTTCCTGCAATCCCTATAACTCTCACCGTTCCTATATCTCTCAGAGTTCCATCGTCTCTCACGGTGACTAAAGTTCCTGCAATCCCTATAACTCTCACCGTTCCTATACCTCTAAGAGCCTCCTATTTCTCTCACAGTATCCAGAAGTCCGACAGCTCCTACAGCTCTCACGGACCTGGAGCTCCTATAGCTCACACTCTCATCTAAGAATAATCCATCTCTTCGTTATCTGTATCTTAAGCAACAGCGTTCTTACTCAGTGTGATTGTATAAATCATTGGAAATACATATATTTTTTATAACTTTGTCACTCCCAGTGTTATACCACAACGACTACACCTATTATCCTAAGGGAAATACGGGGATCGAACTATCCGTGGTGTCGATTATTCCAATCGTAACGGGAATTTACGACTCCCATTGACGCGTATTCAAACGACCGCGTCTCCCCGCGATAGCTCGAAAATACAGAAGACATAGCGCAAACCGAATAAGTACTGTATTTGGCTGTAATTGTGGAGTATAGCGCGCATCGCATTTGCGACATGTATCCAATAGCAGCGCTGATACGTTGGGTTGAACATTTAGGCATGAATATGCAAAACAATAATTACGCTGAATCTGTCAGTGACCAGAGAAGACGTAAGACAGAAGAGATGATAGAATCGGAAGATGTGCTCTGTGCTCACCAGCAAATCAGGAGCATAACGCTCACCGAATTGTCGTAATATCTGCCATAGAAACGAAGATACGTTGCTTTCGATATTCAAGCATGAATATGCTAAACTGCTATTATGGTGTATTTGACAGGGACAAGAGTGAACAAAACGCTAACCTACTGATGTGCGCTGTATATGACATCAGTTGTCAAATATAACGCGCACCGAATTGTCTGTAAGTGTGCCATAGAAACGGAGATTCGTTGGTTGGAACATTTAATACTGAATATGTAAAGCTGCAAATACGCAGGGTTCGGCTGGGTCCCGATTTTAGATGCATCAAGCGGAATAACATGCACTGTGTTTGGCAGCAAATTTGGAGTATAACGAGCCTCTAATTGTAGCCATATGTGCCATAGAATCGGAGATACGTCGGTTTGAATACTTAATCCTGTATATACGAAACTGCAACTACGCTGGATCTGGCTGGGTCCAGATTTTACATAGCGTAAACCGGATGATGTGCACTGTACTTGGCATCAGATGTGGAATATAACGCGCATCGCATGGCCAATGTTTCTGGAAAACAGGCGGAGATACCTTGATCCGAATATGTAAGCATTAATATCCAAAACTGCAATTACGATGGATTTCTCCGAGTCCAGTCTTGACAGTGTGCAAAAGGGCTGATGTGTGCTGTATTTGGCAGCAAATGTGCAGTATTACGTACATCCTATTGTCGACGTACCTACAATGGATACGGAGATACTTTCACTTTAATAACAAGGCTTGAATATGCAAAACTACAAATACGCTGGATTTGACTCGGTCCGGATTTAACACGGCTTAAGCCAGATGAAGCGCTCTGCGTATGGCAGTCAATGTGGAATATAACGCGCATCGTATTGTCGACATATGTGCTATTGAATCGGAGTAACGTTGATTTGAATATTTAAGCCCGAACATACAAAACTGCATTTGGGCTGGATTTTGCAGGGACCAGAGTTGACACGGCGCAAACGAGCTGATGGGCAATGTAACTACAGCAAATACGGAGTACAAGGGGTATGGAATTGTCGACATATGTGCAAAAGAAGTGGCGAATCTTTGAATGCAATATTTGAGCATTAACAACAAAAACTACAATTACGCTGGATTTTACAGGGTCCAGAGTTGACATAGCACAGACCGGCTGATTTGGCATCATATGTGGAGTATTCTGCGCATCGAATAGGCGACATAGAAACCAAAATACGTTCATTTGAATATGTAATATTTGAATATTTCGCCTGAAAATGCATAATTGCGTATACGCTGAGTTTGGCTGCGCCCACACGTTACATAACTCAAACCAGATAATATACATTGTGTTTGGCAGCAAAAGTGGCGTATATCGCGCATCGAATTGTCGGCATATCTGCAATGCAAACGGCGATACGGTGATTTGAATAATTAATGATGAATATGCAAAGCACCAATTTCGCTAAGTTTGACAGAGACCGGAGTTGACATGGTACAAACCAGCAGATGTGCGGTGCACATGACATCGGATGTGAAATGTAACGGGCATCGCTTTGTCGCCATATGTGCAATAGAAACGGAGATACATTCATTTGAATATGTTAACCTTAATTTGTAAAACTGCAATTACGCATGATATGTCGAGGACCAGAGATGATATAATAGCACGAGCCAGCTGATGTGAGCTGTATTTGGCAGGCAATGAGGAGTATATCTCGCATCTAATTGACGACATATCTGCAATTGCAGCGATGATACATTGTAGTTAATATTCAATAATGGGCCTATTACGATACGGATAGTATTATCGTGACTGAAACACATTGCCGTCTCAGTAAAACCATTTTATTTCAAGCTTCGCGCTACAGTTCTGAATCCGGACAAGACCGTTTCAAGTTCTCGCAAGAGCAAGCAGTCAAATTAAGGTACTTACACGAGTTAGAGTCTAATACATTTTATTGGTCCAACATCGATGGGGCGATCTCGCATCGAAATTTTCAGAGGACCGCGTAACCTTCCAACGACGACCGCCGTACGAGCAGCGGATAAACTTATTTCGTGCCTTAGGTTGCCCTCACCACGTCCTCTACTTCTTGATTCTTGGTTGGTAGCTTTAGCGGCTGCAGGTCCGAGAAATTGCATCTTGACCCGCTTTCTCGTATGTCGCATGTGACGTCTCACTTTCCGCCGTAGACACTTGTCGGATCTACAAACGTTGAACCATTTGCGCGAGACAAGCGCGGCGCTCTGCAGGGACGAGGGATCCAATTTTCGAAGTATCAAGTGCGATACCTCCAGTGGTAGTTCGGAAATGATATCTACTTTACTTGGCACGAACAAACCAACGACGCGTAGTAGATATCTAAAAAATTCCATGTTGCTTCTACTGTTGCGCGAGCACGACTGACGGTCTGGCTAAGAGTGGAGGCTTATATATGTGCTGTTCGTCACGGTGCACTGCGAGTTCCGGTTCCGGGTGAGAGTGCTGGTCAGGCAGAATCGATGGTATGTGCATGTATTTTCACTTACATCGGGTTCACATTATGATTAGAGTTAGAGGCGCGAAACGGATCTTCATTTGGTTTAGACGTTGTAGTTATGCAATAGAGCAGATATTTACTAGTGTAAATTTGATTGTTATATAACTTGACAAGTAGTCGTGGTAATTAGGTACTCGAGAAGCTAATGACAATGATCCTGGGTTCAATAACAAAGCCGCGGTCAACGGGATAACAGAATTCGTTTTCATCCTGATTCCAAGTTGTACCATACTTCCTTATCTACGTTATAGGTAGGACTGAACAAACTCTTTGTCAAAACATAGAATATCCACCGAGTGTTAAGGCTCTTTGTAACTGGCTAATGTGACCTCAAGAGAGAATGATTTTCTGGCACGATGATGCTGCAGAGGAAGACTATGATGGGTGTGTCTAAGGGCACCAGAACATCGGATACGTGGAGAAATGACTTCGCTCGGAAAGAGATTGAAGGTGACGTTACTGTTAATTGGACAATTTCCATGTTGATGGTTAGAGAAGGATGCTGGTAGCCCTTGAGGGAACGTTGCTAGCGGGAAGCGTCGTCCGTGGATAAATGGATTTCACCTATCATCTCGTAGTTGAAACAAAGACTGTTTGCCTGTTTAGGATTGTTAAGGACTTTAATTAACTAAATCTTAAGGTTTATAATGGATCCTCAGGCTAGCTAAACATATACTGTTGAGATGCGTTGACATCTGGCAATCATCTTATCCGACGGATAGAGTCTGCGTGTGGCGAGTCACGGGACAGAAAGCGTTGGAATGTTTACTGTCACGTGCCGCTACGATTATTTCATTTAAGGACAGCTATAGAATTACTCCATGCCTTTATTAGACAAAACGTTCATCCCTTGACCGCGGCTACGTTCGGTGACTGGTTGTCGCCTCGAGGCCATGTTCGGTATCACTAGTTTCGAACAATTACAATCGGACTGGATGACTACAATTGTTTAATTACCGCTACGGTAGAATCTAGATTACAATGTTACGGGATTTTCCCAAAATTCAAAACGGAAGGTTGCCGTGTTCATTCATCTGCGACTCATATTTATGTCGCTGGTAGTTCTTACGCATTAGCTTATCGACGGCCTGGCTGGGAACGATCAGGGAAGCGAACTTTTCTGCCCGCGCGCCTGGAGTGATGAATTCCTGAGTCCTCTTCGTTTTGATCGTTTCAAACATCAGGTGGTATTATTACTTCGCGATTTTCGCTGTAATGGTGTTCAATGTTACCGTGCAATAAAAATTCACGCATTCCGAACGGTCTAAGTGTACGATTACGTTCTTGTTGCTAACTTCAATCGCAATGGTCATTTTTTGCTCTCGATATAAATTGATGCGGTCCGCCGTAGGGTGGTTGTAAGGGGTTTCCGATGTAATCGTGACGTAGAAATACGTAAGACTTTAGACGGCTTCCGTATTTCGACTTGGCCTGTTGCTTCGTTGGTACACAGAATTCTGCCGGCAATCGTATGCCGGTGCCATAAACCATTTCGGCTGTCGTCGTTTTCACGTCCGTAATAACTGTTCGTATGCCTAATAAAACTATTGGCAAGATTTCTACACAGTTGCTCGTATCGTGGCATTTGATTGCTGCTTTTAGTTGTCGGGGCAGGCGATCTACCATCCCGTTGGTCACGGGGTGATAGGCTGTCGTTCGTAAATGCCTAATGCCCAGGAACAGGCATAATTCGTTAAATATGTTTGATTGGAACTGGCGTCCTAGATCGGCCCTTATCCTTAAAGGTACGTCGAAACGGAATATCCACGTGGAAAGGATGGCTGAAACAACGGTTGCCGCCTCCATGTCGGCGATGGGAACGGCTTCGGCCTAACGCGAAAAACAATCGATTTCCGCCAGGCAATGTCGGTATCCTAGCGTCCCGTGTCTGGGGGGGTTTGTCATAAGGTCATCGACGTCATGTAGCTGTTGATCGCTGAGGCATTTGCCCAGCGTCACGTTCCTAATTATGCTCTAGCAGTTTATATTTCTCTAGTCAAGTTGTTTGAATGAACTGTAATTTATACCTGTTAAATCAGTCTATACTTAATTGAACCACCCCGATTATCCTAACAGAAATAAGGTTATCGATCTGTTCGTGGCTGTTAGGAACATGATACATTTACACTGTACATGTGAATGTGCGTGTGAGCGTCAGAGGACGTCCAGGCCTTAGTTGGGACAAAAGACAAGAGTCAGTCGTTTCAAGTATCTGGAAGAGTCGGTTGGCAACAAGCGTGCGTGCGAGTAGGATTTCGAGGTCTTTAGAGTATAAGATATATGTATAACTGTTGTGTGCTAAATAAAGGGAATTATTTGTATTTCCGAACCCCTTCTATGTCCTTACAGTGGCGTCGATTATCTGATGGTAACGGGAATTTACGACTCTCGTTGACGCGAAACATAGTTGATTTTGTTTAAATGCTAGTTATAGTTTCGCGTGATTAGGGGCAGAAGGAAAGAAGGCTATACACGAATCATTTATAAACCACTTAAGAGGTATGGGCGAAAATGATTTGAAATAGTATTTCTTTACTCAGATTGCCTTATTTTCATATTGCTATTATAACATAAATGTCATAGTAGAAACCCGGATGATAAATAAATGGCTTATTTCGTTAAACAAATTATTGCCTTTCTGAATTAAATTAGAGACTTTCAATAATCCTCAACTACGATATTTATGTTGACTCTTCTATAAATGGTGCATGCCTGTCAGTGAGATATTATAAGAACGAAGAGTTTACCATTAAAACTTTAAGATTTCGACAAAAGTTTTAAAGCGTAGGCGTCACTGTGTAGGTACGTAGGTAGGTAAATTGAGGTCAACCGGATGTAGAGTTAGTGCCGCATTGACTACGCTGGTCTTTACCTTTCTCTCATTGCGTTCGTCAGATAATTAATATAATTTACATGTTATTATAAACTGTATTATAAATTATTATAAATTTTTGTACATAATATATATTGTTGAGGTAAATAAATTCAAAATTTAGGGAACAACGAATTCAAGTTTTATCCTGTTCTGTCGGGTTACTATTGGTGGCGGGGCAGTAGCCGCTTGGGGTACGTGGGCGTTGCCTCTGGGCCGCTTCGGTCAATCTCACTCCGCGAGTAGTTGGGAACGGCTATGTCGAAGTCAGTTATGAAAGTGCGCAGTGGTTTCTCAGTCTGATTCGTGTATTTTCCATGTATGTTATATCAGATTTCTTGGATATTATTTCGTCACAGTGTAAAATGTGTCTTTTTTATACTTGCGAACTGCTTAATTCTATCGTTGTTACTGAATATTATAATATTCTTGTACGTTAGTGTATTTGTATTGGTATAGAATGGATTCGGAAATACAAATAATTCCCATTATTTAGCGCACAACATCTATACATATATCTTATACTCTAAAGACCTCGAAATGCTACTCGCACGCACGCTTGTTGCCAACCGACTCTTCCAGATACTTGAAACGACTGACTCTTGTCTTTTGTCCCAACTAAGGCCTGGACGTCCTCTGACGCTTACACGCACATTCACATGTACAGTGTAAATGTATCATATTCCCAACAATAATGTGAACCCGATGTAAGTGAAAATACATGCACATACCATCGATTCTGCCTGACCAGCACTCTCACCCGGAACCGGAACCGGAACTCTCAGTGCACCGTGACGAACTGCACATATATAAGCCTCCACTCTTAGCCAGACCGTCAGTCGTGCTCGCGCAACAGTAGAAGCAACATGGAGTTTTTTAGATCTCTACTACGCGTCGTTGGTTTGTTCGTGCCAAGTAAGGTAGATATCATTTCCTACTACCACTGGAGATTTCGCACTTGATACTTCGAAAATTGGATCCCTCGTCCCTGCGGAGCGCCGCGATTGTCTCGCGCAAATGGTTCAACGTATGTAGATCCGGCAAGTGTCTACGGCGGAAAGTGAGACGTCACAAGCGACAAACGAGAAAGCGGGTCAAGATACAATTTCTCGGACCTGCAGCCGCTAAAGCTACCAACTAAGAATCAAGAAGTAGAGGACGCGGTGAGGACAACCTTAAGGCACGAAATAAGTTTATCCGCTGCTCGTACGGCGGTCGTCGTTGGAAGATTACGCGGTCCTCCGAAAATTTCGGTGCGAGATCGCCCCATCGGTGTTGGACCAGTAAAATGTATTAGACTCTAACTCGTGTAAGTACCTTAATTTGACTGCTTGCTTTTGCGAGAACTTGAAACGGTCTTGTCCGGACTCAGAACTGTAGAGTGAAGCTTGAAATAAAATGGCTTTACTGAGACGGCAATGTGTTTCAGTCACGCTAATACTATCTGTATCGTAATAGGCCAATTATTGAATATTAACTACAATGTATCACCGCTGCAGTTGCAGATTTGTCGTCAATTAGGTGCGAGATATACTCCTCATTGGCTGCTAAATACAGCGCACTTCGGATGGCTCGAGCTACTATATCATCTCTGGTCTTTGACATATCAAGCGTAATTGCAATTTTGCATATTCAGGTTAGAATATTTAAATCAACGTATCTCCGTTTCTATATGGCTACAATGCGATGCCCGTTATATTTCATATCCCATGTCATAACCAGCGCACATCAGCAAGTTTGCGGTCAACTCTAGGCTCTGTCAATCACAGCGTAATTGCTGTTGCGCATATTCAGGCTTACGTATTCACAAAAACGTATCTCCGCTTCTATTGCATATATTTCGATTATAAATCGAGCGTTACACTTCATATTTGCACTCAGATACACCGCACATTAGCTGGTTACAGCTATATCAGATCTGGTCCTTGAAACATCCATCGCAATTGTAGTATTGCGTTTGCAGTCGTAAATATTCAAATCATGGTATGTCCGTTTCTACGGAACATTTTCGAAAAATTCGATGCGCGTTATATGTCACATTTGCTGTCATGTGCACTGCATGTCAGCTGGTTTGCGCTATGTCAACTCTGGTCCCTGTCAAATGCAGCGTAATTGTAGTTTTCCATATTCAGGTTAAAATATTCAAATGAATGTATCTCCGTTTCTATTGCACATATAGCTACAATTCGATGTCCGTTACATTTCACATCTGATGTCATATGCACCACACATCAGCAGGTTTGTACTATGTCAACTCCGGGATCTGTCAAATCCAGCGAAATTGCTGCTATACATATTCATGATTAATTATTCAAATCACCGTATCGCCGTTTGCATTCCAAATATGCCGACAGAACGAAGCGCGTTATACTCCATGTTCGCTGCCAAATACAGTGCATATTATCTGGTTTGAGTTATGTAACGTGTGGACGCAGCCAACCTCAGTACATTTGCAGTTTTGCATATTCAGGCTTAAATATTCAAGTCAACATATTGTAGTATCCTGAGGGAAAATCCTCATTAGAAATCGATCAAAACAATGTCGTCTGTCCTTCGGTTGTTAGTTTACATCGGGGAGAAAGCCTATGTGACTAAAGTCACCTTGTACTTGCGGAGCGTTAATAGAATGAGGTTAGAGAGTTGGAAAAACTAACGCTAATGGTAGGGGACGATTTAACTTTAAAGATTGGCTGACCGAGAAGCGTTGAGCGGTTGATCGAGAAATAAGAGTGAGTCGAGAGCTCGGAGTTAATCGAGCAGTCGAAGAGTAGAGTTGTTAGCGCTGTCGAGTTGCGAGAGGTGTTAGCGTTGTTGAGAGTGGAGTTGTTAGCGTTGTCGAGTTGTGAGAGGTGTTAGCGTTGCTGAGAGTGGTGTTGATAGCGCTTTCCATTTTCAGGATTAAATATTCAAATCAAGCTATTTCGGATTCCGTTGCAGATATGTCCACAATTCGAGTTAGTATCGTACTGCCAAATGTATTACTCATCAGCTGGTTTGCGCTATGTCGATTCTGACCATTGTTAAATCCAGCGCAATTGCAATTTTGGATACTCATGCACGAATAATCAAATCAACGTATCTCCGTCATTGTGGCAAATATGTCGAGAATTCGATGTGACTCGTACCCCACATTTCTTGCCAAATGCAGCGCACACCAGCCTGTTTCCGTTATGTCCTCTCTGGTTTCAGTCAAATCCGGCATGATTGTAGTTTCGCATATTCATGCTTAGATGTTCAAATAAACCTATACAGCGCATATCTGCCAGTTTGTGCAATGTCAATTCTGGACCGTGTCAAATCCAGCGTATTTGCAGTTTTGCATACTCAGTCTAAAATATTTAAATCCACGTATATCCGCCTCAAGAGCTCAAATGACGACCATTCGATGCGCATAATACTGCACATATGCTGCCAAATCAGCCGGGTTGTGCCACGTCAACTCTGGACCCGATCAAATTCTGTGTAATTGCAAATTTGCATATTCAGGCTTAAATATTCAAATGAAGGTATCTTCGTTCCTATTACAGATATGTCGACAATACTATGCAAGTTGTATTCCACATTTACTACTAAATACAGCGCGCATCATCCGGGATGCGACTTTTCAACTGCTGCACTGGTATTGGATATACGTCGAAAATACTATGCGCGGTAGCTCCACATTTGCTGCCAAATAGGTGCTTAGCGCACCTAAGTGGGCTGGCGCTAAGTTAACTCTGGAACGTGTGAAATCCAGCGAAATTGCAGTTTTGCATATTCAGGCTTAAATACTCAAATCTACGTATCTCTGTTTCTAATGCAGATATGACGATGAATTTATGTGTGTTATACTCCACATTGGCTCCCAAATTAAGCACACATCGGAGGGTTTGTGCTATGTCATCTCTGGTCTACGACAAATCCAACTTAGTTTCAGCTTTGCATATTCAGGCTGAAATATACTAATCAACGTATCTCCGCTTCTGTTGCAGATATGCCGACAACGTAAAGCGAGTTATACGCCAAAATTGTTGCCAAATACAGCACACATCAGCCGCTTTGGGCTATGTCGATTCTGGACCCTGTGAAGTGCAGCGTAATTGTAGTTTTGCATACTCAGGAATAAACGTTCAGATCAATGTGTCTCCGCCTCTATAACATATGTGCCGACATCCACTCCATATTTGCTGCCAAATACAGCGCACATTAGTGGGCTGGCGCTATGTCAACTCTGGCCCGTGTCAAACCCGCGTAATTGCAGTTTTGCAAATTCGTGCATAAATAATCAAATCAACGTATCTACGATTCTGTTACAGATATGCCGACAATTCGTCTCAGGTTATACTTCACATTTGCCGCCAATACAGTGCACATCATTCGATTTAAACTATGTCATCTCCGATCACCGACAAATCCAGCGTAATTGCAGTTTTTCATATACATTATTATATATTCAAATCCACGCATCTCCGCTACTGTTGGAAATGTGTCGCCAATACTTGCATTCCACATTTGTTGCAAATTAAACCAATATCATCCAATTAGCGCTATGTCCACTCTGGTCCGGTCAAACCCAGCGCAACTGCAGTTTTGCATTATCACACCTAAATAATCAAATCAACGAATCTCCGTTTCGATTGCAGATATGTGGAAAATTCGATGCGCTTTATACTCCGTAGTTGCTATTAAATACAGCTCACATCATCTGGTTTGCGCTATGTCAAATCCGGACCCCGTGAAATCAAGCGTAAATGCAGTAATGCATGATCAGGGTTCAATATTCCGATCGACGTGACTCAGTTTCTGTTGCAGATATGTCGACAAATCGGTGCGCGTTATATTCCACATCGACTGCCACACACTAGGCGCTTCATCTGGTTTAAGCCATGTTAAATATGGAACGAGTCAAATCCAGCGTATTTGTAGTTTTGCTCATTCAAGCCTAAATATTCAACTGAATGTATCTCCGTTTTCACAGTAAGTATGTTCACAATAGGATGCATGTTATACTCCACATTTGCTGTGAAATACAGCATACTCCAGCCGGTTTGCTCTATGTCAACTCTGGGCCGTGTCAAATACGGCGTCATTGCAGGTTTGCATATTCAGACTCAAATAGTCAAATCCCCGTATTTCCGTTGCTGTTGCAGACATGCCGAGTATTCGTTGTGCCCGGTACTCCAGATTTCTTGCCCAATTCAGCGCACACTAGACGATTAACGCTATGTCCGCACTGATCCCTGTCAAATCGAGCGTATCAGGTTTGTAAATACGAAACCGGAATTTGCCTATAGATGGCCCTAGCTGATAGTGTAGTTATCACTAAATTACGTCATTGATGCCAAAAGTCGTTGTTGACATCTCACGAACATTTTCGACTGAGAGCAGTACAATGATTCTGGCAATGATTCTTTGGAAGAAATTGCACACTTCATCCTATAGTCATACCGGACGATACAAGAGCTGGTCGTCCCTCCTTCCGAAGCAATACCAGCCTCGCCGTGCGCCATATCCGAGGGTTGGCACCCTCCTTCGAACACGATGTAAATAGGAGTCGCATCTAATGTCTTTTCTGGAAGTTCGTATACTAAGGCATCGGAATTATTTTTCATTTTACGCTGTGTTACTCACAACTTTTCACAGATATATGTACCAACAGGAAGTAGATCTTTGGCACGTATTCGAGTATAGTTATTTCCTGCTAGTTTCCACAAAGCTTCACAGAACAACGTCGCTTCCTCGTTCCTTTAAACAACAGTCATACATTAGTATTACATGAACATACTCCTTGAAAAAACATTTCATTACTGCAAATCTAAAAGTTTATTATTGAACTCAATAAGATTCAGTTGCTTACCTGCTCCTCAAATATTTTTTGCTAATGTCCACTCCTCCTAAGTAGAATGCATCTATAATATGCAATGCAAGTACTTTTTGCTGATATATAAACTCTTTAGTCATTTCATATACAACCTCTGCGTTTACAAGTGTATTTGGTGGTAATTCTATGCCAATGTCATCGACACTAACCCAAGAATTCTTTGTATATCTATATACGTTGCTCCTTCCCACGCCCATATAAAATGTAGCGTGCTTCTTATCATCATCAGACATTGGCTTTGTACCACATGACATACAAAACCAGTCATATAGTGATAAAAATGCATTTTCAATGTTAAATTCCATCAATTGTGCTGGATTAATAGTAAGAAATGAAGTATCTTTCAAAACAGTATTCAATTTGTCTTTGGTTTCATGTGTCTTGGGATTGTCCTAGTTTCATCTGGAAGTTTCCAATACTCTAGATATTGTTTGCGCATATCAGCTTGTTTTGTCTCAACAAGAGTATTATCCGCATAAAATGCTGCAATTTTACACAGGTCGGTTATTTGTTTTCCGGCCAAATCTTTGTTAGAATCATGTAGATATTGAACAAATTGTTTCTCTCTTTTTAATTTATTATATGATACTAGTTGTAAAACGTCGTCATTTACACCACCTTTTAAAAGCAGACGATTAACATGCTTCAGATATTCAGCAACATCTTGTACCCCAGATCGTTTCTTCTTACATATTAAGTAACGTTCTGAATTTCCTGGTCTAGAAGAGTTTGGCTTAAAAATACAAACTTCTTCAAAGCAGCGATACATTAAATAAACTAAACCAGCAATAAAGGTTGTAAAAAGGTCGAATAATTTTGTCACAAAATCACCACCCTCTCTTTCAACCATCAATGCTATTAAACATCGACAAAGATACAGTTGATTTGAAAGAACTTGTTGTACATTTTCTTGTCGTTCTACTGAGAATCCTCAATCAGACATCACAAAATGTACTCCTTTGCCATGGATATGCTGCATTATAAGATTTGTAAATGCCTCTTCATTATCTGGGTCAAAGACGTCACCACTTTCCTTTGGTCCGTAGTATGGATGAAATGTTTCACACGGACACGCATAAAAATCTTCTAATTTGAAATCATGTTCATTTTCTAAAGTAAGAGGAAATCCTTTAGCACGTCATTTCTTTCGCCATAGAACATGTTCACTAAAACCTCCTGGTCCAGCACATACATCTGCAAAGTATAGCAGCCCATTCTCCCTCAAACCTTTTGGGTTAGTAAACATAAAGTTACATGCTCTATCTGTATTCGCCATTTTAACAGTAGCACGATTTAAAAAAAAATGCACCACGAATTGTTTCATGAGGATTACAACGTGTCCTTGCTCGACGCACTTCAACGTCATCCAAATGGGCGAATACCGTTTTCGCATTGATAAAAGTTTTCACTATATCTTCACAACAGAAATCAATTTCATCATCTGTGGTCAACTTTTCATATCACCATTTCATATCTTTTACACACTTTATAACTTCCTCTGCAGGATTCCATTTAAGACCTGAATCTTCATGTCCAGGAACATGATGTCCAAAGCCTCTGCGACCATGCTGTCTAGGTGCTTGAACTGACTCTAAACGACCTTGTTCATTATTTCCGAGGCCGTAACCGCCTTATATCCCATCATTCGCATCATCCTTTTGCCGTTATCGGGGAGATTGTTTGACTCTTGTGTTATTACTTGTATTCTTCTATTGTCAACTACCTTTTCATCAATATCCTCCTCGTCAGATTTACTTGAACATCTACGAATTTTTTGTCGTTTACTATGATTATAAGTATCTCTTTCACAGTTCTTCCTTTTTGTCCTAGTTTCCAATTCTTCTTGCATGGTATGTTGATGCATCTGTCGCATAACAATTCTGCTAGGAACATGATACATTTAAACTGTACATGTAAATGTGCGTGTAAGCGTCAGAGGACGTCCAGGCCTTAGTTGGGACAAAAGACAAGAGTCTGTCGTTAGAAGTATCTGGAAGAGTCTGTTGACAACAAGCGTGCTGGCGAGTAGGGTTTCGAGGTCTTTAGAGTATAAGATATATGTATAACTGTTGTGTGCTAAATAAAGGGAATTATTTGTATTTCCGAATCCATTCTATGCCATTACAAATACACTAACGTACCAGAATATTATAATATTCATTAACAACGATAGAATTAACCAGTTCGCAAGTATAAAAAAGAAACATTTTACACTGTGACGAAATAATATCCAAGAAATCTGATATGACATACATGGAAAATACACGAATCAGACTGAGAAACCACTGCGCACTTTCATAACTGACTTCGACATAGCCGTTACCAACTACTCGCGGAGTGAGATTGACCGAAGCGGCCCAGAGGCAACGCCCACGTACCCCAAGCGGCTACTGCCCCGCCACCAATAGTAACCCGACAGAACAGGATAATACTTGAATTCGTTGTTCCCTAAATTTGGAATTTATTTACCTCAACAATATATATAATGTACAAAAATTTATAATAATTTATAATACAGTTTATAATAACATGTAAATTATATTAATTATCTGACGAACGCAATGAGAGAAAGGTAAAGACCAGCGTCGCCGATGCGGCACTAACTCTACATCCGGTTGACCTCAATATACCTACCTACGTACCTACACAGTGACGCCTACGCTTTAAAACTTTTGTAGAAATTTTAAAGTTTTAATGGTAAACTCTTCGTTCTTATAATATCTAACTGACAGGCATGCACCATTTATAAAAGAATCAACATATATTTCGTAGTTGAGGATTATTGAAAGTCTCTAATTTAATTCAGAAAGGCAATAATTTGTTTGACGAAATAAGCCATTTATTTATCATCCGGGTTTCCACTATGACATTTATGTTATAATAGCAATATGAAAATAAGGCAATCTGAGTAAAGAAATACTATTTCAAATCATTTTCGCCCATACTTCTTAAGTCTTAAGTGGTTTATAAATGATTCGTGTATAGCCTTCTTTCCTTCTGCCCCTAATCACGCGAAACTATAACTAGCATTTAAACAAAATCAACTATGTTTCGCGTCAACGAGAGTCGTAAATTCCCGTTACCATCAGATAATCGACGCCACTGTAAGGACATAGAAGGGGTTCGGAAATACAAATAATTCCCTTTATTTAGCACACAACAGTTATACATATCTCTTATACTCTAAAGACCTCGAAATCCTACTCGCACGCACGCTTGTTGCCAACCGACTCTTCCAGATACTTGAAACGACTGACTCTTGTCTTTTGTCCCAACTAAGGCCTGGACGTCCTCTGACGCTTACACGCACATTTTCATGTACAGTTCAAATGTATCATGTTCCTAACACGCCTCCTTACATTTATACTGTACACTTAATCGTATTTACATGCTTTGACGAATTGCGTAACAGAAACTTTAACACTTATTGCCTTATCTACATTTCTCTTAGTATACATTCATCCATGACCTAAACCTATCGAATGTCTCTCTACGCTGTGCCTTCGTAAAAATATCCGCAGTATTTTCGCCTGTACTTACTTTAAGTATGTTTATCTTGTTCTCCTTTAAGCACTCGTGAACGTGGTGCTAATGAACTTCAATGTGTTTAGAATTTTTCCAAAAATTTCCGTGCTTTGCTATACTTATCACTCCAGAGTTATCCTCATCAATTTTTACAGGGTTATCGTCTAGATTTACATTGAAGATTTTCATAATTTCCCTAATGGACATTAATTCACTCACCGCTTCCGATAGAGCTACATACCCTGCATACGTCAAGTCTTTTGTCACACACCTTTGTTTTTTAGACTTCCAACCAATTACATTTCCATACAATCTAATTACATATTCAGAAGTCGATTTCCTTTCTAAATGATCTCCTGCCTAATCAGCGTCCACATAACAATCTATCGTTTCACATTTTTCATTCCTTTTATAATCTAATCTTAAATCTCTAGTCCGGTACAAATATTTCAATATTTGCATAGCATATTTAAAGTGTGTCTCATTACAACAATCTTGAAATCTACTCAAATAATTCACACTATAATTTCTATCGGGTCTGGTATTTTCACTAATATACAACAATGCGCCAATTAAATTTTTGTATTCAATATCCTCTCTATTTATCTCAGCTTTTTCAATTCTTAAGTTGGTCTCCATAGGTGTACAGTACAATTTGCTATTTTGTAACTTACATTTGTTTGCTAATGATTCAATGTATTTCTTTTGGCTTAATCTTATTTCATTTTTGAAATAATCATAGTCTATATTTATTCCAAGATATTCTTTGACTTCATCTAAATCTTTCATTTCAAATCTATTAGTTAATAAGTTCTTTACCCTTTGTATCTTCCTTTTATTTTTACTACAAATTAGCAAATCGTCTACATACATTAGCAAATAAACAACATTTTCTCCCTCTCCATGTGTATATAGGCACAACTCTATGTTATTCTTCTTAAAACCTAATCTCGTCACATACTTATCAAGACACTCATACCACTCCCTTCGACTTTCTTTTAACCCATAAAGCGCTTTCGATAGTTTACAAACTCTATTCGTTCCGTCCGCATATCCCTTTGGTTGATTTACATATACCTCCGAGGTTACTTCACCATTTAAAAAAGCAGTTTCTACATTCATTTGCTCGATAATTAATCCATTTCGACAACAATATGTTAGCAATATCTTGAAGGTCTAATTACTCGCTACTGGGGAGTATATGTCATCGGCTACGTTTCTTTGTTGGAATCCTCTTACCACTAATCAAGCCTTATACCTGTCATCTGATTTTCTCGTGTAAACCCATTCTACATCTAATACGTCTTTGCCTTTTACCCTTTCTACCAATTTCCAAGTTTTATTCTTATAAAGACATTCTATTTCCTTATCCATAGCTTGTTTCCAATCTTCACTATCTTCACAACAAATCGCCTCCTCAAATGTACAAGGGATATCTACACTACAATAATTTGCATGGATTTCACTAATGTTTTCTTTTTCTGGATATCTTACTGGAGTTCTCCTATTACGTGTAGATCTTCCAGGGATGTTTAAGCTTTCAAGACTGTTATCATTTTCATCTTCCCTACTTTCTAACTCTTCCTTATTCATGTTTACCAATAAATCATTATCATCAATGTCATCGTTATCTTTATCGAATGAATTCTCCACAAAACCGATACATTTTGTGTCTGTTTCTATGACCTCTACATGTCTCGCTATTGTTATTTTCCCACCTAATAAGACTCTGTAGCCTACTTCACTATATCCAAACAAAATTCCCATATCTGCCTTTTTATCCCATTTTGAAACTCTCTTTTGTTCTTACAAAAAATTTACTTCCATATAAATGTAGATTTTCAACACTCCCGAAGAATATTTCAAAAGGTGTCTTTCTCTCTATTGTATTTGCCAGTATTCGATTTTTCAAGTATACCGCTGTCCAATCAATTTCGAGCCAGTACCTTTTATGTACTTTCGCTTCCGCTAACAAGCATCGCGCCATGTCCATCACTGTTCTATTATACCTTTCCGTTGTCCCGTTTAATTCATGTACGTAGGTTGGGCAATTATTTATTCTGATACCTTTATCCCTAGCAAATTTATAAATTCGATTATTCAAGTACTCTTTTCCATTATCACATTTCAATATTATAAACCTCTTGCCCGTTAAATTCTCGGCTTCATTTACAAACTGTACGAAACAATCAAAGACCTCATCTTTTGATTTTATACAATAACTTCTAGCTATTTTGCTATAATTATCGATAAATGAGATGAAATATTTCTCTTCATTGAATCCGGTAGTCTTAAAACCGCACACGTCCGAATGAATAATTTCCATTATCTCCATAGCCTTGGTTCGATTATTTTTCAATGGTAAATTTTGCATTTTCCTTTTCATGCACACCCTACATTTCAAAAATTCCTTTTCAAATTCATTCGTTATACCAGTGACTAGCTGCTCTTTACCCAAAATATTTAAATATTTAAAATTTACGTGTCCTAGCATCCTATGCCATCTTTTCCTTTTACTCATATCACTACGTTCGGCGCTGTTTGCTAAGTGCTCCTTCCCTTTCAATATACTTTTCATTCTATATGTTCCCTTTTCTTTAACCGCTACCGCTGTAAGCTTATTGTCCTCATCTATTACTTTTGCAATATTTCCTATTGAAATGACCTTGTTCCTATTATCTGTTAACTTGCCTAAACTAATCAAGTTTGCGGACATTTCTTTTGCGCAAAAAACATTATCCACATTTATTTCATTTTGCATTCCAAATGCTTCAAAATAACTTATAACATTCCCTAATTTTGTTGCCTTTATCGATCTATTATCGCCTAAATATATATTTACCGGTTCTTTAAGGTCAATACATTTATCTAAATAATTTACGCTGTTAATTATGTGATCTGTGCAACCGCTATCTAATAGCCACATTACTTCATAATTACTTATCTCGTTCGCCTCGCCGCTGTGTGCTGCGTGCGCCGTTGTTATCCATGTGCTTGATCTTGAGTTACCATGCTCGCTCGTGCCGGTTGTTGACTGACGATGGAAATTTCCATGTCCCCTGCTCGTATTTCCTTTGTTTCCTCCTCCTCTGCTGCGACAACGTGTTGACCCAAGCCAAAAACTGATATACTGTTTCCCGCTTCGACGCCATTTTGACACTCTCTCGCAAAATGTCCTACTCTTCCACATCTGAAGCATCCTCCCTTTTTTGCAGAAAAGGCGTTGGTTTGCATTTCTCCTCGATTGGACTTATTTTTCTTCTCCGCTATTTCAATTTTATTTTTTACATACGCTGCCGTTTGATTTTCGGCTTTCAGTGCATCTACTATATCCGCTATGTAGCTGTATTCTTCGGGTAGCGTAATCAGCATGTAAGTTAGTTTTTCCCTCTCACTCACTTGTGCACCAGCACATTTTAATTCGTTTATTAATTTTTCGAAATCGCTAAATAACGATGCTGAATCACTGCAGTTCTCAAGTTTTATCTTTTCCAATCTCCTTCTGCATACGACCTGTAGTGCCGTCGACTCTTTCAAGTTTCATGTCATCAAACTTTTTTACTATCTCATACGCCGTTTTTTCTTCTCTAATATATTCCAATTGTCTGTTTGTGATGGCACTATAAATTATATTTATTGCCTTCGGATCCTTTTTGTCCCAGTCTTCACTGTCTGTTTCTGTCTTCACCCTAGTTGTGACAACCTCGCATTCTCTATACTTGAGAAACGTTGTTATTCTTTGCTTCCAAGTACCGTAAATATTCATCGAAAATAGGTATCATGATTTCCAATCTCTCCATTTTAAATGATTCCTGATCAGTTACTCAAGCGTTCCTACGTGCTCGAAGTGTATTTTTCCTCTTTGTAACCTTTGAACGTTTCTTTCTTTACTGAAGACTCACTCGATCTAACTCGCAACATTGAAAACCATGCACTAAAATAACTGGCAAAACTATGAACCACGCTCTGCTACCATGTAAAGATATAGAATGGACTCGGAAATACAAATAATTCCCTTTATTTAGCACACAACAGTTATACATATATCTTATACTCTAAAGACCTCGAAATCCTACCCGCACGCACGCTTGTTGTCAACAGACTCTTCCAGATACTTCTAACCACTGACTCTTGTCTTTTGTCCTAACTAAGGCCTGGACATCCTCTGACGCTTATACACACATTCACATGTACAGTGTAAATGTATCATATTCCTAGCAGAATTGTTATGCGACTGATGCATCAACATACCATGCAAGAAGAATTGGAAACTAGGACAAAAAGGAAGAGCTTTGACAGAGATACTTATAATCATAGTAAACGACAAAAAATTCGTAGATGTTCAAGTGAATCTGACGAGGAGGATATTGATGAAAAGGTAGTTGACAATAGAAGAATACAAGTAATAACACAAGAGTCAAACAATCTCCTCGATAACGGCAAAAGGATGATGCGAATGATGGGATATAAGGCGGTTACGGCCTCGGAAATAATAAACAAGGTCGTTTAGAGTCAGTTCAAGCACCTAGACAGCATGGTCGCAGAGTCTTTGGACATCATGTTCCTGGACGTGAAGATTCAGGTCTTAAATGGAATCCTGCAGAGGAAGTTATAAAGTTTGTAAAAGATATGAAATGGTGATATGAAAAGTTGACCACAGATGATGAAATTGATTTCTGTTGTGAAGATATAGTGAAAACTGTTATCAATGCGAAAACGGTATTCGCCCATTTGGATGACGTTGAAGTGCGTCGAGCAAGGGCACGTTGTAATCCTCATGAAACAATTCGTGGTGCACTTTTTTTAAATCGTGCTACTGTTAAAATGGCGAATACAGATAGAGCATGTAACTTTATGTTTACTAACCCGAAAGGTTTGAGGGAGAATGGGCTGCTATACTTTGCAGATGTATGTGCTGGGCCAGGAGGTTTTAGGGAACATTTTCTATGGCGAATACGAATTCAAATTACGAATTCAAATACGAATTATTTCAAACCCCCCCCCCCCGACTAGTATAGGTAGCCTTAACTCAAATACATCTGACAGTTACAACAACAAAGACTCCGTTATTAGTCCACATGATCTTCGTCCTCTTCACACGCGACAACTACAGAGGTAATACCGGAAAATATAATTAATAAGATGGTCTTCTGAGTGGTTTAATTGCAATAGTATTTGGGATGAAATATACTTTTTCAAATCATATGCGGCATTTCGTATAATAACTGAATGGTTATAGGAAAGAATGATGACGTTAAACCGTACGATACGATTGCATAGCATATTTTATAATTGTATAACAAATATTTCCCGCAGGGAGGGCTCGCTTATGTGAGCCTATGAGGGCTGGCAAACCCACTTTCCCGAAGCCAGGGGGACCGTCGGGACAAGCGTCTCGCATACGCGAGTCCCTATGTACTCCGCAGGGAAGGTCGTCGGGGGTGAAAGGCGTTTAATTACTATTACATCCTCTCTACGTGGCCTTGGGCAGTAGCGCACCCACGATCCTGATGCCAAGGATGAGACCGCCGGGATAAGTTCCCGGGTACAAAAGTACCTTGAGGCCCCCGCTTACGTGAGTCCCATCTGGAACGCCGAGCTCGGTTAGCAGGTCGCTGGCCGGCAGTCAGATGGCCGTACATCCATACGATATTCCCACCAACGACTAAGGTTGGTACCACGGGCGGTCGAGTTACAGCCCGGAGGCAGTAGCGACCCCTCTGATCGGCCAATTAATGGGTATGGACACGTGGTGGCAGTGGTTGATGGACAAGATGCTGGCAAGAGGGCCGATTTAAGGTGGAGACTCCACCGAATGGCCTTCGGCGGGTGAGCAGCGTCCCACCTGCTCCGAAACCGTACTGGTGAGACGGGAGGGCTTAGAATGTGCCCCGTTCGACCTGATACGAGCGACAGCTCCTGCAGACTAAGCTGATCCAGGGAGCAAGGTATTGGGTGCCTTGTGCGATGGTTGGGCGTAATCTCAACTCCTATGGTCCTAGGGGGCCCGGCTACTGTGTGGAATTATATTCGAGGAAAGCACCCGTTACCAAAAGACAATGCTATTTGTATAACAAATATTTAGTCGACACAATTTGTCTTTATTTGGAATGATTAGATACCTGCTTGTGGCAGCTGCTCCCATAATAGAATAAGTTGCAGTACCTTAGTCTACAATCCATTACTTCCCAACATCAATATTTGACTCAGGTCTTTTATAATGAAATATGTAGAGGACAGGGTATATGGGAAGTTTGACCGTCAGACTTACTTGAGGTTATCGATTGTCGTCGTAATCGCCGAATTTACTTAAAATAATAAAGTAAGGTACAGCCTATGGGCCCTGAGTCGTAGATACAATGTGTAAAAATATTCCATAAATGTTCGTCACGAAATTCAGCAGATCGCTCGTTGATACCCGTAGGTATTCGAAGATACTTTACTCTTTGTGTTGCCTCGGTTTACTTATAGTGGTCGGGGCGGAAGTCGGAAGATTCAAAATCGACTTTGTTCGAAGTAGCGGCAACATTTTTATGATCCGAGTGTATTTACTTGTATCCTTACGATCCTGATACTCCGAGGCAAAATAACAATAGGATTTGAATTGCCCTCTGGCTCATATGCCGCAACAAATTTTTATAGTTTGTGCTCATGTATAGGTACTTATGAACTATCTAAAATATATGTCGGATTGAAGTCAGGATTATGGAGATGGGCGTTTAATGAATTTTCATTGGAATTAGTCATTGTCGTGATACAATGGAGAGTTTATTAGCACGGGCTTATTAACAAGATTACGCACTAGTGATGATGACCTTAGGTTCGAAACGAATCCGCGGTCACGGGATGGTAAACGTATGTTCTCGCACTGTTCAAGTCTAACTCTTTATTAACTAGATGCGATGTATTCGCTGGTTGTAAGGTGGCACTGTCATTCGTCGATGAGATCGTACGAAAGAATGAATCTCCGTCTCGACGATGTCGTCGAGGAAAACTATATTGGGTGGGTCTAAGGATATGAGATCCTCGGATTCGTCAAAGAAAGCTTTCGTTCCAAAGGAGAGGGAAATTAGCGCTGTTGCTAATTGGTCGATCTCCATATCGGCGTTTTGAAAGAGATGCTGGCCGCCCTTGAGGGGAGGTTGTTGACGGGGGGCAACGCTCGTGGAGGATAGGTTTCTCCTATCTTCCCGTAGTTGCAACAAAGTCTATTTGACGGACTTCGCTTGACTAAATCTTAAGATCTATAGCGGGTCCTTACGTTAGCTAAACATACGCCACAAAGGCATGCCGACACCCGGCGATCATCTTACCCGAAGGACAAAATCTGCGTGTGGCGGGCCGCGGGATAGAAACTATTGAAGTATTTACTGCCACGTATCGCTACGACTATTTCTTTTAAGGAGAGGTATAGAGTTACTCTGTGCCTTTGTTAGATAAAACGTTCATCCCTTTGACCGCGGCTACGTTCGGCGACTGATTGTCGCCTCGAGCCCAAGCTCATGATCATAAATCTCGAACAATCGGAGCGGCATTCGTTTAATCCAAGTTACAGAGTTGCGGTATTCCCGCGAATCCAAGGAGGAGCTGGCGTTCTTTCATCTCCGACATATACAATAAGCTGAAGTACTGTAGGAAAGTAATTTACAGTGTTACTAGGTTTGGTTACATATTTCAATATCGTTCACGCCATCGCAAAAGCTTGTATGACGCTGCGTCGGCGTATATGCACACGGGGAGGTGATGGACGAGGCGAGGATGATAGCCTCCCGCGAAGTAGCGTCTGGCCCTGACGGAGTCCCGCGACGGGTATGAGGGGAGATGATGCGGGTCATGGCACCTAGACTGCGACTCCTATTTACATCATGTTCGAAGGAAGGTGCCAATCCTCGGATATGGCGCACGGCGAGGCTGGTATTGCTTCGGAAGGAGGGACGACCAGCCCTTGTATCGTCCGGTATGACTATAGGATGAAGTGTGCAATTTCTTCCAAAGAATCATTGCCAGAATCATTGTACTGTTCTCAGTCGAAAATGTTCGTGAGATGTCAACAACGACTTTTGGCATCAATGACGTAGTTTAGTGATAACTACACTATCAGCTAGGGCCATCTGTAGGCAAATTCCGGTTTCATATTTACAAACCTGATACGCTCGATTTGACAGGGATCAGTGCGGACATAGCGCTAATTGTCTAGTGTGCGCTGAATTGGGCAAGAAATCTGGAGTACCGGGCACATCGAATACTCGGCATGTTTGCAACAGCAACGGAAATACGGGGATTTGACTATTTGAGTCCGAATATGCAAACCTGCAATGACGCCGTATTTGACACGGCCCAGATTTGACACAGAGCAAACCGGCTGGAGTATGCTGTATTTGGCAGCAAATGTGGAGTATAACATGCATCCTATTGTGGACATACTTACTATGAAAACGGAGATACATTCAGTTGAATATTTAGGCTTGAATGAGCAAAACTACAAATACGCTGGATTTGACTCGTTCCGTATTTAACATGGCTTAAACCAGATGAAGCGCCTAGTGTATGGCAGTCGATGTGGAATATAACGCGCACCGATTTGTCGACATATCTGCAACAGAAACTGAGTCAAGTCAATCTGAATATTGAACCCTGATCATGCATTACTGCATTTACGCTTGATTTCACGGGGTCCGGATTTGACATAGCGCAAACCAGATGATGTGAGCTGTATTTAATAGCAACTACGGAGTATAAAGCGCATCGAATTTTCCACATATCTGCAATCGAAACGGAGATACGATGATTTAATTATTTAGGTGTGATAATGCAAAACTGCAGTTGCGTTGGGTTTGACCGGACCAGAGTGGACATAGCGCTAATTGGATGATATTGGTTTAATTTGCAACAAATGTGGAATGCAAGTATTGGTGACACATTTCCAACAGTAGCGGAGATGCGTGGATTTGAATATATAATAATGTATATGAAAAACTGCAATTACGCTGGATTTGTTGGTGATCGGAGATGACATAGTTTAAATCGAATGATGTGCACTGTATTGGCAGCAAATGTGAAGTATAACCTGAGTCGAATTGTCGGCATATCTGTAACAGAATCGTAGATACGTTGATTTGAATTTTTATGCACGAATTTGCAAAACTGCAATTACGCGGGTTTGACACGGGCCAGAGTTGACATAGCGCCAGCCCACTAATGTGCGCTGTATTTGGCAGCAAATATGGAGTGGATGTCGGCACATATGCTATAGAGGCGGAGACACATTGATCTGAACGTTTATTCCTGAGTATGCAAAACTACAATTACGCTGCACTTCACAGGGTCCAGAATCGACATAGCCCAAAGCGGCTGATGTGTGCTGTATTTGGCAACAATTTTGGCGTATAACACGCTTTACGTTGTCGGCATATCTGCAACAGAAGCGGAGATACGTTGATTAGAATATTTCAGCCTGAATATGCAAAGCTGAAACTACGTTGGATTTGTCGGAGACCAGAGATGACATAGCACAAACCCTCCGATGTGTGCTTAATTTGGGAGACAATGTGGAGTATAACACACATAAATTCTTCGTCATATCTGCATTAGAAACAGAGATACGTAGATTTGAGTATTTAAGCCTGAATATGCGAAACTGCAATTTCGCTGGATTTCACACGTTCCAGTGTTAACTTAGCGCCAGCCCACTTAGGTGCGCTCTATTTGGCAGCAAATGTGGAGCTACCGCGCATAGTATTTTCGACGTATATCCAATCCCAGTGCAGCAGTTGAAAAGTCGCATCCCGGATGATGCGCGCTGTATTTAGTAGTAAATGTGGAATACAACTTGCATAGTATTGTCGACATATCTGTAATAGGAACGAAGATACCTTCATTTGAATATTTAAGCCTGAATATGCAAATTTGCAATTACACAGAATTTGATCGGGTCCAGAGTTGACGTGGCACAACCCGACTGATTTGGCAGCATATGTGCAGTATTATGCGCATCGAATGGTCGTCATTTGAGCTCTTGAGGCGGATATACGTGGATTTAAATATTTTAGACTGAGTATGCAAAACTGCAAATACGCTGGATTTGACACGGTCCAGAATTGACATTGCACAAACTGGCAGATATGCGCTGTATAGGTTTATTTGAACATCTAAGCATGAATATGCGAAACTACAATCATGCCGGATTTGACTGAAACCAGAGAGGACATAACGGAAACAGGCTGGTGTGCGCTGCATTTGGCAAGAAATGTGGGGTACAAGTCACATCGAATTCTCGACATATTTGCACAATAACGGAGATACGTTGATTTTATTATTCGTGCATGAGTATCCAAAATTGCAATTGCGCTGGATTTAACAATGGTCAGAATCGACATAGCGCAAACCGGCTGATGAGTAATACATTTGGCAGTACGATACTAACTCGAATTGTGGACATATCTGCAACGGAATCCGAAATAGCTTGATTTGAATATTTAATCCTGAAAATGGAAAGCGCTATCAACACCACTCTCAGCAACGCTAACACCTCTCACAACTTGACAACGCTAACAACTCCACTCTCAACAACGCTAACACCTCTCGCAACTCGACAGCGCTAACAACTCTACTCTTCGACTTCTCGATTAACTCCGAGCTCTCGACTCACTCTTATTTCTCGATCAACCGCTCAACGCTTCTCGGTCAGCCAATCTTTAAGGTTAAATCGTCCCCTACCATTAGCGTTTGTTTTTCCAACTCTCTAACCTCATTCTATTAACGCTCCGCAAGTACAAGGTGACTTTAGTCACATAGGCTTTCTCCCCGATGTAAACTAACAACCGAAGGACAGACGACATTGTTTTGATCGATTTCTAATGAGGATTTTTCCTCAGGATACTACAATATGTTGACTTGAATATTTAAGCCTGAATATGCAAAACTGCAAATGCACTGAGGTTGGCTGCGTCCACACGTTACATAACTCAAACCAGATAATATGCACTGTATTTGGCAGCGAACATGGAGTATAACGCGCTTCGTTCTGTCGGCATATTTGGAATGCAAACGGCGATACGGTGATTTGAATAATTAACCATGAATATGTATAGCAGCAATTCGCTGGATTTGACAGATCCCGGAGTTGACATAGTACAAACCTGCTGATGTGTGGTGCATATGACATCAGATGTGAAGTGTAACGGACATCGAATTGTAGCCATATGTGCAATAGAAACGGAGATACATTCATTTGAATATTTTAACCTGAATATGCAAAACTACAATTACGCTGGATTTGACAGGGACCAGAGTTGAAATAGCGCAAACCAGCTGACATGCAGTGCACATGACAGCAAATGTGACATATAACGCGCATCGAATTTTTCGAAAATGTTCCGCAGAAACGGACACACCATGATTTGAATATTTACGACTGCAAACGCAATACTACAATTGCGATGGATGTTTCAAGGACCAGATCTGATATGGCTGTAACCAGCTAATGTGCGGTGTATCTGAGTGCAAATATGAAGTGTAACGCGCTATTTATAATCGAAATATATGCAATAGAAGCGGAGATACGTTTTTGTGAATACGTAAGCCTGAATATGCGCAACAGCAGTTACGGTGTGATTGACAGAGCCTAGAGTTGACCGCAAACTTGCAGATGTGCGCTGGTTATGACATGGGATATGAAATATAACGGGCATCGCATTGTACCCATTTGCGTTATAGAAACGGAGATACGTGGATTTGAATATTCTAACCTGAATATGCAAAACTGCAATTACGCTTGATATGTCAAGGACCAGAGATGATATAGTAGCTCGAGCCAGCTGAAGTGCGCTGTATTTGGCAGCCAATGAGGAGTATATCTCGCACCTAATTGACGACAAATCTGCAATTGCAGCGGTGATACATTGTAGTTAATATTCAATAATGGGCCTATTACGATACAGATAGTATTAGCGTGACTGAAACACATTGCCGTCTCAGTAAAACCATTTTATTTCAAGCTTCACGCTACAGTTCTGAATCCGGACAAGACCGTTTCAAGTTCTCGCAAAAGCAAGCAGTCAAATTACGGTACTTACACGAGTTAGAGTCTAATACATTTTACTGGTCCAACATCGATGGGGCGATCTCGCACCGAAATTTTCGGAGGACCGCGTAATCTTCCAACGACGACCGCCGTACGAGCAGCGGATAAACTTATTTCGTTCCTTAAGTTGTCCTCACCGCGTCCTCTACTTCTTGATTCTTGGTTGGTAGCTTTAGCGGCTGCAGCTCCGAGAAATTGCATCTTGACCCGCTTTCTCGTATGTCGCATGTGGCGTCTCACTTTCCGCCGTAGACACTTGTCGGATCTATATACGTTGAACCATTTGCGCGAGACAATCGCGGCGCTCCGCAGGGACGAGGGATCCAATTTTCGAAGTATCAAGTGCGAAACCTCCAGTGGTAGTTCTGAAATGATATCTACCTTACTTGGCACGAACAAACCAACGACGCGTAGCACAGATCTAAAGAAACTCCATGTTGCTTCTATTGTGGCGCGAGCACGACTGACGGTCTGGCTGAGAATGAATTCTTATATATGTGCCGTTCGTCACGGTGCACTGCGAGTTCCGGCTCCGGTGAGAGTCCTGGACAGTCAGAATCGATCGCATGTGCATGTATCATCCTATAGATCGGGTTCACATTATTATTAGTGTTAGATGCGTGAAACGAATCTTCATTTGGATTAGACGTTGTAGTTATGCAATAGAGCAGATATTCACTAGTGCGAATTTGATTTGAGGTGTATGGTAGCGATTTAGGTTTAAAGGCACAAGAGTATATTTAACTATGTAGCTTATTAAAAAATACCCTACGTGTACACTAGTCGTATAATACACTTGTTGTCTTGATTCGTGATTACGAATAGATGGGCGCAAAGAAGTATCGACTTAGCTGCTACTCCTCGTGTCACTCGATAAAAAAGAATGCCTCGCGACCCTGCTCGCTATATTCATATGCGTTGGAGTTGACAAAAGGCGTTGGGATTTGAATTTTGAAGGTGTTCTGGAAAATTCGCAACTGACGCTGTACTCTCGACCTTGTTTACAAATGTTGAATTTTCGGGTAGTTGACTCGAGGGCATATGATCACGACAAAATCTACGGATTTTGATTAACCTTCGGTAACCGCCTAAGGTTGTCGGATCTATAATAAACTCATCTTTCAGTAAACACGATTTTTTGTGTAGCGGGTTCACTAGACCGAAACCGTTATGAATTTTACCTACGAGTGCCGCTACAGTACCCGCTTGCCAGTGTTAACGTTACTTCTTTTTACGTTTGTTTATGTATGTTAGCGCGGTGCCCATGCTAACCGCTTAATTCAAACCCGTTTGAGGAGGAGAACGAACTCTCCTGCCCGAACGCGTGGTATAATTGGTTCTTGCGTCTCCGTCGCTTTGTTGCGCTTGCTCGCTGCTTTGCGGTCGGAAGATTGTCCCAGGTAAAAATACGTCGTAGGTTTCTGCGCTCCTTTCCAGATGCTCAATATCTTCCGACACGATGAAGGCGGGTTTTATACGATCTACGGAGACTTTCACGCTTTTGTCCTTCATCCGTATGGTAATGGTTTTCATCCACGCTGTGTAACCTGATAGGGGCCATCGTATGGTGGTTGCAGTGGACCTCCGATTGCATCGTGGCGTACGAAAACGCACGGCGACGTTTCTAAATCGCGGAACATGAACGTTTTCTTTTCGCCGTGTCGTGAAGTCGGCAGTGGTCTAATATCGCTCATTCGCTCTCGCAGACAGTTTGCGAATTCCGCGTTGGCCGGTTGTTTTGCTGGTACAAAGAATTCTGCTGGCAATCGTATGTCCGTACCATAAATCATTTCGGCTGCCGTTGCGCTCAGGTCCTCCTTGATAGCTGTTCTAATGCCTAAAAGAACTATGGGAAGGCTTTCAACCCAGTTGTTCGAATTGTGGCATTTGATTGCGGCCTTAAGCTGCCTGTGAAAGCGCTCTACCATCCCGTTGGACCCGAGGTGGTAGGCTGTGGTACGCAAATGCTTAATGCCGAGCATCCGGCATAGTTCGTTGAAAAGACTGGATTCGATTTGGCGTCCTTGATCGGTTGTTATTTTTTCTGGGACGCCAAAACGCGCTATCCATGTGGAAAGAAGAGCCGAGGCAACGGTCGTCGCTTCCATATCTGGTATTGGAATCGCTTCGGGCCAACGTGAAAAACGGTCGATACATGTTAGACAATATCGGTAGCCTTGTGAATATTGCATGACGATGATGTCTAAATGTATATGCTCGAATCGTCCTGCGAGCTCTCCGAATGTTCCGGTCGGCGTTGATACGTGTCTCGCTATTTTACATTGTTGACACGGGATGCATTGCCGTTTCCATGTTTGGCAATTTTTGTTTACCGCCGGCCAAACTATACGCGATTTTACGAATTTTTGGGTCGCGTGTATCCCTGGATGGGAAAGTCCGTGGAGCGAATTGAATACGTCGCGCCGCAAGGGTTTCGGTACGTACGGTCGTACGATGTCGCCTGATACGTCGCAGTATATTTCCGCGTCGTAATCCGGAAAACGAATTTTCTTAACCTGCAACGCGGATATATCGGAGTTGATGATGTCGCGGAGCTCCTTGTCGTTTTCTTGCGCGGCGGCGAGAATTGTGTGATCCACGGATTTTCCTATGGCTTCGATGCGAGATAGGGCGTCGGCTGCATTGTTATTCAGCCTTTTTATATGCCTTATATCGGTCGTGAACTGCCCGATATAATCTAGTTGACGGAATTGTCTCGGCGATCACTTGTCGGGATTTTGACTGAACGCATAGGTGTGGGGTTTGTGATCTATGAAAATAATGAAATTCCTCCCATCTACGGCGTGTCTAAATCGCTTGACCGCGGTATACATAGCGAGTAATTCGCGATCGTACGCGCTATATTTTCGCTGCGCGAAATTTGAGGCTTTAGTTAAGAAACCCAATGGTGGCCGAGTGTCATTCGCGCGTTACTGCAACACCGCCCCTATTGCAAAGTCGGACGCGTCTACTGCGAGGCTGATGAGCGCGCCAGGTATACGATGCGCTAACATCGTAGCGTTAGCTAGGGCGCGTTTTGACTCGCTAAAGCTCGTTTTGGCTTCCTCCGTCTAAATAATGGGCATGTTGCCCTTTTTCGCCCCTTGCAACAAATCGTTGAGGGGTTGCAAAATTTTAGCTGCCCCCGGTATGAAACGTCGGTAAACGTTAATCATACCGAGGTATCCGCGTAGTGCCTTGATGTTCGCGGGGAGCGGTGCTTCGTTTATGGCTGTAACGCGATCGGCGAGCGGTTTTATTCCGTGCGCGTTTACCGTATGGCCTAGGAAGGCTATTTCATTAATTCCGTACTCGCACTTTGCGAGGTTGATTACTACGCCGTACTGGTTTAGACGTTCGGACAAGATCCGCAAGTGCCAGCGGTGCTGCTCCTCGGTTTCCGAAGCTACCAAGAAGTCATCTATGTACGCGTAAACGAAATCTAAGCCTCGCGTCGACAAATCTTTGACACGTTTGCGCGGCGTTTCGAAGCCCAAACATCATGTTGTTTGCCTCGAAAAGGCCGAATGGTGTCGAAATCGCGGTTTTTGTAACGTCCTCAGGCGCGATTGACATTTGATGGTAGGCTCGCACTAAACCAATTTTTGAGAATATTCGCCGACCGTGTAAATGCTGCGCGAAGTCTTGTATGTGCGGTGGAGAGCACCTGTCGGGTACAGTTCGGGCGTTTAGCGCCCTGTAGTCACCGCAATGTCGCAGACTTCCATCCTTCTTTGGGACGACGTGTAGTCGAGATTCCCGGGAACTCTTCGATGGGCGCATGACTCCTTGCTCGATAAGTGTTGCACATTCCGCCTTGATTGGCTTGAGACGGTCCGGTGCGAGAGGGCGGGGTTTGCAATATACGGGCGGGCGGGGTGTGGTTTCGATGTGGTGCTCCACACTGTGCCGTATTTTCTCTCACCCAAAGGCCGGTGGGCGCGTTAGATCTGCACATTTCTCCAACAATTGGTGGTAGACCAAATCCCCGTTTACGGTCTTAATCATAAGCTGTTCGCAGTTGACGGCGTATCCCCTGGTCGATAGCTGGTTTGTTGTGTCGAGAAGTCGTCTTTTTCTTGGATCCACAAGCAACCCGTAATGACTTAGGAAATCTAGGTCGATGATGGGGGTTTGCACATCGGCGACAGTGAAGTGACATTTGAAGGCACGTCTAAGGGACAGGTTCAGCTCAATCGCTATAGTGCCGTACGTTGCGATGCGCGTCCCATTGGCAGCGAATAGTTCATACGTTGTTTTCTTTACGTCCCTAGATAGCCTGCTTCGGGGATGAACGCCGATATCAGCACCGGTGTCAACTAAGAACGAAGTCTTCGTTCTCTGGTCCAAAATAAAGATGCGGCGAGATCCCAAGCCGTCGCCGTCCTCCGCTTTTACGGACGGCTGGGGTCGTTTCCCGACTTCCACTTACAATCGTGGCGCGATCGCCGAACATCGCATGATAGAAGCAAATTCCGTCCTGGCGCGGATAGTCTCGGGAACGCGAACGGCGTCGGGGTCGAGTGAGAGAATTCGAACGTCTTCGTAGTCGATGATACCCGCTGATTCCCATAGCCTTAATCTGTTCTCGCAGTCTACTGACCTCGGCGGTCAGTGCGTCGTTTTTGCCTTCGTGTGATGCCGGTGGCTCGATTGTGACTACCTTAGCGCGCTGCCCATTACGATTATACGCCTCATCGAGTTTATCCGCTCTCCTGGTCAGTTTCTCGATACTCGTATCGTCCACTGCAGCCAGGACTTCCCTGATGCGATTCCTCCACAAGCTGTGGATGAATTCATCGGAAGCGAGGGGGCTGGCTAATTTTTTAAGTAATTATAAAACTGTGAGGGTTTTCTGTCGCCCATCTCTTCACGTTCGACTAACCTTTCGAACTTGGCGCTGTCCGATTCGGTCAGGGCGCGGATCAGCTCGCTCTTCAATTTATCGTACTGGCCTGTGGCGAGGAGGTTGGTCACTGTATCCTCAATCTTCGCGAGGTAATGTGGGTCGAGGAATCCCATGAGGGCTAAGGATTTTTCATCGTCGTGGAAGATGCCGGCTACCCCGAAATATTTCTCTAAAATGGAAAACCAAATCCTGGTCATCGTGGGCATAAAGGGCGGCACGCGGAACGATGAGCCGGCTGGAGTTCGTTTGCTCACCTTTTCCATTGTGTGAGTCGCGGACTATGATATTCAAACTGCGACTAGCCTATCGCTGTCACCTCTTACACAAAAATCACGTCGGTGTCACCAGTTTGAGATGTATGGTAGCGATTTAGACTTAAAAACACAAGAGTATATTTAACTGCGTAGTTTATTAAAATATACCCTACGTGTACACTAGACGTATAATACACTTGTTATCTTGATTCGTGATTACGAATAGATCGGCGCAAAGAAGTATCGACTTAACTGCTACTGCTCGTGTCATTCGATAACAAAGAATGTTCGCTATATTTATACGCGTCGGAGTTGACAAAAGACGTTGGGATTTAAATTTCCAAGATGTTCTCGAAAAATCACAACGGACGCTGAACTCGCGACCTTGTTTACAAATGTTGACATTTCGGGTAGTTGACTCGAGGGCATGTGATCACGACAAAAACGACGGAATTTGATTAACCTTCGGTAACCGCCTAAGGTTGTCGAATCTATAATAAACTCATCTTTCAGTAAACACGATTTTTTGTGTAGCGGGCTCACTAGACCGAAACCGATATGAATTTTACCGACGAATGCCGCTATAGGTGTATAATGAATCCTCAGGCTAGCTAAACATATACTGTTGAGATGCGTTGACATCTGGCAATCATCTTATCCGACGGATAGAGTCTGCGAGTGGCGAGACACGGGACAGCAACCGTTGGAATGTTTACTGTCAGGTGCCGCTACCATTATTTCATTTAAGGACAGCTATAGAATTACTCCATGCCTTTATTAGACAAAACGTCGGAATGGATGGCTACAATTGTTGAATTACAGCTATGGTAGAATCTAGATTACAATGTTACGGGATTTTCCCAAAATTCCAAACGGAAGGTTCCCGTGTTCTTTCATCTCCGATTTATATTTATGCTTGATCTGTCTGGGACCAGTCTGGATATAGCGCAAACTGGCTGGCATACGATGTATTTGGCAAGAAATGTGCAGTACAAGGCACATCGAATTGTCGACATATCAGCAACAGCAACGGAGGTACGTGGAGTTGAATATTTGAGTATGAATCTGCAAAACAACAATTACACTGCATATAACAGAGACCAGAGTCGATGTTCTGGCGCGCAACACATTTGCACTCCATCCCGCGCGGCTTGACAGCCAACGGTCCACGTGCCATCCTTCGAATCTTCCATAGGCCCAAGGACCCATCATAAAGCCGAAATCCGAACTGCATTGTTCGCACATATGGTCTAAGTCAATCTGTTTGCCCGAAAAGACTTTCTTATTCTAGAAGTGTTTTCGGTCGGTTTTTAGAAAGGTCCTTGGCTTCATTACGCCCTCTTAAGAATTACGGAGAAGGCGGGTATTGGCCTAACTAAAAAAGCGGACATCTACCTAACGGAAATTCTGAGTTTTCCCATAAACAATGTCGCCTAGGACCCACGTTGGTAGGAGGCTTCTTCCTCCTCTCTTCCTTTCTAACATTAGTCATGACCAATCGGCATCGCGGATTATTGCCCTCACTTTCCTAACTAACAATGTAATCAACGAATCCGCGTTCTTCGCTCAAAGGGCACACCAATACCGAGCTTCGTACTCACATCAGAATAAACTTTAGAGTTACATCATCTCTCACGGTGACTAGAGTTCCTGCAATCCCTATAACTCTTACCGTTCCTATATCTCTCAGAGTTCCATCGTCTCTCGCGGTGACTAAAGTTCCTGCAATCCCTGTAACTCTCACCGTTCCTATACCTCTAAGAGCCTCCTATTTCTCTCACCGTATCCAGAAGTCCGACAGCTCCTACAGCTCTCACGGACCTGGAGCTCCTATAGCTCACACTCTCATCTAAGAATAATCCATCTCTTCGTTATCTGTATCTTAAGCAACAGCGTTCTTACTCAGTGTGATTGTATAAATCATTGGAAATACATATATTTTTTATAACTTTGTCACTCCCAGTGTTATACCACAACGACTACACCTATTATCCTAAGGGAAATACGGGGATCGAACTATCCGTGGTGTCGATTATTCCAATCGTAACGGGAATTTACGACTCCCATTGACGCGTATTCAAACGACCGCGTCTCCCCGCGATAGCTCGAAAATACAGAAGACATAGCGCAAACCGAATAAGTACTGTATTTGGCTGTAATTGTGGAGTATAGCGCGCATCGCATTTGCGACATGTATCCAATAGCAGCGCTGATACGTTGGGTTGAACATTTAGGCATGAATATGCAAAACAATAATTACGCTGAATCTGTCAGTGACCAGAGAAGACGTAAGACAGAAGAGATGATAGAATCGGAAGATGTGCTCTGTGCTCACCAGCAAATCAGGAGCATAACGCTCACCGAATTGTCGTAATATCTGCCATAGAAACGAAGATACGTTGCTTTCGATATTCAAGCATGAATATGCTAAACTGCTATTATGGTGTATTTGACAGGGACAAGAGTGAACAAAACGCTAACCTACTGATGTGCGCTGTATATGACATCAGTTGTCAAATATAACGCGCACCGAATTGTCTGTAAGTGTGCCATAGAAACGGAGATTCGTTGGTTGGAACATTTAATACTGAATATGTAAAGCTGCAAATACGCAGGGTTCGGCTGGGACCCGATTTTAGATGCATCAAGCGGAATAACATGCACTGTGTTTGGCAACAAATTTGGAGTATAACGAGCCTCTAATTGTAGCCATATGTGCCATAGAATCGGAGATACGTCGGTTTGAATACTTAATCCTGAATATACGAAACTGCAACTACGCTGGATCTGGCTGGGTCCAGATTTTACATAGCGTAAACCGGATGAAGTGCACTGTACTTGGCATCAGATGTGGAATATAACGCGCATCGCATGGCCAATGTTTCTGGAAAACAGGCGGAGATACCTTGATCCGAATATGTAAGCATTAATATCCAAAACTGCAATTACGATGGATTTCTCCGAGTCCAGTCTTGACAGTGTGCAAAAGGGCTGATGTGTGCTGTATTTGGCAGCAAATGTGCAGTATTACGTACATCCTATTGTCGACGTACCTACAATGGATACGGAGATACTTTCACTTTAATAACAAGGCTTGAATATGCAAAACTACAAATACGCTGGATTTGACTCGATCCGGATTTAACACGGCTTAAACCAGATGAAGCGCTCTGCGTATGGCAGTCAATGTGGAATATAACGCGCATCGTATTGTCGACATATGTGCTATTGAATCGGAGTAACGTTGATTTGAATATTTAAGCCCGAACATACAAAACTGCATTTGGGCTGGATTTTGCAGGGACCAGAGTTGACACGGCGCAAACGAGCTGATGGGCAATGTAACTACAGCAAATACGGAGTACAAGGGGTATGGAATTGTCGACATATGTGCAAAAGAAGCGGCGAATCTTTGAATGCAATATTTGAGCATTAACAACAAAAACTACAATTACGCTGGATTTTACAGGGTCCAGAGTTGACATAGCACAGACCGGCTGATTTGGCATCATATGTGGAGTATTCTGCGCATCGAATAGGCGACATAGAAACCAAAATACGTTCATTTGAATATGTAATATTTGAATATTTCGCCTGAAAATGCATAATTGCGTATACGCTGAGTTTGGCTGCGCCCACACGTTACATAACTCAAACCAGATAATATACATTGTGTTTGGCAGCAAAAGTGGCGTATATCGCGCATCGAATTGTCGGCATATCTGCAATGCAAACGGCGATACGGTGATTTGAATAATTAATGATGAATATGCAAAGCACCAATTTCGCTAAGTTTGACAGAGACCGGAGTTGACATGGTACAAACCAGCAGATGTGCGGTGCACATGACATCGGATGTGAAATGTAACGGGCATCGCTTTGTCGCCATATGTGCAATAGAAACGGAGATACATTCATTTGAATATGTTAACCTTAATTTGTAAAACTGCAATTACGCATGATATGTCGAGGACCAGAGATGATATAATAGCACGAGCCAGCTGATGTGAGCTGTATTTGGCAGGCAATGAGGAGTATATCTCGCATCTAATTGACGACAAATCTGCAATTGCAGCGATGATACATTGTAGTTAATATTCAATAATGGGCCTATTAAGATACGGATAGTATTATCGTGACTGAAACACATTGCCGTCTCTGTAAAACCATTTTATTTCAAGCTTCGCGCTACAGTTCTGAATCCGGACAAGACCGTTTCAAGTTCTCGCAAGAGCAAGCAGTCAAATTAAGGTACTTACACGAGTTAGAGTCTAATACATTTTATTGGTCCAACATCGATGGGGCGATCTCGCATCGAAATTTTCAGAGGACCGCGTAACCTTCCAACGACGACCGCCGTACGAGCAGCGGATAAACTTATTTCGTGCCTTAGGTTGCCCTCACCACGTCCTCTACTTCTTGATTCTTGGTTGGTAGCTTTAGCGGCTGCAGGTCCGAGAAATTGCATCTTGACCCGCTTTCTCGTATGTCGCATGTGACGTCTCACTTTCCGCCGTAGACACTTGTCGGATCTACAAACGTTGAACCATTTGCGCGAGACAAGCGCGGCGCTCTGCAGGGACGAGGGATCCAATTTTCGAAGTATCAAGTGCGATACCTCCAGTGGTAGTTCGGAAATGATATCTACTTTACTTGGCACGAACAAACCAACGACGCGTAGTAGAGATCTAAAAAATTCCATGTTGCTTCTACTGTTGCGCGAGCACGACTGACGGTCTGGCTAAGAGTGGAGGCTTATATATGTGCTGTTCGTCACGGTGCACTGCGAGTTCCGGTTCCGGGTGAGAGTGCTGGTCAGGCAGAATCGATGGTATGTGCATGTATTTTCACTTACATCGGGTTCACATTATGATTAGAGTTAGAGGCGCGAAACGGATCTTCATTTGGTTTAGACGTTGTAGTTATGCAATAGAGCAGATATTTACTAGTGTAAATTTGATTGTTATATAACTTGACAAGTAGTCGTGGTAATTAGGTACTCGAGAAGCTAATGACAATGATCCTGGGTTCAATAACAAAGCCGCGGTCAACGGGATAACAGAATTCGTTTTCATCCTGATTCCAAGTTGTACCATACTTCCTTATCTACGTTATAGGTAGGACTGAACAAACTCTTTGTCAAAACATAGAATATCCACCGAGTGTTAAGGCTCTTTGTAACTGGCTAATGTGACCTCAAGAGGGAAGGATTTTCTGGCGCGATGATGCTGCAGAGGAAGACTATGATGGGTGTGTCTAAGGGCACCAGAACATCGGATACGTGGAGAAATGACTTCGCTCGGGAAGAGATTGAAGGTGACGTTACTGTTAATTGGACAATTTCCATGTTGATGGTTAGAGAAGGATGCTGGTAGCCCTTGAGGGAACGTTGCTAGCGGGAAGCGTCGTCCGTGGATAAATGGATTTCACCTATCATCTCGTAGTTGAAACAAAGACTGTTTGCCTGTTTAGGATTGTTAAGGACTTTAATTAACTAAATCTTAAGGTTTATAATGGATCCTCAGGCTAGCTAAACATATACTGTTGAGATGCGTTGACATCTGGCAATCATCTTATCCGACGGATAGAGTCTGCGTGTGGCGAGTCACGGGACAGAAAGCGTTGGAATGTTTACTGTCACGTGCCGCTACGATTATTTCATTTAAGGACAGCTATAGAATTACTCCATGCCTTTATTAGACAAAACGTTCATCCCTTGACCGCGGCTACGTTCGGTGACTGGTTGTCGCCTCGAGTCCGAGCTCACTATCATAAATCTCTGTAGCGGCACTCGACAGCAAACTTCCCAACGGTTTCTGTCCCGTGCCTCGCTACACAAGGACTCTACCTTTCGAACAGATGATTGCCAGATGTCTGTCAGATACACTCTCACCGAATATTTACAGCGAGCCTAAGGACCCGCTATAAATCTTAGGTTTCATGCAGCTAAGATTCTCTAAAGGGACAAATAGTCTTTGTCTCAGTAGTCCCTACACATACCACCCACTACGGGAAATCTGCTTCTTCTCACGTACGACGCTCCTCGCTAGCAACTTTCTCTCAAGGGCAGCGGTCATCCCTTTCCAACAACCAACTCACAATTTTGCCAATTAACAGCGACGTCCCTTTCCCTCACTCTCTGAACTAACACTTTTCTTAACGAATCCGATGATCCCGTATCCTTAGACACACCCAAACATAGTTTTCCTAAGGAGCATCATCGCGACACAAATTCATTCTGTTCTATCGCGAGCCGCGAGGCAAGTTGGAAGACGCCTTCTGGATTGTTCGTCCGCAGTCGTACGTAATAGCGAATCTGAATCTCTCGACGTATGTGCAATCGTCTCGACTCGAACCACCGCGTAAAGTATCACGCCGAGCTTGAACTTGTAATCTTGAATCGATAATTGTACCGTGCTTTCGGCGCGCTAGTGTATACCACGAACACAAGCAAATAAACAGTTATTGTTAAACAATACCGAGTGATTCTTCTATACCTATCACGCACGTTACCTCATCTCAAATAAGTACAGTCGGATTGAATGACAACAGTTTCATAATACGGCTATGGTGAAGTCTAAATTACAGTACTAGGGGTCTTCCCAAAGTTCCGAAGGGAAGTTTCAGGTGTTCTTTCATCTCCGACACGGCCATTCTGACTATCACGCGTCCTCGTGTGTAACTAAAATATTGAGTTTCCTAACATTAGACTCGATACAATTAACATTATTCACAATTTAACTAGATGTTCGAATAAGGCAAGGGTCCAGTGTAGCAACAAATCCTGTTCGGGGATTTGGCAGCAAAAAAATAAAAGATTATGAAAATTAGTAGCGTTATACTTAGTATCCAATGTGATAGTTGCATCCTGCAGGTTATCAGTCGGATCGTAACGGCATGATGGACCATTTTCGATTTCGCACTCCAAAAGATCTCGGTCTTCTAGATCGTATGAGCACATAGAGCTTCGTTCCACGGTCTCACTGAGTCTTATCATATTGTCACCCCGAAAAGCATGCAAGTCGCATCGCATGTTCTCACTGAGCCTTATCATACTGTTACCATGAAAAGCGTGTGAGCCACATCGCATGTTCTCACTGAGCCTTATCATACTGTTACCATGAAAAGCGTGTGAGCCACATTACACGTTCTTTCTGAGCTTTATCACACTGTTACCATGAAAAGCGTGTGTGCCACATCACACGTTCTTTCTGAGCTTTATCACACTGTTACCATGAAAAGTGTGTGAGCCACATCACACGTTCTCTCTGAGCTTTATCACACTGTTACCATGAAATGAAAAGCGTGCGAACTCCCCCTGCCGGGTGTTATTGGCATAGTGCTACTAATCTTCCGAAATCGAAGTACTCATATCGTCATGGCCACTGTTATGGCCTTCACTACAGACATCCAACTCGGCAGGGGTGCAACCATCTGGCATTTTCCTCAACATGTCGTGACTGTACTTGAACGATCGCTTACCGTTTAATACCTTTAAGATATACATGCCTCCTTTCAAAACTTCTGCTATTACAAATGGACCTCTAAATTTTGGATCTAATTTGGTTTGATTTCGTTCCTCATTTTGCGTAATACGAAATCACCGAGGTTAAACCTAACCGCTTTAGCTTTAATTTTGTCAAATCCATCCTCATCATACCTAGCACTAGTTTCCATCCCCTTTATTGCCTGTCGTCTTATATTGGAGATATCGATACTTTTGATGTTATCGGGTAACAACAGATCGTACGGTCTTGTCGTTCTACCTATTAGTAGTTCAAATGAGCTCGAGTTTGTCACGCGGTTGGTGGTGCAATTCAAAGCCAACTGTATTTCCCCAATCGCGTCTTGCCACGGCCGCCCGGTCGTTTCCACTACCGCGAACATAATTTTCAATGCACCCGTAACACGCTCTACCTGTCCCTTGGCTCTATTAGCACCGGTCGCTATCAAGTGAACTTTAATTCGTTTGCTTTCGCAGAATTCTCGAAATTCCTTACCCTTAAAACATATTCTCTGATCTGCTATTATCTGGCAGGGCCTCCCGAATAAAAATATAGCGGATTTAAGCGCTTTAATGGTGTTAAGGGAATCTATCTTACGAGTATGATGCAGGTATACGAATTTAGTGAAGACGTCGATCAAAACAATGACGTGCTCCTTTGAATCGCTTTTACCATTCAACTTGCCTGTTATGTCCATGTGGACCGTATGCCAGGGTATGCTGGTCTTAGGTATAGGATGCAGTTCGGCTTGTACCTTACCTAAACTAGCTTTCGAATCTTGACAAGCATGACAGTTCTCAATGAATCGGCGAACGTACTTCGCCATCACTTCGAAACAGTAATATTCGTATAGTTTCTCCCAACCTTAGTGCATAATTGACTGGTGCACACGGTTAATAACAGACCATCTAAAACCACTTGGGACTATAGGTAAACAGAGAGTCCTGCCGTTTCTTTGTATCCTTCGGTAAATAGTACCGGACCTTAATTCGTATGTATTCGCGATGTCTCCCGCGAGCCCATCGTTTTGCAATTCCTTGACGATTTCCAAGATTTGAGAATCACGACGTTGTTCCGCTAACAGGCAATCTACCGAAATTTCTGCCAGATTAACTATTTTCTCTTTGATTTTGTCGAATTTAATAGGGTCAACGCCTGTGCGGTATCGCGAAAAGAAATCTACGTGAGCCGTTCGTTTACTTTCCCGATACATAAAGTCATAAATAAAAGTCTGCAAGTAAGTCCATCACCTCTGGTCCCTGTCATTTAAATGTACTTTATTACTCAGCGCTTTCTACGAGTTGCAATCCGTGACGACAAGAAATTTCCGTCCATGTAGATAGTGACGGAAATGTTTTACGGCGTTTACGATAGCTAATGTTTCGAGTTCATAGGAGTGATATCTGGATTCCGCGGGGCTGGTTCTATTATTGTAATACTCTATTACCTTGTTCTTACCTTCGGCTTGATGCGTCAAAATCGCCCCGTAACTCTCCGAGCTCGCATCAGTAGGTAGTTCTATCGGGTAATTGGGGTTGAATGTCATTAGCACCGGCGCGTCGGTCAGGACGGAAACTACCTGTTGTCTTATTTTTTCGTGTCTATCTGTCCAAGTTTTATTTCTGTTATCTGAGATGAGCGCGTACAGGGATGAGCGCGTAGTTTCCTCATCTGTGAGAATTTTGGGATGAACTGTGTGACGGTCGTTGGCACAGGTAAAGAACTTAAGGTGTGTATTTTACCCGGGTCGGGACGAACTTCTCCGTTATGAATTACATATCTCAAATAGAGCACCGATGTCCTTGAGAGAACGTTTCGCAAAGCTAAAAGAGAATCCGGCTTTTACGAGGGTATCTAAGACGGTGTTTCAATCTTTCTAAAGCTTGATCTATCGAGTCGGCAATAATTAGGACATTATCGAAATAAATAACAACGTACGAATGAGCGAGGTCGCCTGGGGCGTTGCGAATGGCCCTCCGAAAGACGGACGGTGCAATTTTTCAGTCCAAACGGCATCGTTATCTATTCATATTATCTGTCGGGGGTAACGAACGCTGTATACTCAGCTGAATTAGGATAAATAGGAATTTGGTGAAACCCGCTGACCATGTCCAGGCTAATAAAGTATCTCGCCTCTTGCAATCTCGCGACTTGATCCGCAATAAGGAGTAAAGGGTACCGATCCGCGACCATATTTTGACTTAGCTCTCGGGAACCTGCTCATAATCTATCTGAGCCGTTTTTCTTCTTCACGAGTTACGTAGGGCTCGCAAATGGCGAATTACTAGGCCTTATGATCTTTGCATTAATTAAAACGCTCGTTTTCTCACGTACCGCTCTTCGCTTCTCCTCGCTAAGTCTATAAGAACTTCCTCGTACGGTGGTGTTAGGATCAATTAATCGTATTTCTAACCGGCCTGTATTTGCGCGAATACGTAGGAAACCCGTAACGAATGAATCTTTGAATTTGACGAGAAGAGAAATTGATCGACTTTTATTATTACCATGTACATCAGTGTCAACTTCATTAACGACGATCTCGTTTGCAGTGGTTTCATTACAGACATTAATTATTTTTGTTTTACACATAGCGAGGCTATTTTGTGTAATGTTACGTCAAAACCCAGACTTAGAGTTCCGCAACTAATCGCGATATCATATTTTAAATAACTATCAGGAAGGGCATGAGAAATTATCTTCGATGTAAAAATCATTAATTCACACGATGAACAAATGGGTGGCATTTGTTTAATACAGGTATTCCCTACCCCTCGCATTACTAATATGTCAGTCATTCCTTTGTCAGAAAATCTCGAGGCCGTGGACTCTTTAATTAGTGAACGCTCTGCTCCCGAATCGGAGTAAAATGGAAACGATTCACCCAGATGACTTGATCTATCCGTTGATGCTTCCAGTACGCACGAGTCGACTCGCCACTCGTTATTGAAATTATAGTTTCCTTCCATAATCAGGTTGGCAGCTGCGCCCCATGCAGCGGAGTCGGAGCACGCGATTTTAAGGGTTAAAACGTGGTAGCGAAAAATTGTTAGGTTTCACACTCGATTTTTGCACTAGCGACTGAATTACTTGCGCACGATGGTCTTAAGTGCTAGCACTGTTATATTCGGCACTGATCCCACTTCAGATGTCGGGTTGGCGTTAAGATTAGAGTTAGGGTTAAGGACGTGAAACGAATCCCTATTGGCGCTAGACGTGATCATTATGCAATAGAGGTGATATTTACTAGTGCAAATATGACTATGATGGAATTGGACAAGTAATCGCGGTAATTAGATACTCTAGAAGCTAATGACAATGATCCTAGGCTCAATTACGAATCAGCGGTCAACGGGATGACGAACTCTACTTTTCTTTAGCGTCTATGTTGTACTCAATGTTAATGCATGGGGCAATCACTACGTATCAGAGGGTTACTTGAATCGTCGTCGAGATCGTACGGGAGAGTGGATCTCCATCACGGTAACGCTGTCGAGGAAATCTATGATGGGTGTGCCTAAGGGCACGAAACCATCGGATTCGTGGAGAAAATTCTTCGTTCGGAAAGTGAGGGAAATTGGCGTTACTGTTATTTGGTCAATTTCCATGTTGGTGGTTAGGGAAGGGTGCTAGCCGCCCTTAAGAGCTTCGAGAAGAGGTAGCGTCGTTCGTGAGAAAAATAGATTTCTCCTATTTTCTCGTAGTTGGAACGAGGACTGTTTGTCGGTTTGAAGGACTTTAGTTAAACAAATCTTAAGATTCATAGCCGGTCCTCGGGCTAGCTGAACATATACTGTCGAGACGTGTCGACATCTGGTAATCATCTTACTCAAAGAATAGAGTCTGCGTGTGGCGAGCCACGGGAATGAAATCGTTGAAATGCTTACCGTCGTGCCCCGTCCCAAGTATTTCTTTTAAGGAGAGCTATAGCGTTACTTCATGCCTTTGTTAGACAAAACGTTTATCCCTTGACCGCGACTACGTTCGGCGACTGGTTGTCGCCTCGAGCCCGAGCTCACTATCATAAATCTCAAATAAGTACAGTCGGATCGAATGACAACAGTTTCATAATACGGCTATGGTGAAATCTAAATTACAGTACTAGGAGTCTTCCCAAAATTCCGAAGGGAAGGTTCCGGTGTTCTTTCATCTCCGACATATATATGCATGATCTGCCTGGGACCAGTGTGGATATAGCGCAAACTGGCTGGTAAGCGATGTAGTTGGCAAGAAATGTGGAGTACCAGGCACATCGAATTGTCGACATATCAGCAATAGCAACGGAGAAACGTAGAGTTGAATTCTTGAGTCTGAATCTGCGAAACTACAATTACACTGCATATAACAGGAACCAGAGTCGACATAGCGCAAACCGAATAAGTACTGTATTTGGCTGTAATTGTGGAGTATAGCGCGCATCGCATTTGCGACATTCGTATCCAATAGCAGCGCTGATACGTTGGTTTGAACATTTAGGCATGAATATACAAAACAGCAATTACGCTGAATCTGTCAGTGACCAGAGAAGACGTCAGACAGAAGAGAAGATAGAATCGGAAGATGTGCACTGTGCTCACCAGCAAATTAGGAGCATAACGCTCACCGAATTGTCGTCATATCTGCCACAGAAACGGAGATACGTTGCTCTCGATATTCAAGCATGAATATGCTAAATTGCAATTATGGTGTATTTGACAGGGACAAGAGCGTACATAACTCTAACCTACTGATGTGCGCTGTATATGACATCAGATGATAAATATAACGCGCACCGAATTGTCTGTAAATGTGCCATAGAACCAGAGATTCGTTGGTTGGAATATTTAATACTGAATATGTAAAGCTGCAAATACGCAGGGTTCGGCAGTGTCCCGATTTTACACGCATCAAACGGAATAACGTGCACTGTGTTTGGCAGCAAATTTGGAGTATAACGAGCCTCTAATTGTAGCCATATGTGCCATAGAATCGGAGATACGTCGGTATGAATACTTAATCCTGAATATACGAAACTGCAACTACGCTGGATCTGGCTGGGTCCAGATTTTACGTAGCGTAAACCGGATGATGTGCACTGTACTTGGCATCAGATGTGGAATATAACGCGCATCGCATGGCCAATGTTTCTGGAAAACAAGCGGAGATACCTTGATTCGAATATGTAAGCATTAATATCCAAAACTGCAATTACGCTGGATTTCTCCGAGTCCAGTCTTGACAGTGTGCAAACGGGCTTATGTGTGCTGTATTTGGCAGCAAATGTGCAGTATTACGTACATCCTATTGTCGACGTACCTACAATGGATACGGAGATACTTTCACTTGAATAACTAGGCTTGAATATGCAAAACTACAAATACGCTGGATTTGACTCGGTCCGGATTTAACACGGCTTAAACCAGATGAAGCGCTCTGCGTATGGCAGTCAATGTGGAATGTAACGCGCATCGTATTGTCGAGATATGTGCTATTGAATCGGAGTAACGTTGATTTGAATATTTAAGCCCGAACATACAAAATTGCATTTGGGCTGGATTTTGCAGGGACCAGAGTTGACACAGCGCAAGCGAGCTGATGGGCAATGTAACTACAGCAAATGCGGAGTACAAGGCGTATGGAATTGTCGACATATGTGCAAAAGTAGCGGCGAATCTTTGAATGCAATATTTAAGCATTAACAACAAAATCTACAATTACGCTGGATTTTACAGGGTTCAGAGTTGACACATAGCACAGACCGGCTGATTTGGCATCATATGTGGAGTATTCTGCGCATCTAATAGGCGACATGGAAACCAAGATACGTTCATTTGAATATGTAATATTAGAATATTTCGCCTGAAAATGCATAATTGCAAATACGCTGAGTTTGGCTGCGCCCATACGTTACATAACTCAAACCAGATAATATGCATTGTGTTTGGCAGCAAAAGTGGCGTATATCGCGCATCGAATTGTCGGCATATCTGCAATGCAAACGGCGATGCGGTGATTTGAATAATTAATCATGAATGTGTAAAGCAGCAATTTCGCTAGGTTTGACAGAAACCGGAGTTGACATGGTACAAACCAGCAGATGTGCGGTGCACATTGCGGTTTCAAGTTCTCGCAAGAGCAAGCAGTCAAATTAAGGTATTTACACGAGTTAGAGTCTAATACATTTTATTGGTCCAACATCGATGGGGCGATCTCGCATCGAAATTTTCAGAGGACCGCGTAACCTTCCAACGACGACCGCCGTACGGGCAGCGGATAAACTTATTTCGTGCCTTAGGTTGCCCTCACCGCGTCCTCTACTTCTTGATTCTTGGTTGGTAGCTTTAGCGGCTGCAGGTCCGAGAAATTGCATCTTGACCCGCTTTCTCAAATGTCGCATGTGACGTCTCACTTTCCGCCGTAGACACTTGTCGGATCTACAAACGTTGAACCATTTGCGCGAGACAAGCGCGGCGCTCTGCAGGGACGAGGGATGCAATTTTCGAAGTATCAAGTGCGATACCTCCAGTGGTAGTTCCGAAATGATATCTACTTTACTTGGCACGAACAAACCAACGACGCGTAGTAGAGATCTAAAAAATTCCATGTTGCTTCTACTGTTGCGCGAGCACGACTGACGGTCTGGCTAAGAGTGGAGGCTTATATATGTGCTGTTCGTCACGGTGCACTGCGAGTTCCGGTTCCGGGTGAGAGTGCTGGTCATGCAGAATCGATGGTATGTGCATGTATTTTCACTTACATCGGGTTCACATTATGATTAGAGTTAGAGGCGCGAAACGGATCTTCATTTGGTTTAGACGTTGTAGTTATGCAATAGAGCAGATATTTACTAGTGTAAATTTGATTGTTATATAATTTGACAAGTAGTCGTGGTAATTAGGTACTCGAGAAGCTAATGACAATGATCCTGGGTTCAATAACAAAGCCGCGGTCAACGGGATAACAGAATTCTTTTTCATCCTGATTCCAAGTTGTACCATACTTCCTTATCTACGGTATAGGTAGGACTGAACAAACTCTTTGTCAAAACATAGAATATCCACCGAGTGTTAAGGCTCTTTGTAACTGGCTAATGTGACCTCACGAGAGAATGATTTTCCGGCACGATGATGCTGCAGAGGAAAACTATGATGGGTGTGTCTAAGGGCACCAGAACATCGGATACGTGGAGAAATGACTTCGCTCGGAAAGAGATTGGAAGTGACTTTACTGTTAATTGGACAATTTCCATGTTGATGGTTAGAGAAGGATGCTAGTAGCCCTTGAGGGAACGTTGCTAGCGGGAAGCGTCGTCCTTCGAAAAATAGATTTCACCTATCATCCCGTAGTTGAAACAAAGACTGTTTGCCTGTTTAGGACTGTTAAGGACTTTAATTAACTAAATCTTAAGGTTTATAATGGGTCCTCAGGCTAGCTAAACATATACTGTTGAGATGCGTTGACATCTGCCAATCATCTTATCCGACGGATAGAGTCTGCGTGTGGCGAGTCACGGGACAGAAACCGTTGGAATGTTTACTGTCACGTGCCGCTACGATTATTTCATTTACGGACAGCTATAGAATTACTCCATGCCTTTATTATACAAAACGTTCATCTCTTGACCGCGGCTACGTTTGGTGACTGGTTGTCGCCTCGAGGCCATGTTCGGTATCACAAGTTTCGAACAATTACAATCGGACTGGATGACTACAATTGTTTAATTACCGCTACGGTAGAATCTAGATTACAATGTTACGGGATTTTCCCAAAATTCAAAACGGAAGGTTGCCGTGTTCATTCATCTGCGACTCATATTTATGTCGCTGGTAGTTCTTACGCATTAGCTTATCGACGGCCTGGCTGGGAACGATCAGGGAAGCGAACTTTTCTGCCCGCGCGCCTGGAGTGATGAATTCCTGAGTCCTCTTCGTTTTGATCGTTTCAAACATCAGGTGGTATTATTACTTCGCGATTTTCGCTGTAATGGTGTTCAATGTTACCGTGCAATAAAAATTCACGCATTCCGAACGGTCTAAGTGTACGATTACGTTCTTGTTGCTAACTTCAATCGCAATGGTCATTTTTTGCTCTCGATATAAATTGATGCGGTCCGCCGTAGGGTGGTTGTAAGGGGTTTCCGATGTAATCGTGACGTAGAAATACGTAAGACTTTAGACGGCTTCCGTATTTCGACTTGGCCTGTTGCTTCGTTGGTACACAGAATTCTGCCGGCAATCGTATGCCGGTGCCATAAACCATTTCGGCTGTCGTCGTTTTCACGTCCGTAATAACTGTTCGTATGCCTAATAAAACTATTGGCAAGATTTCTACACAGTTGCTCGTATCGTGGCATTTGATTGCTGCTTTTAGTTGTCGGGGCAGGCGATCTACCATCCCGTTGGTCACGGGGTGATAGGCTGTCGTTCGTAAATGCCTAATGCCCAGGAACAGGCATAATTCGTTAAATATGTTTGATTGGAACTGGCGTCCTAGATCGGCCCTTATCCTTAAAGGTACGTCGAAACGGAATATCCACGTGGAAAGGATGGCTGAAACAACGGTTGCCGCCTCCATGTCGGCGATGGGAACGGCTTCGGCCTAACGCGAAAAACAATCGATTTCCGCCAGGCAATGTCGGTATCCTAGCGTCCCGTGTCTGGGGGGGTTTGTCATAAGGTCATCGACGTCATGTAGCTGTTGATCGCTGAGGCATTTGCCCAGCGTCACGTTCCTAATTATGCTCTAGCAGTTTATATTTCTCTAGTCAAGTTGTTTGAATGAACTGTAATTTATACCTGTTAAATCAGTCTATACTTAATTGAACCACCCCGATTATCCTAACAGAAATAAGGTTATCGATCTATTCGTGGCTGTTAGGAACATGATACATTTACACTGTACATGTGAATGTGCGTGTGAGCGTCAGAGGACGTCCAGGCCTTAGTTGGGACAAAAGACAAGAGTCAGTCGTTTCAAGTATCTGGAAGAGTCGGTTGGCAACAAGCGTGCGTGCGAGTAGGATTTCGAGGTCTTTAGAGTATAAGATATATGTATAACTGTTGTGTGCTAAATAAAGGGAATTATTTGTATTTCCGAACCCCTTCTATGTCCTTACAGTGGCGTCGATTATCTGATGGTAACGGGAATTTACGACTCTCGTTGACGCGAAACATAGTTGATTTTGTTTAAATGCTAGTTATAGTTTCGCGTGATTAGGGGCAGAAGGAAAGAAGGCTATACACGAATCATTTATAAACCACTTAAGAGGTATGGGCGAAAATGATTTGAAATAGTATTTCTTTACTCAGATTGCCTTATTTTCATATTGCTATTATAACATAAATGTCATAGTAGAAACCCGGATGATAAATAAATGGCTTATTTCGTTAAACAAATTATTGCCTTTCTGAATTAAATTAGAGACTTTCAATAATCCTCAACTACGATATTTATGTTGACTCTTCTATAAATGGTGCATGCCTGTCAGTGAGATATTATAAGAACGAAGAGTTTACCATTAAAACTTTAAGATTTCGACAAAAGTTTTAAAGCGTAGGCGTCACTGTGTAGGTACGTAGGTAGGTAAATTGAGGTCAACCGGATGTAGAGTTAGTGCCGCATTGACTACGCTGGTCTTTACCTTTCTCTCATTGCGTTCGTCAGATAATTAATATAATTTACATGTTATTATAAACTGTATTATAAATTATTATAAATTTTTGTACATAATATATATTGTTGAGGTAAATAAATTCAAAATTTAGGGAACAACGAATTCAAGTTTTATCCTGTTCTGTCGGGTTACTATTGGTGGCGGGGCAGTAGCCGCTTGGGGTATGTGGGCGTTGCCTCTGGGCCGCTTCGGTCAATCTCACTCCGCGAGTAGTTGGGAACGGCTATGTCGAAGTCAGTTATGAAAGTGCGCAGTGGTTTCTCAGTCTGATTCGTGTATTTTCCATGTATGTTATATCAGATTTCTTGGATATTATTTCGTCACAGTGTAAAATGTGTCTTTTTTATACTTGCGAACTGGTTAATTCTATCGTTGTTACTGAATATTATAATATTCTTGTACGTTAGTGTATTTGTATTGGTATAGAATGGATTCGGAAATACAAATAATTCCCATTATTTAGCGCACAACATCTATACATATATCTTATACTCTAAAGACCTCGAAATGCTACTCGCACGCACGCTTGTTGCCAACCGACTCTTCCAGATACTTGAAACGACTGACTCTTGTCTTTTGTCCCAACTAAGGCCTGGACGTCCTCTGACGCTTACACGCACATTCACATGTACAGTGTAAATGTATCATATTCCCAACAATAATGTGAACCCGATGTAAGTGAAAATACATGCACATACCATCGATTCTGCCTGACCAGCACTCTCACCCGGAACCGGAACCGGAACTCTCAGTGCACCGTGACGAACTGCACATATATAAGCCTCCACTCTTAGCCAGACCGTCAGTCGTGCTCGCGCAACAGTAGAAGCAACATGGAGTTTTTTAGATCTCTACTACGCGTCGTTGGTTTGTTCGTGCCAAGTAAGGTAGATATCATTTCCTACTACCACTGGAGATTTCGCACTTGATACTTCGAAAATTGGATCCCTCGTCCCTGCGGAGCGCCGCGATTGTCTCGCGCAAATGGTTCAACGTATGTAGATCCGGCAAGTGTCTACGGCGGAAAGTGAGACGTCACAAGCGACAAACGAGAAAGCGGGTCAAGATACAATTTCTCGGACCTGCAGCCGCTAAAGCTACCAACTAAGAATCAAGAAGTAGAGGACGCGGTGAGGACAACCTAAGGCACGAAATAAGTTTATCCGCTGCTCGTACGGCGGTCGTCGTTGGAAGATTACGCGGTCCTCCGAAAATTTCGGTGCGAGATCGCCCCATCGGTGTTGGACCAGTAAAATGTATTAGACTCTAACTCGTGTAAGTACCTTAATTTGACTGCTTGCTTTTGCGAGAACTTGAAACGGTCTTGTCCGGACTCAGAACTGTAGAGTGAAGCTTGAAATAAAATGGCTTTACTGAGACGGCAATGTGTTTCAGTCACGCTAATACTATCTGTATCGTAATAGGCCAATTATTGAATATTAACTACAATGTATCACCGCTGCAGTTGCAGATTTGTCGTCAATTAGGTGCGAGATATACTCCTCATTTCCTGCTAAATACAGCGCACTTCGGATGGCTCGAGCTACTATATCAGCTCTGGTCTTTGACATATCAAGCGTAATTGCAATTTTGCATATTCAGGTTAGAATATTTAAATCAACGTATCTCCGTTTCTATATGGCTACAATGCGATGCCCGTTATATTTCATATCCCATGTCATAACCAGCGCACATCAGCAAGTTTGCGGTCAACTCTAGGCTCTGTCAATCACAGCGTAATTGCTGTTGCGCATATTCAGGCTTACGTATTCACAAAAACGTATCTCCGCTTCTATTGCATATATTTCGATTATAAATCGAGCGTTACACTTCATATTTGCACTCAGATACACCGCACATTAGCTGGTTACAGCTATATCAGATCTGGTCCTTGAAACATCCATCGCAATTGTAGTATTGCGTTTGCAGTCGTAAATATTCAAATCATGGTATGTCCGTTTCTACGGAACATTTTCGAAAAATTCGATGCGCGTTATATGTCACATTTGCTGTCATGTGCACTGCATGTCAGCTGGTTTGCGCTATGTCAACTCTGGTCCCTGTCAAATCCAGCGTAATTGTAGTTTTCCATATTCAGGTTAAAATATTCAAATGAATGTATCTCCGTTTCTATTGCACATATGGCTACAATTCGATGTCCGTTACATTTCACATCTGATGTCATATGCACCACACATCAGCAGGTTTGTACTATGTCAACTCCGGGATCTGTCAAATCCAGCGAAATTGCTGCTATACATATTCATGATTAATTATTCAAATCACCGTATCGCCGTTTGCATTCCAAATATGCCGACAGAACGAAGCGCGTTATACTCCATGTTCGCTGCCAAATACAGTGCATATTATCTGGTTTGAGTTATGTAACGTGTGGACGCAGCCAACCTCAGTACATTTGCAGTTTTGCATATTCAGGCTTAAATATTCAAGTCAACATATTGTAGTATCCTGAGGGAAAATCCTCATTAGAAATCGATCAAAACAATGTCGTCTGTCCTTCGGTTGTTAGTTTACATCGGGGAGAAAGCCTATGTGACTAAAGTCACCTTGTACTTGCGGAGCGTTAATAGAATGAGGTTAGAGAGTTGGAAAAACTAACGCTAATGGTAGGGGACGATTTAACTTTAAAGATTGGCTGACCGAGAAGCGTTGAGCGGTTGATCGAGAAATAAGAGTGAGTCGAGAGCTCGGAGTTAATCGAGCAGTCGAAGAGTAGAGTTGTTAGCGCTGTCGAGTTGCGAGAGGTGTTAGCGTTGTTGAGAGTGGAGTTGTTAGCGTTGTCGAGTTGTGAGAGGTGTTAGCGTTGCTGAGAGTGGTGTTGATAGCGCTTTCCATTTTCAGGATTAAATATTCAAATCAAGCTATTTCGGATTCCGTTGCAGATATGTCCACAATTCGAGTTAGTATCGTACTGCCAAATGTATTACTCATCAGCTGGCTTGCGCTATGTCGATTCTGACCATTGTTAAATCCAGCGCAATTGCAATTTTGGATACTCATGCACGAATAATCAAATCAACGTATCTCCGTCATTGTGGCAAATATGTCGAGAATTCGATGTGACTTGTACCCCACATTTCTTGCCAAATGCAGCGCACACCAGCCTGTTTCCGTTATGTCCTCTCTGGTTTCAGTCAAATCCGGCATGATTGTAGTTACGCATATTCATGCTTAAATGTTCAAATAAGCCTATACAGCGCATATCTGCCAGTTTGCGCAATGTCAATTCTGGACCGTTTCAAATCCAGCGTATTTGCAGTTTTGCATACTCAGTCTAAAATATTTAAATCCACGCATCTCCGCCTCAAGAACTCAAATGACGACCATTCGATGCGCATAATACTGCACATATGCTGCCAAATCAGCCGGTTTGTGCCACGTCAACTCTGGACCCGATCAAATTCTGTGTAATTGCAAATTTGCATATTCAGGCTTAAATATTCAAATGAAGGTATCTTCGTTCCTATTACAGATATGTCGACAATACTATGCAAGTTGTATTCCACATTTACTACTAAATACAGCGCGCATCATCCGGGATGCGACTTTTCAACTGCTGCACTGGTATTGGATATACGTCGAAAAAACTATGCGCGGTAGCTCCACATTTGCTGCCAAATAGAGCGCACCTAAGTGGGCTGGCGCTAAGTTAACTCTGGAACGTGTGAAATCCAGCGAAATTGCAGTTTTGCATATTCAGGCTTAAATACTCAAATCTACGTATCTCTGTTTCTAATGCAGATATGACGATGAATTTATGTGTGTTATACTCCACATTGGCTCCCAAATTAAGCACACATCGGATGGTTTGTGCTATGTCATCTCTGGTCTACGACAAATCCAACTTAGTTTCAGCTTTGCATATTCAGGCTGAAATATTCTAATCAACGTATCTCCGCTTCTGTTGCAGATATGCCGACAACGTAAAGCGAGTTATACGCCAAAATTGTTGCCAAATACAGCACACATCAGCCGCTTTGGGCTATGTCGATTCTGGACCCTGTGAAGTGCAGCGTAATTGTAGTTTTGCATACTCAGGAATAAACGTTCAGATCAATGTGTCTCCGCCTCTATAACATATGTGCCGACATCCACTCCATATTTGCTGCCAAATACAGCGCACATTAGTGGGCTGGCGCTATGTCAACTCTGGCCCGTGTCAAACCCGCGTAATTGCAGTTTTGCAAATTCGTGCATAAATAATCAAATCAACGTATCTACGATTCTGTTACAGATATGCCGACAATTCGACTCAGGTTATACTTCACATTTGCCGCCAATACAGTGCACATCATTCGATTTAAACTATGTCATCTCCGATCACCGACAAATCCAGCGTAATTGCAGTTTTTCATATACATTATTATATATTCAAATCCACGCATCTCCGCTACTGTTGGAAATGTGTCGCCAATACTTGCATTCCACATTTGTTGCAAATTAAACCAATATCATCCAATTAGCGCTATGTCCACTCTGGTCCGGTCAAACCCAGCGCAACTGCAGTTTTGCATTATCACACCTAAATAATCAAATCAACGAATCTCCGTTTCGATTGCAGATATGTGGAAAATTCGATGCGCTTTATACTCCGTAGTTGCTATTAAATACAGCTCACATCATCTGGTTTGCGCTATGTCAAATCCGGACCCCGTGAAATCAAGCGTAAATGCAGTAATGCATGATCAGGGTTCAATATTCCGATCGACGTGACTCAGTTTCTGTTGCAGATATGTCGACAAATCGGTGCGCGTTATATTCCACATCGACTGCCACACACTAGGCGCTTCATCTGGTTTAAGCCATGTTAAATATGGAACGAGTCAAATCCAGCGTATTTGTAGTTTTGCTCATTCAAGCCTAAATATTCAACTGAATGTATCTCCGTTTTCACAGTAAGAATGTTCACAATAGGATGCATGTTATACTCCACATTTGCTGCCAAATACAGCATACTCCAGCCGGTTTGCTCTATGTCAACTCTGGGCCGTGTCAAATACGGCGTCATTGCAGGTTTGCATATTCAGACTCAAATAGTCAAATCCCAGTATTTCCGTTGCTGTTGCAGACATGCCGAGTATTCGTTGTGCCCGGTACTCCAGATTTCTTGCCCAATTCAGCGCACACTAGACGATTAACGCTATGTCCGCACTGATCCCTGTCAAATCGAGCGTATCAGGTTTGTAAATACGAAACCGGAATTTGCCTATAGATGGCCCTAGCTGATAGTGTAGTTATCACTAAATTACGTCATTGATGCCAAAAGTCGTTGTTGACATCTCACGAACATTTTCGACTGAGAGCAGTACAATGATTCTGGCAATGATTCTTTGGAAGAAATTGCACACTTCATCCTATAGTCATACCGGACGATACAAGAGCTGGTCGTCCCTCCTTCCGAAGCAATACCAGCCTCGCCGTGCGCCATATCCGAGGGTTGGCACCCTCCTTCGAACACGATGTAAATAGGAGTCGCATCTAATGTCTTTTCTGGAAGTTCGTATACTAAGGCATCGGAATTATTTTTCATTTTACGCTGTGTTACTCGCAACTTTTCACAGATATATGTACCAACAGGAAGTAGATCTTTGGCACGTATTCGAGTATAGTTATTTCCTGCTAGTTTCCACAAAGCTTCACAGAACAACGTCGCTTCCTCGTTCCTTTAAACAACAGTCATACATTAGTATTACATGAACATACTCCTTGAAAAAACATTTCATTACTGTAAATCTAAAAGTTTATTATTGAACTCAATAAGATTCAGTTGCTTACCTGCTCCTCAAATATTTTTTGCTAATGTCCACTCCTCCTAAGTAGAATGCATTTATAATATGCAATGCAAGTACTTTTTGCTGATATATAAACTCTTTAGTCATTTCATATACAACCTCTGCGTTTACAAGTGTATTTGGTGGTAATTCTATGCCAATGTCATCGACACTAACCCAAGAATTCTTTGTATATCTATATACGTTGCTCCTTCCCACGCCCATATAAAATGTAGCGTGCTTCTTATCATCATCAGACATTGGCTTTGTACCACATGGCATACAAAACCAGTCATATAGTGATAAAAATGCATTTTCAATGTTAAATTCCATCAATTGTGCTGGATTAATAGTAAGAAATGAAGTATCTTTCAAAACAGTATTCAATTTGTCTTTGGTTTCATGTGTCTTGGGATTGTCCTAGTTTCATCTGGAAGTTTCCAATAATCTAGATATTGTTTGCGCATATCAGCTTGTTTTGTCTCAACAAGAGTATTATCCGCATAAAATGCTGCAATTTTACACAGGTCGGTTATTTGTTTTCCGGCCAAATCTTTGTTAGAATCATGTAGATATTGAACAAATTGTTTCTCTCTTTTTAATTTATTATATGATACTAGTTGTAAAACGTCGTCATTTACACCACCTTTTAAAAGCAGACGATTAACATGCTTCAGATATTCAGCAACATCTTGTACCCCAGATCGTTTCTTCTTACATATTAAGTAACGTTCTGAATTTCCTGGTCTAGAAGAGTTTGGCTTAAAAATACAAACTTCTTCAAAGCAGCGATACATTAAATAAACTAAACCAGCAATAAAGGTTGTAAAAAGGTCGAATAATTTTGTCACAAAATCACCACCCTCTCTTTCAACCATCAATGCTATTAAACATCGACAAAGATACAGTTGATTTGAAAGAACTTGTTGTACATTTTCTTGTCGTTCTACTGAGAATCCTCAATCAGACATCACAAAATGTACTCCTTTGCCATGGATATGCTGCATTATAAGATTTGTAAATGCCTCTTCATTATCTGGGTCAAAGACGTCACCACTTTCCTTTGGTCCGTAGTATGGATGAAATGTTTCACACGGACACGCATAAAAATCTTCTAATTTGAAATCATGTTCATTTTCTAAAGTAAGAGGAAATCCTTTAGCACGTCATTTCTTTCGCCATAGAACATGTTCACTAAAACCTCCTGGTCCAGCACATACATCTGCAAAGTATAGCAGCCCATTCTCCCTCAAACCTTTTGGGTTAGTAAACATAAAGTTACATGCTCTATCTGTATTCGCCATTTTAACAGTAGCACGATTTAAAAAAAATGCACCACGAATTGTTTCATGAGGATTACAACGTGTCCTTGCTCGACGCACTTCAACGTCATCCAAATGGGCGAATACCGTTTTCGCATTGATAAAAGTTTTCACTATATCTTCACAACAGAAATCAATTTCATCATCTGTGGTCAACTTTTCATATCACCATTTCATATCTTTTACACACTTTATAACTTCCTCTGCAGGATTCCATTTAAGACCTGAATCTTCATGTCCAGGAACATGATGTCCAAAGCCTCTGCGACCATGCTGTCTAGGTGCTTGAACTGACTCTAAACGACCTTGTTCATTATTTCCGAGGCCGTAACCGCCTTATATCCCATCATTCGCATCATCCTTTTGCCGTTATCGGGGAGATTGTCTGACTCTTGTGTTATTACTTGTATTCTTCTATTGTCAACTACCTTTTCATCAATATCCTCCTCGTCAGATTTACTTGAACATCTACGAATTTTTTGTCGTTTACTATGATTATAAGTATCTCTTTCACAGTTCTTCCTTTTTGTCCTAGCTTCCAATTCTTCTTGCATGGTATGTTGATGCATCTGTCGCATAACAATTCTGCTAGGAACATGATACATTTAAACTGTACATGTAAATGTGCGAGTAAGCGTCAGAGGACGTCCAGGCCTTAGTTGGGACAAAAGACAAGAGTCTGTCGTTAGAAGTATCTGGAAGAGTCTGTTGACAACAAGCGTGCTGGCGAGTAGGGTTTCGAGGTCTTTAGAGTATAAGATATATGTATAACTGTTGTGTGCTAAATAAAGGGAATTATTTGTATTTCCGAATCCATTCTATACCATTACAAATACACTAACGTACCAGAATATTATAATATTCATTAACAACGATAGAATTAACCAGTTCGCAAGTATAAAAAAGACACATTTTACACTGTGACGAAATAATATCCAAGAAATCTGATATGACATACATGGAAAATACACGAATCAGACTGAGAAACCACTGCGCACTTTCATAACTGACTTCGACATAGCCGTTACCAACTACTCGCGGAGTGAGATTGACCGAAGCGGCCCAGAGGCAACGCCCACGTACCCCAAGCGGCTACTGCCCCGCCACCAATAGTAACCCGACAGAACAGGATAATACTTGAATTCGTTGTTCCCTAAATTTTGAATTTATTTACCTCAACAATATATATAATGTACAAAAATTTATAATAATTTATAATACAGTTTATAATAACATGTAAATTATATTAATTATCTGACGAACGCAATGAGAGAAAGGTAAAGACCAGCGTCGCCGATGCGGCACTAACTCTACATCCGGTTGACCTCAATATACCAACCTACGTACCTACACAGTGACGTCTACGCTTTAAAACTTTTGTAGAAATTTTAAAGTTTTAATGGTAAACTCTTCGTTCTTATAATATCTAACTGACAGGCATGCACCATTTATAAAAGAATCAACATAAATTTCGTAGTTGAGGATTATTGAAAGTCTCTAATTTAATTCAGAAAGGCAATAATTTGTTTAACGAAATAAGCCATTTATTTATCATCCGGGTTTCCACTATGACATTTATGTTATAATAGCAATATGAAAATAAGGCAATCCGAGTAAAGAAATACTATTTCAAATCATTTTCGCCCATACTTCTTAAGTGGTTTATAAATGATTCGTGTATAGCCTTCTTTCCTTCTGCCCCTAATCACGCGAAACTATGACTAGCATTTAAACAAAATCAACTATGTTTCGCGTCAACGAGAGTCGTAAATTCCCGTTACCATCAGATAATCGACGCCACTGTAAGGACATAGAAGGGGTTCGGAAATACAAATAATTCCCTTTATTTAGCACACAACAGTTATGACTGTTCAAGAGTTCCAACCGACTCTTCCAGATACTTGAAACGACTGACTCTTGTCTTTTGTCCCAACTAAGGCCTGGACGTCCTCTGACGCTTATACACACATTCACATGTACAGTGTAAATGTGTCATGTTCCTAGCAGAATTGTTATGCGACAGATGCATCAACATACCATACAAGAAGAATTGGAAACTAGGACAAAAAGGAAGAACTTTGAAAGAGATACTTATAATCATGGTAAACGAGAAAAAATTCGTAGATGTTCAAGTGAATCTGACGAGGAGGATATTGATGAAAAGGTAGTTGACAATAGATGAATACAAGTAATAACACAAGAGTCATACAAGAGCCCGCAGGGAGGGCTCGCTTATGTGAGCATATGAGATCTGGCAAACCCACTTTCCCGAAGCCAGAGGGACCGTCGGGACAAGCGTCCCGCTTACGTGAGTCCCTATGTACTCCGCAGGGAAGGTTGTCGGGGGTGTAAGGGGTTTAATTAATATTACATCCTCTCTACGTGGCCTTGGGCAGTAGCGCACCCACGATCCTGATGCCAAGGATGGGACCGCCGGGATAAGTTCTCGGGTACAAAAGTACCTTGAGGCCCCCGCTTACGTGAGTCCCATCTGGAACGCCGAGCTCGGTTAGCAGGTCGCTGGCCGGCAGTCACATGGCCGTACATCCATACGATATTCCCACCAACGACTAAGGTTGGTACCACGGGCGATCGAGTTACAGCCCGGAGGGAGTAGCGACCCCTCTGATCGGCCAATTAATGGGTATGGACTCGTGGTGGCAGTGGTTGATGGACAAGATGCTGGCAAGAGGGCCGATTTAAGGTGGAGACTCCACCGAATGGACTTCGGCGGATGAGCAGCGTCCCACCTGCTCCGAAACCGTACTGGTGAGACGGGATGGCTTAGAATGTGCCCCGTTCGACCTGATACGAGCGACAGCTCCTGCAGGCTAAGCTGATCCAGGGAGCAAGGTATTGGGTGCCTTGTGCGATGGTTGGGCGTAATCTCAACTCCTATGGTCCTAGGAGGCCCGGCTACTGTGTGGAATTATAATCGAGGAAAGCACCCGTTACCAAAAGACAATGCTATTTGTATAACAAATATTTAGTCGACACAATTTGTCTTTATTTGGAATGATTAGATACCTGCTTGTGGCAGCTGCTCCCATAATAGAATAAGTTGCAGTACCTTAGTCTACAATCCATTACTTCCCAACATCAATATTTGACTCAGGTCTTTTATAATGAAATATGTAGAGGACAGGGTATATGGGACTTTTGACCGTCAGACTTATTTGAGGTTATCGATTGTCGTCGTAATCGCCGAATTTACTTAAAATAATAAGGTAAGGTACAGCCTATGGGCCCTGAGTCGTAGATACAATGTGTAAAAATATTCCATAAATGTTCGTCACGAAATTCAGCAGATCGCTCGTTGATACTCGTAGGTATAAGAAGATACTTTACTCTTTGGGTTGCCTCGGTTTACTTATACTGGTCGGGGCGGAAGTCGGAAGATTCAAAATCGACTTTGTTCGAAGTAGCGGCAACATTTTTATGCTCCGAGTGTATTTACTTGTATCCTTACGATCCTGATACTCCGAGGCAAAATACCAATAGGATTTGAATTTCCCTCTGGCTCATATGCCGCAACAAATTTTTATAGTTTGTGCTCATGTATAGGTACTTATGAACTATCTAAAATATATAATAAGCTGAAGTACTGTAGGGAAGTAATTTACAGTTTTACTAGGTTTGGTTACATATTTCAATATCGTTCACGCCATCGCAAAAGCTAGTATGACGCTGCGTCGGCGTATATGCACACGGGGAGGTGATGGACGAGGCGAGGATGATAGCCTCCCGCGAAGTAGCGCCTGGCCCTGACGGAGTCCCGTGACGGGTATGATGGGAGATGATGCGGGTCATGGCACCTAGACTGCGACTTCTATTTACATCGTGATCGAAGGAGGGTGCCAACCCTCGGATATGGCGCACGGCGAGGCTGGTATTGCTTCGGAAGGAGGGACGACCAGCCCTTGTATCGTCCGGTATGCCTATAGGATGAAGTGTGCAATTTATTCCAAAGAATCATTGCCAGATTCATTGTACTGTTCTCAGTCGAAAATGTTCGTGAGATGTCAACAACGACTTTTGGCATCAATGACGTAGTTTAGTGATAACTACACTATCAGCTAGGGCCATCTATAGGCAAATTCCGGTTTCATATTTACAAACCTGATACGCTCGATTTGACAGGGATCAGTGCGGACATAGCGCTAATTGTCTAGTGTGCGCTGAATTGGGCAAGAAATCTGGAGTACCGGGCACATCGAATACTCGGCATGTTTGCAACAGCAACGGAAATACGGGGATTTGACTATTTGAGTCTGAATATGCAAACCTGCAATGACGCCGTATTTGACACGGCCCAGAGTTGACATAGAGCAAACCGGCTGGAGTATGCTGTATTTGGCAGCAATTGTGGAGTATAACATGCATCCTATTGTGAACATACTTACTATGAAAACGGAGATACATTCAGTTGAATATTTAGGCTTGAATGAGCAAAACTACAAATACGCTGGATTTGACTCGTTCCATATTTAACATGGCTTAAACCAGATGAAGCGCCTAGTGTATGGCAGTCGATGTGGAATATAACGCGCACCGATTTGTCGACATATCTGCAACAGAAACTGAGTCACGTCGATCGGAATATTGAACCCTGATCATGCATTACTGCATTTACGCTTGATTTCACGGGGTCCGGATTTGACATAGCGCAAACCAGATGATGTGAGCTGTATTTAATAGCAACTACGGAGTATAAAGCGCATCGAATTTTCCACATATCTGCAATCGAAACGGAGATTCGTTGATTTGATTATTTAGGTGTGATAATGCAAAACTGCAGTTGCGCTGGGTTTGACCGGACCAGAGTGGACATAGCGCTAATTGGATGATATTGGTTTAATTTGCAACAAATGTGGAATGCAAGTATTGGCGACACATTTCCAACAGTAGCGGAGATGCGTGGATTTGAATATATAATAATGTATATGAAAAACTGCAATTACGCTGGATTTGTCGGTGATCGAAGATGGCATTTGTCGGCATATCTGTAGCAGTAACGGAGAACACGTACATTTGAATATTTTACCTGTATATGCAAAGCTGCAATCACGCTGGATTTGACTCGACGCGGATTTGATATAGCTCAATTCGTATGATCTGCACTGTATTTATCAACAAATGCGGAGTATATCGCGCATTAAGAATTCGATATATCTGCAAGAGAAACAGCGATACGTAGACCTGAATGTTCAAGCATGAATATGCAAAACTACAATTACACTGGATTTGGCAGGGTTTAGACTTGACATAGCTCTAACTAGCAGATGTGAACTGTATTTGGCAGGAAATGTGGAGAACAAGGCACATCGTATTGTCTGCATATCTGCATTAGAAACGGAGATAGGTTGGTTTGAATATTTAAGTCTGAAAATGTAAAAATGGAGGGTTTACGCCTGGATTTTACATCGGCCAGAGTTGATGTCAATTTGTCCAACCGTGGGGAGATTTGATCGCGTCGAAGCGCGTCAACGGGAGTCGCAAATTCCCGTTACGATTCTAAGAAACGACACCGCATATTGATCGATCCCCTGATTTCCGTTAAGATAATAGGGTGGTTGCGATGGTATAACTCTGCGACCAACAATGTTATTGATGAGAATTGTGGATCTTGATGTCCGAAATATTCTTATAGAAACATAAAATTTACACTGGCCTTTTCTAATAACGTAGACAAATTTTTATTTTATAAACGATTTTTAGAATATTTGTCGTTACACAGCTGCACGCGTCTCAGCACTTTCTTCCATACCCGACCTTATGCAGTCTGTTAACCGACCGAATTGTTTACATTCGTCTGTTTTTCAGTCGCCGCGCACACACATTTCTCCACACACTGATATCCACATACAAACATCTCCACTACGCACTCGACCTAGTCCAGCACAAAAATTTTACATATCTCAATACACCTCCTTAATTATTGTGCTGCATATTCATTTCCTTTTGTGAAAATTAAACCATTTTTAAAAGTAATCTAAAATTTTCAAAATTACTTCTCCCTAGAGCCTTCGTTACAATATCTGCTACATTGTTTTCTGAATTTACTTTTATAACGTCAATCTCTTTATTTTCCCAACTTTCATTTACAAAATGGAAATGTACTTCAATGTACTCATAATTTTTTGTCAAGTTTCCAAATTTTGATATCGCAATCGCTCCAGAATTATCTTCGTAAATTTTTATTGGTCTCTCGATCATTATTTTGAAATTTTTCAATAATTTCTTTACAAATTTTATTTCACTCACTGCTTCTGACAAAGCTACATACTCGGCGGCTGTTGATGATTTTGTCACGCTGTTTCGCTTTCTCGATTTCCAGTAAATTGCGTTTCCGAAAAATCTTATAATAAATCCCGTAGTAGTCTTGTAGTAGTCTTATGATAAATCACCGTCAACAAAACAATCAATGATTTCAGCGTTCAAATTTCTTTTATAAGTCAACCATAATTTTCTGGTTAAATATAAGTATTACAAAATTCTCAACGCATATTTATAATGTGTCCCGTCGTAACTGTTTTGAAATCGACTTAAATAGTTTACACTATAACTAACGTCTAATCTTGTTCCAGTACTAATATATAATGAAGCTCCTATGAGGTTTCTATATCTTATATCGTCTGAGGCTGACTGTGCGGGTTCTAAATTTAAGTTTTATTCCTTTGGTGTAAAATATAGTTTACTATTCTCTATATTCCATCGTTTCGCTAATGACTCTGTATAACTACTTTGATCAAATTTCATCTCACATTTCTTATTCTCACATTTCGTATTCAATGTTTATTCCTAAGTAAGTCTTTACTTCACCTAAGTCTTTCATCGATTTGTTTGACAATTTATTTTTAATTTCATCTATTTTTCTTTTGTATTTACCACACATTAATAAGTCATCCACGAATAGAATTAAGTATATAACATGATCGCTCTCATACTTCAAATACAAACAATAATCACTCTCACTTCTTTACAAACCTATTTTACATACTTACAAACCTAGTTTACATACTTTCCCGCTTTTATCGGCGTAACCCATAGGTTGTTTTACAAATACTTCCGATTTTATAGTTCCGTTTAGGAATGCTGTTTCTACATCCATTTGCATAATCATCGAACCATAATGACAACAATAAGATAGCAATAACTTCAGCGTTTGCATTTTTGCCAGTGGAGAGTATAAATCTTCCGGTATTTCCTTTTGTTGGAAACCCCGAACAACTAGTCGCGCTTTCTTACGATTATCGGATTTATTCGTATATACCCATTTCAAATCTAATACCTTTTTATCTTTTGGTTTCTCTACTAATTGCCAGGTTTTCATTTTTGACTAAACTATTCATTTCTCGATCCATTGCTTCTTTCCATGATCTGCTGTCATCTCCACTGAAAGCTTCTTCATAGGTTTGAGGACTGCCTGCGCTAACTACATTCACATAAATGAAATATGAGCTCGTTTGGCCATATCTTTGAGGTTTCTTTGTTTCCCGTCCTGGCCTTCTCAAATTATATTCTATGTCCTCAAGTTTTTCTTCTGATTCGTTACTTAAATTTCTCTCCCTTCTTATTACAACCTGCTCGACCTTTTCGTCACTTGTTTCACTTTCATGAATTTCGTTTGTATCCGAATGTTCTTCAAAAGCCTTTTCCGTTTCATTATCTGATTCATCCATTCCTTGAAATCCTACTAAATTATCATTTTCACCTATAAATTATACGTGTCTTGCAATTATAATTTTATTATTAACTAAGGTCCTATATCCAACGTTTTCATAACCTACAAGTATTCCAATATCTGCCTTTTTGTACCATTTCGAATTTATTTTAATTTCAGATACTCTTACGAAAACTATACTCCCGTACAATCTTAAATTAATTATATCCGGTTTCCTTCTTAACAATATTTCGATTGGTGTTTTATTTTCACATGTTTTCGTAATGGTTCTATTTTTTAAGTACACCGCGGTTCTAACTAACTCCGACCAATATTTAATATTTAGTTTCGAATCATGTAATAAGCATCTAGCGGAATTCGTGATTGTTCTATTGTAGCGCTCAGCTGTTCCATTTAACTAGTGAACATAAGGTGGGCATGGTTCTAGGAAAATTCCCGTTTCCCTAATTAGATTGTACATATTTTTGTTCATATATTCTTTGCCATTATCGCATCTTAGTCTCTTTATCTTCTTACCAGTAAGATTTTCAACTTTATTTATACAATCAAGGATTCAATCGTAAACCTCATCTTTCGATTTCAAAGTATAAATTAATGCGCACTTCCTATAATCGTCTATAAATGTTGAGAAATATTTAGATCCATCAAACCTGGTATTTTTATGACGTCCATTTAAATCGGTATGTTCCAATTCTAAAATCTCGCGTACTCTACTACAGTTACTCTGGATAGGTACATTGTGCTATTTATTTTGCATACACGCACCACATTTTAATTGAACTTGCTCCAATTTTTCTGGCATTCCCTCAATTAATTTTTTCTTACACATCGTATCTAAATAATTAAAGTTTACATGTCCTCGGATTCTGTGAAATTTTTCCCTGTTCGTCATTTTTCTACATTTTTGGCGTGAGATTCTTGCCTTCCAATGTAACTAGTTATTTTATATAAACCATGATCTTTGAATGCGATCCCTATCAACTTTCTATATTTGTTATAGATCTTTGACGTATTCCCTGCTGAGACTATCTTATTTTTATTCGTTACTCTCGCATAGCTAACCAAGTTATTATCCATTTCTTCCACATAAAATACATTTGACATTATAATTTTAACCCTTCTTTTGTTTACTTCAAAGTAAGTTAAAATTTTTCCAACTTTTGTTCCTTTTAATGTTCTACCGTCTCCTAGTTTTACATTTATCGTGTTCTTTAAGTTTTCGTACTCAATAAAATACGAGTCATCATTTACAATGTGATCTGAACATTCACTATCCAATATCCGATCTATTTTTCGCGTATCGCTGGTATATACTGTGATAGTATCCTTACTATAATCGCGCTGCACTCGCGTTAGGAAGGAGTCAATTCCTTGGTCGTCGTAGTCCTGGCTGTTCAAATAATTTGCGTCTTGTCGACTTGCCTCATTGTAGCGTTGCTGCCAACCTCTGCTTCGTCCTCGTTGACCAAATCCACGCTGAACATATCCTCGTCTTCTCTGGCCAGAACCTCGTCCGCCGCGACGCCTATTCTGCTATGGCTGATTCGCACCTCCTTGCCATTGCGTTCCTCCATTGCTTCCGCCTCTACATGTATTCGTGCAATTTTTTATCACGTGGCCGTACTTTCCACAGCCATGGCACTTTATTTCTCTCTTTTCTCAACTTTGAAGACATTTGACCATTTCCTATCACTTTTACTCTCCCTACGTTCCCATTTCCCACATTATAATTTTATGTTTTAAAAAATCACAAGTTCAATCACTTTCTTTCAATGTGTCGATTAAGTCATCAATATAAATCAATGATTCTGGTAGTGTTTTCAGCATGTAATCGAGTTTTTCACGTTCACTTACGTTTGCACCAACATCCTTTAATTCATTTATCGTCTTCTCAAATTCCGTGAAAAATGAACCTGATTCCTCAAAATCTTTCAACCTCATCATGTCGAGTCTACGTCTTATACAAAGTTGCAATGCTGTTGATTCCTTCATATACATCTCATCGAATTTTGTAATTATTTTGTAAACAGTGTCTTGATCACCAACAAATTCTAATCTACAATAGATCTACTTCATCGCCCATTGATTCTTTTCATCCCAATTATCTTTCGCATCCGTGTCCATTTTCTCTCCTGTATCCAATTCATAACATTTTTTACACTTTAAATACATTAATATTCTTTTTTTCCACGCTTTGTAATCACGTACATCGATTACTTGCATTTTAGTTTTATCGTCCATTGGCATCTTGATTCGTCTTTTCATCTTCACCCTTTTTTCAAAAATAGTTCTCACTATACAGATTCCTTTTATCTGCTCCGCCAACAGCCTTTTTATCTCTTCAGAACATATTTTCAATTCTTTCAAAATGAACCTTTTTTATACATTCACGACCGGTTACACGTGGTCCCATAACCTTAAATCTCGTCAACCACGATTTTTGCTACCATGTTGAGAATTGTGCATCCTGATGGCCGAAATATTGTACGCTGGCCATTACTATTAACGTAGACACATATTTACTTTATAAACGATTTCTAGAATATTTGTCGATGTACACTTGCGCGCGTCTCAGCACTTTTATTCATATCCGACCTTTTGAAGACTGTTAACCGATAGAACTGTTTACATTCGTCTGTTTCTCAGTCGCCGCGCACACACATATCTCCACACAGTGATATCCCGTTACAAAGATCTCCACTACGCACTGGACCTAGTCCAGCACAAAAATTATACATATTTCAATATTTATGAAATATGTATTTCGAACAACCTTGTACAACAACACAAGTTAGTAACTCCGCCGTTTAAGATATAGGTGACGAAGAAATGGATTGATCTTATATGAGTGAATCCGGGTAGATATATTGACTGATCTGAAAACCTAGATTGAGTATGCATAGATAGGTGGTTTTCGAAGAAGTCATGGGTGTAGAGAGTATTCGAACCGTGATATAACTCGAATTCAACTCTTACATACTAACGGAGGAAAGCTCGGTATGTAGGTAATTTTTGAACAAGGGAAGCTGATTCGTTGTTCACTCTTTTTGTTATGAAAAGGGAGGACAAGGATTCGCGATACCCATTGGGTATGATCAGCGTTAATGAATGAAGATAGGAGGAGTAAGCATCCTACCACCGTGGCTCATGGATGACCTTGTTCATGAGAAAATCCACACATTTTCATCAGATAAATTTAATATTATATAATTTTAATATAATATAATTTAATATTATATAATTATATATAGTTTAATATTATATAATTACCGGTTTTCCCATTATATAACTACTAGCTTTTCCGCAGTTTCTAAGAGCGCACAATAAACATAAGGACTTTTCTAAGAAATACACATCAATCAAAAACATTTATGAAATTGGATGTGCAAGATGAAAGGGACCATCTAGAATTACTTAAAAAGTCTAAGTTTATGGTGGGTCCTTAGGTTTGATGAGGCTGTAAATAAGAAATGACGGCACTATGACAATAGTCTCGGCTCCGGCAGCGTTTTCGCGGTCAACGGATGCAGAACTCTACACTACGTTAGCGTCTGAGTTGCACTACATGTTAGAGCAAGGAGCAATTACTACGTATAAGAAAGACAGGTCGATTGCTGATGAGACCGCACTAGAGAGTGTCGTCTCTCCATCACGGCGACGCTGTCCAGGAAAACTATGATGGGTGTGCCTAAGATCACAACATCATCGGATTCGTGGAGAAATGTCTTCGTTCGGAAAATGGGGGAAATTGACGTTACTGTTAATTGGTCAATTTCCACGTTGGTGGTTAGGAAAGGGTGCTAGCCGCCCTCAAGAGAGAGTTCGAGAAGAGGAAGCGTCGTTCGTGAGAAACATAGATTTCTCCTATTTTCTCGTAGTTGGAACGAGGACTGTTTGTCGGTTTGATGGACTTTAGTTAAACAAATCTTAAGATTTATAGCGGGTCCTCGGACTAGCTGATCATGTACTTACTCAAAGAATAGAGTCTGCGTGTGGCGAGCCACGGGACAGAAATCGTTGAAATGCTTACCGTCGTGCCCCGTCCCAAGTATTTCTTTTAAGGAGAGCTATAGAGTTACTTCATGCCTTTGTTAGACAAAACGTTTATCCCTTGACCGCGACTACGTTCGGCGACTGGTTGTCGCCTCGAGCCCGAGCTCACTATCATAAATCTCAAATAAGTACAGTCTGATCGAATGACAACAGTTTCAAAATACGGCTATGGTGAAATCTAAATTACAGTACTAGGAGTCTTCCCAAAATTCCGAAGGGAAGGTTCCGGTGTTCTTTCATCTCCGACATATATACGCTTGATCTGCCAGGGTCCAGTGTGCATATAGCGCAAACTGGCTGGTAAGCGATGTAGTTGGCAAGAAATGTGGAGTACCAGGCACATCGAATTGTCGACATATCAGCAATAGCAACGGAGATACGAAGAGTTGAATACTTGAGTCTGAATCTGCGAAACTACAATTACACTGCATATAACAGGAACCAGAGTCGACGTAGAGCAAAGCGCATAAGTACTGTATTTGGCTGTAATTGTGGAGTATAGCGCGCATCGCATTTGCGACATGTATCCAATAGCAGCGCTGATACGTTGGTTTGAACATTTAGGCATGAATATGCAAAACAGCAATTACGCTGAATCTGTCAGTGTCCAGAGAAGACGTAAGACAGAAGAGAAGATAGAATCGGAAGATGTGCTTTGTGCTCACCAGCAAATCAGGAGCATAACGCTCACCGAATTGTCGTCATATCTGCCACAGAACCGGAGATACGTTGCTCTCGATATTCAAGCATGAATATGCTAAACTGCAATTATGGTGTATTTGACAGGGACAAGAGCGTACATAACTCTAACCTACTGATGTGCGCTGTATATGACATCAGATGATAAATATAACGCGCATCGTATGGCCAATCTTTCTGCAAAACAAGCGGAGATACCTTGATTCGAATATGTAAGCATTAATATCCAAAACTGCAATCACGCTGGATTTCTCCGAGTCCAGTCTTGACAGTGTGCTGTATGTAGTGGGCTGATGTGTGCTGTATTTGGCAGCAAATGTGGAGTATAACATGCATCCTATTGTCGACGTACCTACAATTGATACGGAGATACTTTCACTTGAATAACTAGGCTTGAATATGCAAAACTACAAATACGCTGGATTTGACTCGGTCCGGATTTAACACGGCTTAAACCAGATGAAGCGCTCTGCGTATGGCAGTCAATGTGGAATATAACGCGCATCGTATTGTCGACATATGTGCTATTGAATCGGAGTAACGTTGATTTGAATATTTAAGCCCAAACATATAAAATTGCATTTGGGCTGGATTGTGCAGGGACCAGAGTTGACACAGCGCAAACGAGCTGATGGGCAATGTAACTACAGCAAATGCGGAGTACAAGGGGTATGGAATTGTCGACATATGTGCAAAAGAAGCGGCGAATCTTTGAATGCAATATTTAAGCATTAACAACAAAAACTACAATTACGCTGGATTTTACAGGGTCCAGAGTTGACATAGCACAGACCGGCTGATTTGGCATCATATGTGGAGTATTCTGCGCATCGAATAGGCGACATAGAAACCAAGATACGTTCATTTGAATATGTAATATTTGAATATTTCGCCTGAAAATGCATAATTGCGTATACGCTGAGTTTGGCTGCGCCCACACGTTACATAACTCAAACCAGATAATATACATTGTGTTTGGCAGCAAAAGTGGCGTATATCGCGCATCGAATTGTCGGCATATCTGCAATGCAAACGGCGATACGGTGATTTGAATAATTAATCATGAATATGCAAAGCAGCAATTTCGCTAGGTTTGACAGAGACCGGAGTTGACATGGTACAAACCAGCAGATGCGGTGCACATGACATCGGATGTGAAATGTAACAGGCATCGCTTTGTCGCCATATGTGCAATAGAAACGGAGATACATTCATTTGAATATATTAACCTTAATTTGTAAAACTGCAATTACGCTTGATATGTCGAGGACCAGAGATGATATAATAGCACGAGCCAGCTGATGTGAGCTGTATTTGGCAGGCGATGAGGAGTATATCTCGCATCTAAGTGACGACAAATCTGCAATTGCAGCGATGATACATTGTAGTTAATATTCAATAATGGGCCTATTACGATACAGATAGTATTATCGTGACTGAAACACATTGCCGCCTCAGTAAAACCATTTTGTTTCAAGCTTCGCGCTACAGTTCTGAATCCGGACAAGACCGTTTCAAGTTCTCGCAAGAGCAAGCAGTCAAATTAAGGTACTTATACGAGTTAGAGTCTAATACATTTTATTGGTCCAACATCGATGGGGCGATCTCGCATCGAAATTTTCAGAGGACCGCGTAACCTTCCAACGACGACCGCCGTACGAGCAGCGGATAAACTTATTTCGTGCCTTAGGTTGCCCTCACCACGTCCTCTACTTCTTGATTCTTGGTTGGTAGCTTTAGCGGCTGCAGGTCCGAGAAATTGCATCTTGACCCGCTTTCTCGTATGTCGCATGTGACGTCTCGCTTTCCGCCGTAGACACTTGTTGGATCTACATACGTTGAACCATTTGCGCGTGACAAGCGCGGCGTTCTGCAGAGCCGAGGTATCCAATTTTCGAAGTATCAAGTGCAAATCTTCCAGTGGTATTTCGGAAATGATATCTACCTTACTTGGCACGAACAAACCAACGACGCGTAGCACAGATCTAAAGAAACCCCATGTTGCTTCTATTGTGGCGCGAGCACGACTGACGGTCTGGCTAAGAGTGGAGGCTTATATATGTGCTGTTCGTCACGGTGCACTGCGAGTTCCGGTTCCGGTTCCGGGTGAGAGTGCTGGTCAGGCAGAATCGATGGTATGTGCATGTATTTTCACTTACATCAGGTTCACATTATTGTTGGGAATATGATACATTTACACTGTACATGTGAATGTGTGTGTAAGCGTCAGAGTACGTCCGGGTCTTGGTTGAGACAAAAGACAAGAGCAAGTCGTTAGAAGTATCTGGAAGAGTCGGTTGTCAACAAGCGTGCGTGCAAGTAGGATTTTGAGGTCTTAAGAGTATAAGATATATGTATAACAGTTGTGTGCTAAATAAAGGGAATTATTTGTATTTCCGAATCCATTCTATATCTTTTCATGGTAGCAGAGCGTGGTTCATAATTTTGTAAGTTATTTTAGTGCGTCTTTTTTCAATATTGCGAGTTAGTTCGTGTGAATTCTCAGTAAGGAAAGAAACGTTCAAAGGTTACAAAGAGGAAAAATACACTTCGAGCACGTAGGAACGCTTGAGTAAGAGATAAGGAATCATTTAAAATGGAGAGATCGGAAATCATGATACCTATTTTCGATGGTGAGGATTACGGTATGTGGAAGCAAAGAATAACGATGCTTCTCAGATGTAAAGAATGCGAGATTGTCACAACTAGGGTGAAGACAGAAACAGACAATGAAGACTGGGACAAAAAGGATCTGAAGGCAATAAATATAATTTATAATGCCATCACAAATAGAAAATTGGAATATATTAGAGAAGAAAAAACGGCATATGGGATAGTAAAAAAGTTTGATAAAATGTACTTGAAAGCGTCGACGGCACTACAGATCGTATGCAGAAGGAGATAGGAAAAGATAAGACTTGAGAAATACACTGATTCAGCAACGTTCTTTAGCGATTTCGAAAAATTAATAAACGAATTAAAATGTGCGGGTGCACAAGTGAGTGAGAGGGAAAAACTAAATTACATGCTGAATACGTTACCCGAAGAATACAACTACATAGCGGATATAGTAGATGCATTGAAAGCAGAAAATCAAACGGTAGCGTATGTAAAAAATAAAATTGAAATAGCGGAGAAGAAAAATAAGTCCAATCGAGGAGAAATGCAAACCAACGCCTTTTCTGCAAAAAAGGAAGGATGCTTCAGACGTGGAAGAGTAGGTCATTTTGCGAGAGAGTGTCAAAATGGCGTCGAAGCGGGAAGCAGTAACAGTTTTTGGCGTGGGTCAACACGTGGTCGCAGCAGAGGAAGAGGAAACAAAGGAAATACGAGCAGGGGACGTGGAAATTTCCATCGTCAATCAACAACCGGTACGAGCGAGCATGGTAACTCAAGATCGGGCACATTGATAGCAACGGCGCACGCATCACACAGCGGCGAGGCGAACGAGATAAGTAATAATGAAGTAATGTGGCTATTCGATAGCGGTTGCACAGATCACATAATTAACAGCGTAAATTATTTCGATAAATGTATTGACCTTAAAGAAACGGTAAATATATATTTAGGCGATAATAGATCGATAACGGCAACAAAAGTAGAGAATGTTATAAGATATTTTGAAGCATTTGGAAAGAAAATGAAATAAATATGAATAACGTTTTTTACGCGAAAGAAGTGTCCGCAAACTTGATTAGTTTAGGCAAGCTAACAGATAATAATAACACGGTTATTTCAAAAGGAAATATTGCAAAAGTAATAGTTGAGGACAATAAGCTTACAGCGGTAGCGGTTAAAGAAAAGGGAACATATAGAATGAAAAGTATATTGAAAGGGAAGGAGCACTTAGCAAAGAGCGCCGAACGTAGTGGTATGAGTAAAAAGGAAAGATGGCATAGGATGTTAGGACACGTAAATTTTAAATATTTAAGTATTTTGGGTAAAGAGCAGCTAGTTACTGTATACCGAATGAAATTGAGAAGGAATTTTTGAAATGTAGGGTGGGCATAGAAAGTAAAATGCACAATTTACCATTCAAAAATAATCAAACCAAGGCTAGGGTGATAATGAAAATTATTCATACGGACGTGTGCGGTCCCTTTAAGACTACCGGATTCAATGAAGAGAAATATTTCATCTCATTTATCGATGATTATAGCAAAATAGCTAGAGTTTATTGTATAGAATCAAAGGGTGAGGTCTTTGATTGTTTCGTACAGTTTGTAAATGAAGCCGAGTATTTGACGGGCAAGAAGTTAAAAATATTGAGATGTGATAATGGAAAAGAGTATTTGAATAATCGAATTTATAAATTTGCTAGGGATAAAGGTATCAGAATTAATAATTGCCCAACCTACGTACATGAGTTAAACGGGACTGCGGAAAGGTATAATAGAACAGTTATGGACATGGCGCGTTGCTTGTTAGCGGAAGCGAAAGTACATAAAAGGTACTGACCGGAAATAGTTTGTACAGCGGTATACTTGAAAAATCGAATACTGGCAAATACTATAGAGAGAAAGACACCTTTTGAAATATTCTTCGGGAGAAAACCAAGTGTTGAAAATCTACATCTATATGGAAGTAAAGTTTTTGTAAGAAGACGAGAACAAAAAAGAGTTTCTAATTGGGATAAGAAGGCAGATATGGGAATTTTGTTAGGATATAGTGAAGTAGGTTACAGAGTCTTATTAGGTGGGAAAATTACAATAGCGAGACATGTAGAGGTCATAGGAACAGACACAAAATGTATCGGTTTTGTGGAGAATTCATTCGATGAAGATAACGATGACATTGAGGATAATGATTTATTGGTAAACATGAATAAGGAAGAGTTAGAAAGTAGGGAAGATGTAAATGATAACAGTCTTGAAAGCTTAAACATCCCTGGAAGATCTACACGTAATAAGAGAACTCCAGTAAGACATCCAGAAAAAGAAAACGTTAGTGAAATCCATGCAAATTATTGTAGAGTAGATATCCCTTGTACATTTGAGGAGGCGATTTGTTGCGAAGGTAATGAAGATTGGAAACAAGCTATGGATAAGGAAATGGAATGACTTTATAAGAATAAAACTGGGAAATTGTTAGAAAGGGTAAAAGGCAAAGACGTATTAGATGTAAAATGGGTTTACACGAGAAAATCAGGTGACAGGTATAAGACTAGATTAGTGGTAAGAGGATTCCAACAGAGAAACGTAGCTGATGACATATACTCCCCAGTAGCGAGTAATCAGACCTTTAAGATGTAGCGGTACTTGTCGACAAAAGTCATCATGGTTTTTGCCCAGCAAATCCGCTACACAAGAAACCGTGTTTACTCAAACACGAGCTAATTATAGATATATCGACCTTAGGCGGTTCCGATCATTGGGCCAAATCCGTCGTTTTTGCCGTGACCATAGGCTCGTGAGTCAGCTACCCAAAAAACCAACAATTGTAAACAGGTCGCGAGCTCGGCGTCCGTTGGGACGTTTCGAGAACATTCTGGAAATTCAAATCCCAACGCCTGTCGTCAACTCCGGCGAATATAAATATAGCGGACAGGGTAGCGACGCATTCTTAGTTACCGAGAGATTCGAGCAGCGACAATTAACCGATACTACTATGCGCCCATCGAATAACGACCGCGAAACGAAACAGCAAGTATATTGTACGACTAGTGTCAGCATCGGGTATATTCTAATAAACTACGTAGTTAGGTATATTTCGGTGTTTGTGTGAATTAATCGACACCTTATCACCTCAACTGGTGACCCCGACGTGATTTTTTTTGTGTAAGAGGTGACAGTGATAGACTAGTCGCGGTGTGAACAGTATTGTCCGCAAATCACACTATGGAAAAGGAGAGCAAACCAATTCCAGCCGGTGCTTCGTTCCGCGTGCCGCCATTTATGCCTACGAAGACCGGGATCTGGTTTTCGATCATAGAGAAGTATTTCGGCGTAGCCGGCATTAGCCACGATGACGAAAAAGCCTTAGCTCTCATGGGATTCCTCGACCCACCATACCTCGCAAAGATAGAGGATACCGTGACCAACCTCCCTGCCATCGGCCAGTACGAGAAACTGGAGAGAGAGCTAATCCGCGTCCTGACAGAATCGGACAGCGCCAAGGTTGAAAGGTTAGTTGAACGCGAAGAGATGGGCGACAGAAAGCCCTCACAGTTTTACAATGACCTAAAGAAACTAGCCAGCCCGCTCGCGTTCGACGAGTTCATTCTAAACCTGTGGGGGAACCGCCTCCCAGACCGTATCAGGGAATTCCTGGCCGCAGTTGACGATACGAGCATAGAAAAGCTGAACAGTACAGCGGATAGAATCGACGAGGCGTACGATCGCCACGGTCACCGCGCGCATAGGGTGGGCACAATCTCCGAGCCACCGGCATCGCATGCAGACGAAAACGACACGCTGGCCGCCGAAGTCGGCAGACTGAGGGAGGAAATTAAGGCTTTAAAAATCGGTGGGTATCGTCGACCGCGAAGACGCTCGAACTCCCTTACTCGATGCCGTCGCCGTTCCCGTTCGCGAGACAACCCGCGTCAGGACGGAATTTGTTTTTATCACTCGAGATTCGGCGATCGCGCCACAAACTGCACCGTCCCGTGTAAGTGGAAGACGGGAAACGACCCTAGCCGTCCGTAAAAGCGGCGGACGACGACGGCTTGGGATCACGCCGCACCTTCATCGTGGATCAGAGAACGAAAACCTCGTTCTTAGTGGACACCGGGGCCGACATCAGCGTTTATCCCCGAAGCAGGCTATCCAGGGACGTGAAAAAAGCAGCGTACGAATTATTCGCTGCCAATGGGACGCCCATCGCAACGTACGGCACCTTGGCGATGGAGCTGAACCTATCCCTCAGACGTGCCTTCAAATGGCACTTCACGATCGCCGACGTGCAAACCCCCATCATCGGCCTGGACTTCCTGAGCCATTACGGGTTGCTTGTGGACACAAGAAAAAGACGTCTTCTTGACACAACAACCCAGCTAACGACCCGGGGATACGCCGCCAATTGCGAACAACTCATGATTAAGACCGTAAAGGGGGATTCGGTCTATCATCAACTGTTGGCAAAATATCCAGATCTAACGCGCCCACCGGCCTTTGGGCGAGAGAAAATACGGCACGGCGTGGAGCACCACAGAGAAACCACACCAAGCCCACCCGTGTACTGCAAACCCCGTCGGCTCGCACCAGACCGGCTCAAACAAGTCAAGGCGGAATTTGCAACGCTGATTGAACAAGGAGTCATGCGCCCATCGAAGAGTTCCTGGGCATCTCCGCTACACGTCGTCCTAAAGAAGGATGGAAGTCTTCGACCCTGCGGTGACTACAGGGCGCTGAACGCCCGCACTGTTCTCGACAGGTACTCTCCACCGCACATAAGACTTCGCGCAGCAGCTACACGGTAGGAAAATTTTCTCAAAAGTTGACTTAGTGCGCGCCTACCATCAAATTCTAATCGCGCCTCGGGACATTAAAAAAACAGCAATCGCGACACCATTCGGCCTTTTCGAGGCAACCAATATGATGTTTCGGCTTCGAAACGCCGCGCAAACGTGTCAACGTTTCGTCGATAAAACCACGCGTGGCTTAGATTTCGTATACGCGTACATCGATAATTTCTTGGTAGTTTCGGAAACCGAGGAACAGCACCGCGAGCACTTGCGGATTTTGTTCGAACGTCTAAATCATTACGGCGTTGTAATCAACCTAGCAAAGTGCGAGTTAGGCGTCGATGAGATAGCCTTCCTAGGCCATACGGTAAACGCGCAGGCTATAAAACCGCTCGCCGATCGAGTAAAAGCCGTAACTGAAGCACCGCTCCCCGCGTACATCAAAGCTCTCCGTAGGTACCTCGGTATGATTAACTTTTATCGACGCTTCATACCGGGGGCAGCCAAAATCTTGCAACCTCTCAACGATTTGCTGCGAGGGGCGAAAAAGGGCAACATGCCCATTACCTGGTCGGAGGACGCCAAAACGAGCTTTAGCGAATCGAAACGCGCCCTAGCTAACGCTACGATGTTAGCACATCCTATACCTGGCGCGCCCATCAGCCTCGCTGTAGACGCGTCCGACTTTGCAATAGGAGCGGTGTTGCAGCAACGTGCGAACAACACTTGGCAACCGTTGGGTTTCTTAACTAAACCCTTAAACGCCGCGCAGCGAAAATATAGCGCGTATGATCGCGAATTGCTCGCTATGTACACCGCGGTCAAACGATTTAGACACGCAGTAGAGGGGAGAAATTTCATTATCTTCACTGACCATAAACCCCTCACTTACGCTTTCGGTCAATATCCCGACAAGTGTTCGCCGAGACAGTTCCGGCTGCTAGATTATATCGGTCAGTTCACGACCGATATAAGGCATTTAAAAGGGCTAAACAATTATGTTGCCGACGCCCTATCGCGCATCGAAGCTATAGGAAAATCCGTGGATCACAAAACCCTCGCCGCCGCGCAAGAAAACGATGAAGAACTCCGCAACATCGTTAACTCCGGTACATCCGCGTTACAGCTTAAGAAAATTCGTTTTCCGGATTACGACGCGGAAATATACTGTGACGTGTCAAGCGGCATCGTACGACCGTACGTACCGAAATCCTTGCGGTGCGACGTATTTAATGCACTCCACGGACTTTCTCACCCAGGAATTCGCGCAACTCAGAAATTAGTAAAATCGCGTTTTGTTTGGACTGCGTTAAACAAAGATTACCAAACATGGACACGGCAATGCATCCCCTGCCAGCAATGTAAAATAACGCGACACGTATCGACGCCGTCCGGAACATTCGATAGAGCTCGCAGGACGATTCGAGCATATACATTTAGACATTATCGTTATGCAGTACTCTCAAGGCTGCCGATATTGTCTAACATGTATCGATCGTTTTTCACGTTGGCCCGAAGCGATTCCTATACCGGATATGGAAGCAACGACCGTTGCCTCGGCTCTTCTTTCCACATGGATAGCGCGTTTTGGCGGCCCAGCAAAAATAACAACCGATCAAGGACGCCAATTCGAATCCAATCTCTTCAGAGAACTATGCCGGATGCTCGGCATTAAGCATTTGCGTACCACAGCCTATCATCCCGCGTCCAACGGGATGGTAGAGCGCTTCCACCGGCAGCTTAAAGCCGCAATCAAATGCCACAATACGAGCAACTGGGTCGAAAGCCTTCCCATAGTTCTTCTAGGCATTAGAACCGCTATCAAGGAAGATCTGGGCGCAACGGCAGCCGAAATGATCTATGGTACGGGCATACGATTGCCAGCGGAATTTTTCGTACCAGCAAAACAACAGGCCAACGCGGAATTCGCAAACCGTCTGCGAGAGCGAATGAGCGAGATCAGACCTCTGCCAACTTCACAACACGCCGAGAAGACGACATTCATGTTCCGCGATTTAAAAACGTCGCCGTATGTGTTCGTTCGTCACGATGCAATCGGAGGCCCTCTGCAACCGCCGTACGATGGCCCCTATCAAGTGATACAGCGTGGGAAAAAACCTTTAACATACGTGTGAAGGATAAAGGCGTAAAAGTCTCCGTAGACCGTCTAAAACCGCCTTCATCGTGTCGGAAGATATTGAGCACCTAGAAAGGAATGCACAAGCCCACGACGTATTTGTACCTAGGAAAATCTTCCGATCGCAAAGCAGCGAGCAAGCGCAACAAAGCGACGGAGACGCAAGAGCGCATTACACCACGCGTTCGGGCCGGAAAGTTCGTTTTCCCGACCGCTTTCAAGCGGGTTTGAATTAAGCGGTTAGCAAGGGCACCCCCGCTATCATAAATAAGCTAATATAAAAGAAGAACGTTAACACTGTCAGGGGGGTACTGTAGCGGTACTTGTCGACAAACGTCATCATGGTTTTTGCCCAGCAAATCCGCTACACAAGAAACCGTGCTTACTCAAACACGAGCTAATTATAGATATATCGACCTTAGGCGGTTCCGATCATTAGGCCAAATCCGTCGTCTTTGCCGTGACCATAGGCTCGCGAGTCAGCTACCCAAAAACCAACAATTGTAAACAGGTCGCGAGCTCGGCGCCCGTTGGGACATTTCGAGAACATTCTCGAAATTCAAATCCCAACGCCTGTCGTCAACACCGGCGGATATAAATATAGCGGACAGGGTAGCGACGCATTCTTAGTTACAGAGAGATTCGAGCAGCGACAATTAACCGATACTTCTTTGCGCCGATCGATTAGCGACCGCGAAACGAAACAGCAAGTATATTGTACGACTAGTGTAAGCATCGGGTATATTCTAATAAACTACGTAGTTAGGTATATTCCGGTGTTTGTGTGAATTAATCGACACCTTATCACCTCAAGATATTGCTATCATATTGTTGTCAAAATGGATTAATTATTGAGCAAATGGATATAGAAACTGCCTTTTTAAATGGTGAAGTAACCTCGGAGGTATATGTAAATCAACCAAAGGGATATGCGGACGGAACGAATAGAGTTTGTAAACTATCGAAAGCGCTGTATGGGTTAAAAGAAAGTCCAAGGGACTGGTATAAGTGTTTTGATAAGTATGTGACGAGATTAGGTTTTAAGAAGAATAACATAGAGTTGTGCCTATATGCACATGGAGAGGGAGAAAATGTTGTTTATTTACTAATGTATGTAGAAGATTTGCCAATTTGTAGTAAAAATAAAAGGAAGATACAAAGGGTAAAGAAGTTATTAACTAATAGATTTGAAATGAAAGATTTAGGTGAAGTCAAAGAATAGAGAGGATATTGGCTACAAAAATTTAATTGGCGCATTGTTGTATATTAGTGTAAATACCATACCCGATATAAGTTATAGTGTGAATTATTTGAGTAGATTTCAAGATTGTTGTAATGAGACACATTTTAAATATGCTTTGTGAATATTGAAATATTTGTACCGGACTAGAGATTTGAGATTAGATTATAAAAGGAATGAAAAATATGATAGATTGTTATGTGGACGCTGATTGGGCAGGAGATCATTTAGATAGGAAATCGACTTCTGGATATGTAATTAGATTGTATGGAAATGTAATTGATTGGAAGTCTAAAAAACAAAGGTATGTGACAAAAGCCTCGACGTATGCAGAGTATGTAGCTCTACCGGAAGCGGTGAGTGAATTAATGTCTATTAGGGAAATTATGAAAATCTTCAATGTAAATCTAGACGATAACCCTGTAAAAATTTATGAGGATAACTCTGGAGTGATAAGTATAGCAAAGCACGGAAATTTTACGAAAAATTCTAAACACATTGAAGTTCATTACCACGACGTTCACGAATGCTTAAAGGAGAACAAGATAAACATACTTAAAGTAAGTACAGACGAAAATACTGCGGATACTTTTACGAAGGCACTGTGTAGAGAGAAATTCGAAAGGTTTAGGTCATGGATGAATGTAAACTAAGAGAAATGTAAATAAATAAGTGTTAAAGTTTCTGTTACGTAATTCGTCAAAGCATGTAAATACAATTAAGCGTACAGTATAAATGTAAGGAGGCGTGTTGGGAACATGATACATTTAAACTGTACATGTAAATGTGCGTGTAAGCGTCAGAGGACGTCCAGGCCTTAGTTGGGACAAAAGACAAGAGTCTGTCGTTAGAAGTATCTGGAAGAGTCGGTTGACAACAAGCGTGCGTGCGAGTAGGATTTTGCGGTCTTAAGAGTATAAGATATATGTATAACAGTTGTGTGCTAAATAAAGGGAATTATTTGTATTTCCGAATCCATTCTATACCTTTTCAATTATGATTAGAGTTAGAGGCGCGAAACGAAACTTCATTTGGTTTAGACGTTGAAGTTATGCAATAGAGCAGATATTTACTAGTGTAAATTTGATTGATATATAATTTGACAAGTAGTCGTGGTAATTAGGTACTCGAGAAGCGAATGACAATGATCCTGGGTTCAATAACAAAGCCGCGGTCAACGGGATAACAGAATTCGTTTTCATCCTGATTCCAAGTTGTACCATACTTCCTTATCTGCGGTATAGGTAGGACTGAGCAAACTCTTTGTCAAAACATAGAATATCCACCGAGTGTTAAGGCTCTTTGTAACTGGCTAATGTGACCTCACGAGAGAATGATTTTCCGGCACGATGATGCTGCAGAGGAAAACTATGATGGGTGTGTCTAAGGGCACCAGAACATCGGATACGTGGAGAAATGACTTCGCTCGGAAAGAGATTGAAAGTGACGTTACCGTTAATTGGACAATTTCCATGTTGATGGTTAGAGAAGGATGCTAGTAGCCCTTGAGGGAACGTTGCTAGTGTAACGTAAATCACATCAGAGACCAGGACACACACACACACCACGGGCAGGATGGTGTCCCGGTCGGCATACTTCGCACCCGATGGACCGACGAGAGGAACACATGGCGACCTTGGCAACAATGTATATTGGCGGAGTACCTGAGGATTCATTTATGGCCCAACGGTCCTTCCACCAAATGTTCCAGAAGCGTAGCAACGGTCACGTACGCCTACAGGGTAGTGGGGATAATGAGAGAACAGATGACCGAAAGTAAAAAGATTGTAGGGACTCACTCTCGTACGATCACGGCTAGAGTTCGGAAGTGTCTTATACTTGTATAAACCAAGTGAAAATAATGTCTTCTTCTTCCTTATAAAATTTCTCTTTATTTTTACGTAACATTTTGGCGATCCTGCCAGGATCCATCAACTTCAAGAAAACGAAATTACGCATTTCGGGCTACGGTCAACTTTGATGATTGAGGATCAGCGGACCACTGTAACAGAGCAGACACTTTCGACGTTTCGACAAAGGAACACCGCAACGGAACCTTTCCTACGGGTTAAACGATCAAGGTGAGCAAGCCCTGGATTCTTTTGTCAAATACAGATCGAGAACAGACAGCACAATTAGTATAACAATGGCAACGCCACGAGAAGACAGAACCGAAACTGTTAGCGCCGCTTTAACTAACAGCGGAATAGACCCAACAGATAAAGCTTTGCTTGATGCAATGCAGAAGCAGAATGAGAGACTGACCCAACAAATGAGTATGCTTACACTGCGTATGGATGAAGTTGTAGCAAAAACAAAAACGGGAAATGTATCGGAGGCCAGTTCCCTAATAACCGTAGACGAAGTAACCCACACCGCTAAAGATCTATCGGTCCTTCGAGAACCTCGCCCATTACTTCAAACACCACCTCAACCATCCTGGGAAAGGACTTTTCCTGAACAATATACGCAACCAGAGCTAAAAGCTGAGAGTGCATTAAAATGCATTCCGATATTAAACGGAGAGGATGATATAGACGTGGAGGATTTTATTCATGAAATACAAGAAGTAAGAATGATGTGTAGCGAACCAACACTATTACTTAAAGTGATTAAAATAGAGAAGATTTAGGAAAAGCCGCAATGGCAATCCGCAATATTCGTATTACCGAATTCGAATCTCTGTACGAAGCATTGAGACGTAATGTAGCTGCGCAAGTATCAGTGAGAGAACAACAGGACGAATTAAGAGGAATGAGGCAAGGATTAACCGAGAGCGTGCAAAACTATAACATCAGATTTCGAAGCGTTTTTAACAAACTCCAACACAGCATTACCAACGAGTATAGAGACGAACTAACTCGACGGGTGATGAACGAGCAACTATACATGGACTCTGTGACCGACTATGTAAGAGGCCTTCGTCCAGAAATAGGGCAGGCGCTAATGGCTAATCTCCCCCCAAATCTCATCGAAGCAGAAAAGAAAGCAATGAATATGGAAAGATACTTTCGCGAGCACAGCTCTCGCAGACAGATGACGCGACAGACAACCGCCCCGCCATTTTATCGTAACCAGGCTTCTCATCCAGTAGACAATCGCTTCGCTATTACAAGTAACACAAATAATAAAACTCCACTCACACAAAATACTCTACCAAGAACGAACAATTTTACGAAGTTTGGGAACAGACCATTAAGCGAAAGGACGCAAGCGAAATGTCCCAAATGCAATCGATTGGGACACCTTCCCAATCAATGCCAAAATTTTCCGATACCGCCTCAAAGAAAAGCCCCTCCAGGAATAAACCACGTTCAAGAACAATCAGAATTAACAATGCTACCTCAGGAAGATTACCCACAATACTATTACAATTACCAGGACGACCAGGATTGCGATTTCTCGTTGACTCCGGGGCAGGAATCAACTTGCTTAAACAAAGATGCTACCCAGGAAAGACAACAATACCAGACACAAAGAAATTCTCCTTGGGACATTCCGAATACGAATCTAATTCCAAAGTCAAGTTGAATTTGTTCGACAAAAAGATAGACTTCTCTTTAATAGATAACGATTTCCCAATTATAGAAGATGGCATATTAGGCTTACCCGGTTTGAATCAATATCGATTCGAACTCTCCAACGAAACATTGAAATTAGATAACAACACCCTTCTGCTGCAACAAGAACCAACCCTTGCACCAGGAGAAACCATTCAAAAAATTGTATACCTCGAAGGGAAGCCAACGCCAGTGTGCTTTATAAATGGTGGTAAGTCTTCAATTCAAGTTTCTAACATTATCGAAAATACAAATACCATAGATCAAATCCAAAAATTGAAATCTTCGATTCGACTATCGCACATAGAAAAACCTCTCAGAGAACCTGTAGAAAAGATTCTTCTCTATTACATGGATGTATTTAATTTAGACAGCGAAACATTACCGTGTACATCTCTTGCTAAATATTCCATTACATTTAAAGAAGATAAAATCATCAACGTGAAATCCTACCGTCCTCCCGAATACCATAAAATCGAAATAAACAAACAAATGACGGAAATGTTAGACAGAAAGATTATAGAACCCTCCGACTCTCCCTATAACTCTCCCGTCTGGGTCGTTCCAAAGAAAATCGACGCGTCGGGGAAACAAAAGTGGCGAATAGTGATTGACTTTCGGAAGTTAAACGAATTAACGGACCAAGACGCATATCCATTACCCGACATTGACGATATACTATCGCAACTAGGGAACGCAAAATATTTCTCCGCTTTAGACTTATCCTCGGGATTCCACCAAATACCCATGGATGAGAATTCGAGGAAGTACACTGCATTTAGCACACCACAAGGGCACTTCCACTATAACAGAATGCCATTCGGGCTAAAGAACGCACCCGCTACCTTTCAAAGAATGATGGACACCGCGTTAAGAGGTTTAATTAATAATCATTGTTTCGTCTATCTCGATGATATCATTATATTCGGGCAATCGATAGAGGAACATAATAAAAACTTAGCCATTATACTCCAAAGACTCAGGGAAGTAGGTCTAAAAGTACAACCGGATAAATGTGAATTCCTAAAACCCGAATTGGAATATTTAGGACACTTAGTGACAGCAAACGGAGTAAAACCTAACCCTGAAAAGATAGACGCAGTAAAGAACTTCAAACTACCCAAAAATCCTACGGATGTAAAATCGTTCCTTGGGTTAGCCGGATGCTATAGAAAATTTATTAAGAATTTCTCGAAAATTGCCAAACCGTTAACGGAACTAACTAAGAAAGACATGCAATTCCACTGGACAGACAAAACACAACTTAGCTTTGATACATTAAAAGAAAGACTATGCCAAGCACCAGTACTAAAATACCCCGACTATACGAAAACATTTACGTTAACAACGGACGCCAGTAATGAAGGTCTAGGAGCCATCCTTTCACAAGACGGACACCCTTGTTGCTTCATTTCAAGGACATTAAACCCCCCTGAACGAAATTATACTACGACGGAAAAAGAATTATTGGCCATCGTTTGGGCAGTTAGAAGATTTAGGCAATATTTATTAGGCCGCAAATTCAAAATTCAAACAGACCACCAAGCCCTTAAATGGCTGCACAACTGCAAGGACCCCTCTAGTCGATTGATTCGATGGAGATTGAGATTAGAGGAATACGAATACGATATAGAGTACGTAAAAGGAAAGGAAAACGTAGCCGCTGACACCCTATCCAGAGTACACGCGATAACACAAACTGACGTTTTATTAAGACAATTCAGAGACTGGGAAAAATCAGAAGAAATACCAAAATTATTGAAACTAACATCTAACAAAGACAACTTTTTCCAATTAACAAAACCATATCTGGGCCCATATGACGAAACCGTGTGGTTACAGAAAATATCAGACATACTTAAAACAAATAGAAAGATAGGAATAGGAGACAATAACTTAAACGCACAAGACAAAGCACACATAAAAAGATTTCTTTTATTTTTCAATGACCAACGCGACGACATAGAATTTGCTTACGAAGCAATACAGAGTTTAAGCGAAGAGGAAATAGAACAAGTACTAAAAGAAAATCATGACTTGGTAGGACATCCCGGAATACAAAAGACGTACGACAGAATCCGAGGCAAATATGATATCCCACACCTAATAGACAGAATAAAAGGCAGAATAGGAACTTGCGCGACATGTCAAACATCAAAGACTACTCGGATAAGAGGAAAGGAGGAACCACAGATAACCGACACCCCGTTAGAATCTAACGACAAAATCGCTATGGATGTGATAGGCCCGTTGAAAAAGACCAAGATAGGAAACCAATACATTCTCTCTATACACGATGAACTAACCAAATATTTAATACTTGTGCCCCTAAAAACACAACAGACCCAATCAATCTGGAATGCTTTATTGAATCATTACATTTATATATTCTCCGCACCGAAACGTATATTAACTGACAGAGGACAAAGTTTCATTAGCGAGCTAATGCAACGATACGAAGAAGCATTTAGGATCAAACACATAAAAACCACCTCATTCCATCCACAATCCAACGGAAGCCTAGAACGAACACATGCTGTAATATCCGACATGTTAAAAGCTATACAAAACGATAATGAAACAGAATGGGGTCAAAACCTAAATTTTGTGTGTCTAGCATATAACACTATGGTTCATGATGCCACTGGATATACCCCTTTCGAACTAACATTTGGACACAAGGCCAATCTCCCATCTACCATATCCCAAAATCCGCAAAGAACATACGCTGATGAGGTCAGCTTCAGGAATCGAGAATGGGATGCCAAGCTACTTAAAGCCAGGGAAACTCTAATGAAGAGTAAACAAAGATACCAAAGAGATCAAAGAAAAAAAATTATTAAACCTCAATCCATTTTTAGAGAAGAAGATTTAATATTAGTTCATAATGATCATGAAAAACACAAGTTAGATACTGAATGGCTAGGGCCATACACCATTGAAAAAGTAAAAACCCCTTATTACGAAAGAATGGTGAATGACTCGATTAGGAAAATACATGGTAATCGTATTAAACCTTATTTTCCAGGAGGGTCTTCACCTTCTCCATAAGTAGCAGTTATGCACTTTGTTTTTGTTTTGTCTTGTTGATTAAGACAAAGAAGAAAACACACTTTTTAGCCAATTAGCCTCCATAAAACAATCCTGAAGAAACACTGAGATTTTGGAGGACCAAAATCAATCTAAGAAGGGAGGTATGTAACGTAAATCACATCAGAGACCAGGACACACACACATACCGCGGGCAGGATGGTGTCCCGGTCGGCATACTTCGAACCCGATGGACCGACGAGAGAAACACATGGCGACCTTGGCGACAATGTATATTGGCGGAGTACCTGAGGATTCATTTATGGCCTAACGGTCCTTCCACCAAATGTTCCAGAAGCGTAGCAACGGTCACGTACGCCTACAGGGTAGTGGGGATAATGAGAGAACAGATGACCGAGTGTAAAAAGATTGTAAGAGACTGACTCTCGTACGGTCACGGCTAGAGCTCGGAAGTGTCTTATACTTGTATAAACCAAGTGAAAATAAAGTCTTCTTCTTTCTTATAAAATTTCTCTATATTTTTACGTGACACTAGCGGGAAGCGTCGTCCGTGGAAAAATAGATTTCACCTATCATCCCGTAGTTGGAACAAAGACTGTTTGCCTGTTTAGGACTGTTAAGGACTTTAATTAACTAAATCTTAAGGTTTATAATGGGTCCTCAGGCTAGCTAAACATATACTGTTGAGATGCGTTGACATCTGGCAATCATCTTATCCGACGGATAGAGTCTGCGTGTGGCGAGACACGGGACAGAAACCGTTGGAATCTTTACTGTCACGTGCCGCTACGATTATTTCATTCAAGGACAGCTATAGAATTACTCCATGCCTTTATTAGAAAAAACGTTCATCCCTTGACCGCGGCTACGTTCGGTGACTGGTTGTCGCCTCGAGGACAAGTGCAGTATCACAAGTTTCGAACAATTACAATCGGACTGGATGGCTACAATTGTTGAATTACAGCTATGGTAGAATCTAGATTACAATGTTACGGGATTTTCCCAAAATTTCAAACGGAAGGTTCCCTTGTTCTTTCATCTCCGACTTATATTTATGCTTGATCTGTCTGGGACCAGTCTGGATATAGCGCAAACTGGCTGGCAAACGATGTATTTGGCAAGAAATGTGGAGTACCAGGCACATCGAATTGTCGACATATCAGCAACAGCAACGGAGATACGTGGAGTGGAATATTTGAGTCTGAATCTGCAAAACAACAATTACACTGCATATAACAGAGACCAGAGTCGATGTTCTGGCGCGCAACACATCTGCACTCCATCCCGCGCGGCTTGGCATCCAACGGTCCACGTGCCATCCTTCGAATCCTCCATAGGCCCAAGGACCCATCATAAAGCCGAAGTCCCAACTGCATTGTTCGCACATATGGTCTAAGTCAATCTGTTTGCCCGAAAAGACTTTCTAATTCTAGAAGTGTTTTCGGTCGGTTTTTAGAAAGGTCCTTGGGTTTATTACGCCCTCTTAAGAATTACGGAGAAGGCGGGTATTCGCCTAACGAAAAAAGCGGACATCTACCTAACGAAAAATCTGAGATTTCCCATAAACAATGTCGCCTAGGACCCACGTTGGTAGGAGGCATCTTCCTCCTCTCTTCCTTTCTAACATTAGTCATAACCAATCGGCATCGCGGATCATTGCCCTCACTTTCCTAACTAACAATGTAATCAACGAATCCGCGTTCTTCGCTCAAAGGGCACACCAATACCGAGCTTCGTACTCACATCAGAATAAACTTTAGAGTTACATCATCTCTCACGGTGACTAGAGTTCCTGCAATCCCTATAACTCTTACCGTTCCTATATCTCTCAGAGTTCCATCGTATCTCGCGGTGACTAAAGTTCCTGCAATCCCTATAACTCTCACCGTTCCTATATCTCTAAGAGCCTCCTATTTCTCTCACAGTATCCAGAAGTCCGACAGCTCCTACAGCTCTCACGGACCTAGAGCTCCTATAGCTCACACTCTCATCTAAGAATAATCCATTTCTTCGTTATCTGTATCTTAAGCAACGGCGTTCTTACTCAGTGTGATTGTATAAATCGTTGGAAATACATATATTTTTTATAACTTTGTGACCCCCAGTGTTATACCACAACGACTACACCTATTATCCTAAGCGAAATACGGGGATCGAACTATCCGTGGAGTCGATTATTCCAATCGTAACGGGAATTAACGACTCCCATTGACGCGTATTCAAACGAACGCGTCTCGCCGCGATAGCTCGAAAATACAGTCGACGTAGCGCAAACCGAATAAGTACTGTATTTGGCTGTAATTGTGGAGTATAGCGCGCATCGCATTTGCGATATGTATCCAATAGCAGCGCTGATACGTTGGTTTGAACATTTAGGCATGAATATGCAAAACAGCAGTTACGCTGAATCTGTCAGTGACCAGAGAAGACGTAAGACAGAAGAGATGATAGAATCGGAAGATGTGCTCTGTGCTCACCAGCAAATCAGGAGCATAACGCTCACCGAATTGTCGTCATATCTGCCATAGAAACGAAGATACGTTGCTTTCGATATTCAAGCATGAAAATGCTAAACTGCTATTATGGTGTATTTGACAGGGACAAGATTGAACAAAACGCTAATCTACTGATGTGCGCTGTATATGACATCAGTTGTCAAATATAACGCGCACCGAATTGTCTGTAAGTGTGCCATAGAAACGGAGATTCGTTGGTTGGAATATTTAATACTGAATATGTAAAGCTGCAAATACGCAGGGTTCGGCTGGGTCCCGATTTTACATGCATCAAACGGAATAACGTGCACTGTGTTTGGCAGCAAATTTGGAGTATAACGAGCCTCTAATTGTAGCCATATGTGCCATAGAATCGGAGATACGACGGTTTGAATACTTAATCCTGAATATACGAAACTGCAACTACGCTGGATCTGGCTGGGTCCAGATTTTACATAGCGTAAACCGGATGATGTGCACTGTACTTGGCATCAGATGTGGAATATAACGCGCATCGCATGGCCAATGTTTCTGGAAAACAAGCGGAGATACCTTGATTCGAATATGTAAGCATTAATATCCAAAACTGCAATTTCGATGGATTTCTCCGAGTCCAGTCTTGACAGTGTGCAAACGGGCTGATGTGAGCTGTATTTGGCAGCAAATGTGCAGTATTACGTACATCCTATTGTCGACGTACCTACAATGGATACGGAGATACTTTCACTTGAATAACAAGGCTTGAATATACAAAACTACAAATACGCTGGATTTGACTCGGTCCGGATTTAACACGGCTTAAACCAGATGAAGCGCTCTGCGCATGGCAGTCAATGTGGAATATAAAGCGCATCGTATTGTCGACATATGTGCTATTGAATCGGAGTAACGTTGATTTGAATATTTAAGCCCGAACATACAAAATTGCATTTGGGCTGGATTTTGCAGGGACCAGAGTTGACACGGCGCAATCGAGCTGATGGGCAATGTAACTACAGCAAATGCGGAGTACAAGGGGTATGGAATTGTCGACATATGTGCAAAAGAAGCCGCGAATCTTTGAATGCGATATTTAAGCATTAACAACAAAAACTACAATTACGCTGGATTTTACAGGGTCCAGAGTTGACATAGCACAGACCGGCTGATTTGGCATCATATGTGGAGTATTCTGCGCATCGAATAGGCGACATAGAAACCAAGATACGTTCATTTGAATATGTAATATTTGAATATTTCGCCTGAAAATGCATAATTGCGTATACGCTGAGTTTGGCTGCGCCCACACGTTACATAACTCAAACCAGATAATATACATAGTGTTTGGCAGCAAAAGTGGCGTATATCGCGCATCGAATTGTCGGCATATCTGCAATGCAAACGGCGATACGGTGATTTGAATAATTAATCATGAATATGCAAAGCAGCAATTCCGCTAGGTTTGACAGAGACCGGAGTTGACATGGTACAAACCAGCAGATGTGCGGTGCACATGACATCGGATGTGAAATGTAACGGGCATCGCTTTGTCGCCATATGTGCAATAGAAACGGAGATACATTCATTTGAATATGTTAACCTTAATTTGTAAAACTGCAATTACGCTTGATATGTCGAGGACCAGAGATGATATAATAGCACGAGCCAGCTGATGTGAGCTGTATTTGGCAGGCAATGAGGAGTATATCTCGCATCTAATTGACGACAAATCTGCAATTGCAGCGATGATACATCGTAGTTAATATTCAATAATGGGCCTATTACGATACAGATAGTATTATCGTGACTGAAACACATTGCCGTCTCAGTAAAACCATTTTATTTCAAGCTTCGCGCTACAGTTCTGAATCCGGACAAGACCGTTTCAAGTTCTCGCAAGAGCAAGCAGTCAAATTAAGGTACTTACACCAGTTAGAGTCTAATACATTTTATTGGTCCAACATCGATGGGGCGATTTCGCATCGAAATTTTCAGAGGGCAGCGTAACCTTCCAACGACGACCGCCGTACGAGCAGCGGATAAACTTATTTCGTGCCTTAGGTTGCCCTCACCACGTCCTCTACTTCTTGATTCTTGGTTGGTTGCTTTAGCGGCTGCAGGTCCGAGAAATTACATCTTGACCCGCTTTGTCGTATGTCGCATGTGACGTCTCACTTTCCGCCGTAGACACTTGTCGGATCTACATACGTTGAACCATTTGCGCGAGACAAGCGCGGCGCTCTGCAGGGACGAGGGATCCAATTTTCGAAGTATCAAGTGCGAAACCTCCAGTGGTAGTTCGGAAGTGATGTCTACCTTACTTGGCACGAACAAACCAACGACGCGTAGTAGAGATCTAAAAAAACTCCATGTTGCTTCTACTGTTGCGCGAGCACGACCGACGGTCTGGCTAAGAGTGGAGGCTTATATATGTGCTGTTCGTCACGGTGCACTTCGAGTTCCGGTTCCGGGTGAGAGTGCTGGTCAGGCAGAATCGATCGCATGTGCATGTATCATCCTATAGATCGGGTTCACATTATTATTAGTGTTAGATGCGTGAAACGAATCTTCATTTGGATTAGACGTTGTAGTTATGCAATAGAGCAGATATTCACTAATGCGAATTTGATTTGAGGTGTATGGTAGCTATTTAGGTTTAAAGGCACAAGAGTATATTTAACTATGTAGCTTATTAAAATATACCCTACGTGTACACTAGTCGTATAATACACTTGTTGTCTTGATTCGTGATTACGAATAGATGGGCGCAAAGAAGTATCGACTTAGCTGCTACTCCTCGTGTCACTCGATAAAAAAGAATGCCTCGCTACCCTGCTCGCTATATTCATATGCGTTGGAGTTGACAAAAGGCGTTGGGATTTGAATTTTGAAGGTGTTCTCGAAAATTCGCAACTGACGCTGAACTCTCGACCTTGTTTACAAATGTTGAATTTTCGGGTAGTTGTCTCGAGGGCATATGATCACGACAAAATCTACGGATTTTGATTAACCTTCGGTAACCGCCTAAGGTTGTCGGATCTATAATAAACTCATCTTTCAGTAAACACGATTTTTTGTGTAGCGGGTTCACTAGACCGAATCCGTTATGAATTTTACCTACGAGTGCCGCTACAGTACCCGCTTGCCAGTGTTAACGTTACTTCTTTTTATGTTTGTTTATGTATGTTAGCGCGGTGCCCATGCTAACCGCTTAATTCAAACCCGTTTGAGGAGGAGAACGAACTCTCCTGCCCGAACGCGTCGTATAATTGGTTCTTGCGTCTCCGTCGCTTTGTTGCGCTTGCTCGCTGCTTTGCGGTCGGAAGATTTTCCCAGGTAAAAATACGTCGTAGGTTTCTGCGCTCCTTTCCAGATGCTCAATATCTTCCGACACGATGAAGGCGGGTTTTATACGATCTACGGAGACTTTCACGCTTTTGTCCTTCATCCGTATGGTAATGGTTTTCATCCATGCTGTGTAACCTGATAGGGGCCATCGTATGGTGGTTGCAGTGGACCTCCGATTGCATCGTGGCGTACGAAAACGCACGGCGACGTTTCTAAATCGCGGAACATGAACGTTTTCTTTTCGCCGTGTCGTGAAGTCGGCAGAGGTCTAATATCGCTCATTCGCTCTCGCAGACAGTTTGCGAATTCCGCGTTGGCCGGTTGTTTTGCTGGTACAAAGAATTCTGCTGGCAATCGTATGTCCGTACCATAAATCATTTCGGCTGCCGTTGCGCTCAGGTCCTCCTTGATAGCGGTTCTAATGCCTAAAAGAACTATGGGAAGGCTTTCAACCCAGTTGCTCGAATTGTGGCATTTGATTGCGGCCTTAAGCTGCCTGTGAAAGCGCTCTACCATCCCGTTGGACGCGAGGTGGTAGGCTGTGGTACGCAAATGCTTAATGCCGAGCATCCGGCATAGTTCGTTGAAAAGACTGGATTCGAATTGGCGTCCTTGATCGGTTGTTATTTTTGCTGGGACGCCAAAACGCGCTATCCATGTGGAAAGAAGAGCCGAGGCAACGGTCGTCGCTTCCATATCTGGTATTGGAATCGCTTCGGGCCAACGTGAAAAACGGTCGATACATGTTAGACAATATCGGTAGCCTTGTGAATATTGCATGACGATGATGTCTTAATGTATATGCTCGAATCGTCCTGCGAGCTCTCCGAATGTTCCGGTCGGCGTTGATACGTGTCTCGCTATTTTACATTGTTGACACGGGATGCATTGCCGTGTCCATGTTTGGCTTTTATTTAATTTTTGTTTACCGCCGGCCAAACTATACGCGATTTTACGAATTTTTGGGTCGCGCGTATCCCTAGATGGGAAAGTCCGTGGAGCGAATTGAATACGTCGCGCCGCAAGGGTTTCGGTACGTACGGTCGTACGATGTCGCCTGATACGTCGCAGTATATTTCCGCGTCGTAATCCGGAAAACGAATTTTCTTGACCTGCAACGCGGATATATCGGAGTTGATGATGTCGCGGAGCTCCTTGTCGTTTTCTTGCGCGGCGGCGAGAATTGTGTGATCCACGGATTGTCCTATGGCTTCGATGCGAGATAGGGCGTCGGCTGCATTGTTATTCAGCCTTTTTATATGCCTTATATCGGTCGTGAACTACCCGATATAATCTAGTTGACGGAATTGTCTCGGCGATCACTTGTCGCGATTTTGACTGAACGCATAGGTGTGGGGTTTGTGATCTATGAAAATAATGAAATTCCTCCCATCTACGGCGTGTCTAAATCGCTTGACCGCAGTATACATAGCGAGTAATTCGCGATCGTACGCGCGATATTTTCGCTGCGCGAAATTTGAGGCTTTAGTTAAGAAACCCAATGGTTGCCGAGTGTCATTCGCGCGTTACTGCAACACCGCCCCTATTGCAAAGTCGGACGCGTCTACTGCGAGGCTGATGGGTGCGCCAGGTATACGATGCGCTAACATCGTAGCGTTAGCTAGGGCGCGTTTTGACTCGCTAAAGCTCGTTTTGGCTTCCTCCGACTAAATAATGGGCATGTTGCCCTTTTTCGCCCCTTGCAACAAATCGTTGAGGGGTTGCAAAATTTTAGCTGCCCCCGGTATGAAACGTCGGTAAACGTTAATCATACCGAGGTATCCGCGTAGTGCCCTGATGTTCGCGGGGAGCGGTGCTTCGTTTATGGCTCTAACGCGATCGGCGAGCGGTTTTATTCCGTGCGCGTTTACCGTATGGCCTAGGCAGGCTATTTCATTAATTCCGTACTCGCATTTTGCGAGGTTGATTACTACGCCGTACTGGTTTAGACGTTTGAACAAGATCCGCAAGTGCCAGCGGTGCTGCTCCTCGGTTTCCGAAGCTACCAAGAAGTCATCTATGTACGCGTAAACGAAATCTAAGCCTCGCGTCGACAAATCTTTGACACGTTTGCGCGGCGTTTCGAAGCCCAAACATCATGTTGTTTGCCTCGAAATGGCCGAATGGTGTCGAAATCGCGGTTTTTGTAACGTCCTCAGGCGCGATTGAGATTTGATGGTAGGCTCGCACTAAACCAATTTTTGAGAATATTCGCCGACCGTGTAAATGCTGCGCGAAGTCTTGTATGTGCGGTGCAGAGTACCTGTCGGGTACAGTGCGGGCGTTTAGCGCCCTGTAGTCACCGCAATGTCGCAGACTTCCATCCTTCTTTGGGACGACGTGTAGTCGAGATGCCCGGGAACTCTTCGATGGGCGCATGACTCCTTGCTCGATAAGTGTTGCAAATTCCGCCTTGATTGGCTTGAGACGGTCCGGTGCGAGAGGGCGGGGTGTGCAATATACGGGCGGGCGGGGTGTGGTTTCGATGTGGTGCTCCACACTGTGCCGTATTTTCTCTCACCTAAAGGCCGGTGGGCGCGTTAGATCTGCACATTTCGCCAACAATTGTTGGTAGACCAAATCCCCGTTTACGGTCTTAATCATAAGCTGTTCGCAGTTGGCGGCGTATCCCCTGGTCGATAGCTGGTTTGTTGTGTCGAGAAGTCGTCTTTTTCTTGGATCCACAAGCAACCTGTAATGACTTAGGAAATCTAGGTCGATGATGGGGGTTTGCACATCGGCGACAGTGAAGTGCCATTTGACGGCACGTCTAAGGGACAGGTTCAGCTCCATCGGTATAGTGCCGTACGTTGCGATGCGCGTCCCATTGGCAGCGAATAGTTCATACGTTGTTTTCTTTACGTCCCTAGATAGCCTGCTTCGGGGATGAACGCCGATATCAGCACCGGTGTCAACTAAGAACGAAGTCTTCGTTCTCTTGTCCAAAATAAAGATGCGGCGAGATCCCAAGCCGTCGCCGTCCTCCGCTTTTACGGACGGCAGGGGTCGTTTCCCGACTTCCACTTACAATCGTGGCGCGATCGCCGAACCTCGCATAATAGAAGCAAATTCCGTCCTGGCGCGGATAGTCTCGGGAACGCGAACGGCGGCGGGGTCGAGTGAGAGAATTCGAACGTCTTCGTAGTCGATGATACCCGCTGATTCCCATAGCCTTAATCTGTTCTCGCAGTCTACTGACCTCGGCGGCCAGTGCGTCGTTTTTGCCTTCGTGTGATGCCGGTGGCTCGATTGTGACTACCTTAGCGCGCTGCCCATTACGATTATACGCCTCATCGAGTTTATCCGCTCTCCTGGTCAGTTTCTCGATACTCGTATCGTCCACTGCAGCCAGGACTTCCCTGATGCGATTCCTCCACAAGCTGTGGATGAATTCATCGGAAGCGAGGGGGCTGGATAATTTTTTAAGTCATTATAAAACTGTGAGGGTTTTCTGTCGCCCATCTCATCACGTTCGACTAACCTTTCGAACTTGGCGCTGTCCGATTCGGTCAGGGCGCGGATCAGCACGCTCTTCAATTTATCGTACTGGCCTGTGGCGAGGAGGTTGGTCACTGTATCCTCAATCTTCGCGAGGTAATGTGGGTCGAGGAATCCCATGAGGGCTAAGGATTTTTCATCGTCGTGGAAGATGCCGGCTACCCCGAAATATTTCTCTAAAATGGAAAACCAAATCCTGGTCATCGTGGGCATGAAGGGCGGCACGCGGAACGATGAGCCGGCTGGAGTTCGTTTGCTCTCCTTTTCCATTGTGTGAGTTGCGGACTATGATATTCAAACTGCGACTAGCCTATCGCTGTCACCTCTTACACAAAAATCACGTCGGTGTCACCAGTTTGAGATGTATGGTAGCGATTTAGGCTTAAAAACACAAGAGTATATTTAACTGCGTAGTTTATTAAAATATACCCTACGTGTACACTAGACGTATAATACACTTGTTATCTTGATTCGTGATTACGAATAGACCGGCGCAAAGAAGTATCGACTTAACTGCTACTGCTCGTGTCATTCGATAACAAAGAATGCCTCGCTACCCCCGTTCGCTATATTTATATGCGTCGGAGTTGACAAAAGACGTTGGGATTTAAATTTCCAAGATGTTCTCGAAAAATCAGAACGGACGCTGAACTCTCGACCTTGTTTACAAATGTTGACATTTCGGGTAGTTGACTCGAGGGCATGTGATCACGACAAAAACGACGGAATTTGATTAACCTTCGGTAACCGCCTAAGGTTGTCGAATCTATAATAAACTCATCTTTCAGTAAACACGATTTCTTGTGTAGCGGGTTCACTGGACCGAAACCGATATGAATTTTACCGACGAGTGCCGCTATAGGTGTATAATGAATCCTCAGGCTAGCTAAACATATACTGTTGAGATGCGTTGACATCTGGCAATCATCTTATCCGACGGATAGAGTCTGCGTGTGGCGAGTCACGGGACAGAAACCGTTGGAATGTTTACTGTCACGTGCCGCTACGATTATTTCATTTAAGGACAGCTATAGAATTAATCCATGCCTTTATTAGACAAAACGTTCATCCCTTGACCGCGGCTACGTTCGGTGACTGGTTGTCGCCTCGAGGCCAAGTGCAGTATCACAAGTTTCGAACAATTACAATCGGACTAGATGACTACGATTGTTTAATTACAGCTATGGTAGAATCTAGATTACAATGTTACGGGATTTTCCCAAAATTCCAAACGGAAGGTTCCCGTGTTCTATCATCTCCGATTTATATTTATGCTTGATCTGTCTGGGACCAGTCTGGATATAGCGCAAACTGGCTGGCAAACGATGTATTTGGCAAGAAATGTGGAGTACCAGGCACATCGAATTGTCGACATATCAGCAACAGCAACGGAGATACGTGGAGTTGAATATTTGAGTCTGAATCTGCAAAACAACAATTACACTGCATATAACAGTGACCAGAGTCGATGTTCTGGCGCGCAACACATCTGCACTCCATCCCGCGCGGCTTGGCATCCAACGGTCCACGTGCCATCCTTCGAATCCTCCATAGGCCCAAGGACCCATCATAAAGCCGAAGTCCCAACTGCATTGTTCGCACATATGGTCTAAGTCAATCTGTTTGCCCGAAAAGACTTTCTAATTATAGAAGTGTTTTCGGTCGGTTTTTAGAAAGGTCCTTTGGTTTATTACGCCCTCTTAAGAATTACGGAGAAGGCGGGTATTGGCCTAACGAAAAAAGCGGACATCTACCTAACGGAAAATCTGAGATTTCCCATAAACAATGTCGCCTAGGACCCACGTTGGTAGGAGGCTTCTACCTCTTCTCTTCCTTTCTAACATTAGTCATAACCAATCGGCATCGCGGATCATTGCCCTCACTTTCCTAACTAACAATGTAATCAACGAATCCGCGTTCTTCGCTCAAAGGGCACACCAATACCGAGCTTCGTACTCACATCAGAATAAACTTTAGAGTTACATCATCTCTCACGGTGACTAGAGTTCCTGCAATCCCTATAACTCTTACCGTTCCTATATCTCTCAGAGTTCCATCGTCTCTCGCGGTGACTAAAGTTCCTGCAATCCCTATAACTCTCACCGTTCCTATATCTCTAAGAGCCTCCTATTTCTCCCACAGTATCCAGAAGTCCGACAGCTCCTACAGCTCTCACGGACCTAGAGCTCCTATAGCTCACACTCTCATCTAAGAATAATCCATTTCTTCGTTATCTGTATCTTAAGCAACGGTGTTCTTACTCAGTGTGATTGTATAAATCGTTGGAAATACATATATTTTTTATAACTTTGTGACCCCCAGTGTTATACCACAACGACTACACCTATTATCCTAAGCGAAATACGGGCATCGAACTATCCGTGGAGTCGATTATTCCAATCGTAACGGGAATTTACGACTCCCATTGACGCGTATTCAAACGAACGCGTCTCGCCGCGATAGCTCGAAAATACAGTCGACGTAGCGCAAACCGAAAAAGTACTGTATTTGGCTGTAATTGTGGAGTATAGCGCGCATCGCATTTGCGATATGTATCCAATAGCAGCGCTGATACGTTGGTTTGAACATTTAGGCATGAATATGCAAAACAGCAGTTACGCTGAATCTGTCAGTGACCAGAGAAGACGTAAGACAGAAGAGATGATAGAATCGGAAGATGTGCTCTGTGCTCACCAGCAAATCAGGAGCATAACGCTCACCGAATTGTCGTCATATCTGCCATAGAAAGGAAGATACGTTGCTTTCGATATGCAAGCATGAATATGCTAAACTGCTACTATGGTGTATTTGACAGGGACAAGAGTGAACAAAACGCTAACCTACTGATGTGCGCTGTATATGACATCAGTTGTCAAATATAACGCGCACCGAATTGTCTGTAAGTGTGCCATAGAAACGGAGATTAGTTGGTTGGAATATTTAATACTGAATATGTAAAGCTGCAAGTACGCAGGGTTCGGCTGGGTCCCGATTTTACATCCATCAAACGGAATAACGTGCACTGTGTTTGGCAGCAAATTTGGAGTATAACGAGCCTCTAATTGTAGCCATATGTGCCATAGAATCGGAGATACGTCGGTTTGAATACTTAATCCTGAATATACGAAACTGCAACTACGCTGGATCTGGCTGGGTCCAGATTTTACATAGCGTAAACCGGATGATTTGCACTGTACTTGGCATCAGATGTGGAATATAACGCGCATCGCATGGCCAATGTTTCCGGAAAACAAGCGGAGATACTGTAAAATTCGAGCTATCGCGGGGGACGCGGTCGTTAGAATACGCGTCAACGGGAGTCGTAAATTCCCGTTACGATTAGAATAATCGACACCACGAATAGTTCGATCCCCGTATTTCGGTTAGGATAATCGGGGTGGTTAATGCGGTATAACACTGGGAGTCAGAGTTATAAGAATGTATATTTCCAACAATTAGTCTTCACGATTGAAAAGATATAAACAATTAACAACTTTATCGCACGCAGATAGTATAGATGCATACAATATAGAGCCGGGCTCTTACAATTGAACTTAGTCTCTTGGTGGACGTAGCACGAGATGATGCTGTATACAATAAGCGAATGTTCGGCTAAGTCGCGGATCGACTTGAATTTCCGTTCAGTTCTCAGTTGGATCTTAGGCGTTAGAATTTCGACCCCTTGGTCGCTCTTGCGTTGAGATGGAAGAAGGTTCAGTGTGGGTGTGCCCTTTTGCATGACGAACGCGGATTCGTTGTTCACACTTTTCGTTAAGAAAAGTGAGGGTAACGATCCGCGATGTCGATTGGTTATGCCCTCCGCTGATGCTTGAAGGGATGGGTAGAAAGCCTTCTACCATCGTGGTTGATAGGTGACCTTGTTCATGGAAAAACCTGATTGTTTTATTAGCTAGACATTCGATTCTTCCCGATGGGAGCGTGTTCGCTTTCTCCGTATTTTTTCAGCGCGCCTAATAAACCCAAGGACCTCTCTAAAAACCAGATGTGCTTCGAACATATTTTGGCTTAAGAAATTCTTCAGGACAAAGGGATTGACTGAAGACGCCTGTTGATACAATACAGTGACAGCGAAAAAATATATTGGGCCCTTAGGTTTATTGAGGGTCGAAGTGACGTTACGCAGGCCGCTGGCTGTCCGGTCGCGAGGGCTGGCATGCAGATGTTTAGGCGACGTAACATCCTCCCCCCGTTGAGAGGGCACCGATCAAAGTCTGGCTGTGGAGTCAGGTGCGTCGTTGGCGAGACTCCTTCGCTCTGTGTGGGTGGTCGGACTCGTCTGAATCTGGGTGAATGGGTAAGGGGACCAATCTTTTGACGCCACGATCCAGGGTAGCTGTTGCCGTCTGCACGGTAGCGGTCCGTATGATTCCGTCGACTCCTGGATGGACCTTGATCACACGGCCCAAAGGCCATTGCATGGATGGTACGTTATCCTCCCTGAGGACTACTACGGTGTCTACTCGGATGTCGTGACTGCCCTTGCTCCATTTATTTCGGATGTTCAGCTCGTTCAGGTATTCTCGATGCCAGCGGCGCCAGAAATGTTGTTTGACCCTTTGAATATGTTGCCAGCTGGAGAGACGATTGGATGGAGTGTCCCGGAAATCTCGTTCTCGAAAGCTTGTTAGTGCATCTCCGATGAGGAAGTGACCGGGAGTAAGGACAAGAAGATCGTTTGGGTCAGATGATATTGGAGTCAGAGGACGGGAGTTGAGGATAGACTCGATTTCAATGATCAGTGTGTTCAAATTTTCGTATGTTAAGAGCTCGTTGCCTGCGACATGTCTGAGATGTCGTTTGAAGGACTTCACCGCAGCCTCCCACAGCCCGCCGAAGTGAGGTGAGTTGAGAGGAATGAAGTGCCATTCGATTCGTCGATCGGCTAAAAAGGACTGAATCTTTACCTTATGATCGTCGGACTGCAGGAGGTTTCGGAGCTCTCGTAATTCATTGTTGGCGCCAACGAAGTTGGTGCCGTTGTCAGAATAAATTGTTACACAGAATCCTCGGCGAGCGATGAATCTTCGCAGAGCAGCAATGAAGGCCTCGCTAGTGAGATCGGTGACCAGCTCGAGGTGGACTGCTTTAACTGCAAGGCATACGAAGATTGCTACATATACCTTGATTTTTCGTCAGTTGCGATCCTTCCGTTCCTTGATGTAGAACGGTCCGCAATAATCGATTCCGACGTTGGTAAATGGACGAGATTCCGTTATCCGTGCCGCTGGAAGATCGCCCATTACGTATTCTACTGGAAGTGGGTTGGCTCGGCAGCAACGTACGCACTTCTTCAGCGTGCTCCAAACTTGACTACGGCCGTCGATAGGCCAGTAAGATCTCCTTAAGGCATATAAGGTAGCTTGAGTTCCGGAGTGGAGATTTAGGAGGTGTTCATGCTCGATTATGAGTGCTGTAACTGAGGATTTGGGTAGAATGATTGGGTGTTTCTGAGTGAAGGGCATTGGTGAATGACTGAGTCGGCCTTCGACTCGCAGTATCTCGTCCTTGTCCAAAAATGGACTGAGTCGTTGCAGCTTCCCCTTCACTGCAGCATTTCGATCTGTGCGGAGAGTACGTATTTCATCTGGAAAATAACAGAGTTGTAACAATTTGACCAATTTGTTATGCGCATCGGTTAAATCATGTGTGGTTAGAGGTCCTCCCCGATCCTGTTTTTGCCTCCATCTGAGGCAACGAGCGGCAATTCTTATCAGCTTGGGCCAAGAAGAATATCTCTCCAGTAGACTGTGGTCAGGCGGAGTCACGGACAGACATGTTGCCTTCTTTTGCTCTGGTATTTCGTCTAATGATACTGGGTTCCACGACGGCCAGTATTTTTCAGGTTGTTGGAGCCATTCTGGTCCATGTTGCCAAATGCTAGTTCGCAGGAAGTCTTGGGGTGATTGGCCTCAAGATATGAGATCTGCAGGGTTATCGGTAGTGGGAATGTGGCGCCAATCTGAGGTGTGAGTCCTTTGTTGAATCTCTGTCACACGATTGGCGACGAAGGTTTTCAGCGTGTGAGGTGATGTATTAATCCAGTGTAGAACGATTGTAGAATCAGTCCAGTAAACGGTCCGAGAAATGTTGCTTGGTAACGCTTGAAGGACTGTAGTGGCCAATGACGCGAGAAGAAGTGCTCCACTCAGTTCCAGCCTTGGAATGGTCTGTGATTTGAGTGGAGCCACCTTTGACCTTGCAGTGAGGAGTCGTGTCCAAACATGACCATCCGGAGCGATGGTGCGAAGGTAGACGCATGCCCCATACGCCCTTTCGCTGGCGTCGCAGAATCCGTGTAATTCAATTTCCGCTGCAGTCTTGATTATAGTTTTACGTGGAAACTTCACGTTGTTTAGCAAAGGTAGCTGTGAATAGTATTTGCTCCATTCTGTGTGTACGTCAGCCGGAAGAGATTCGTCCCAGTCGAGTTTTAAAGTCCAAAGTCGTTGGAGCAACATCTTAGCGCGAACGATCACTGGTGCCAGTAATCCAAGAGGGTCGTAGATCTTGGCAATTTCGGAGCTGATTGTTCTCTTCGTAATTCGAGAGGCGGTAGGATTGATTTTGACGGAATATAGGATCGAATCGTCAAAGGAATTCCAAACAACACCCAGAGTCTTGAAAGTTTGCGATTCGCCTAGTAGCAGCTTATCGTTTATGTCCTGCTCGGAAAGTCCTCGTAGCAGTTCCCGGTCGTTCGCTGCCCATTTTCGGATGTTTAAGCCGGCTAGTTTAAGCAATTCTATGAGCTCCGTTCTCAGTAGTTGTGCCTCGTTCTTTGTATCGGCTCCTGTGAGAACATCGTCGACGTAGAAGTCTCGCTGTAAGACCGTCGCTGCTCGTGGGTATCGATGTCCCTCGTCGTCTGCCAGTTGTTTGAGGCACCGAATGGCTAGATAGGGGGCCGCTGACAGCCCGAATGTCACTGTGTTAAGTTGATAGGTGTCAACTTCTCCGTCCGAGTTGCGCCACAAGATTTGTTGGAATTTCCGATCCTCTGGACGGACAAGAAACTGTCGATACATCTTTTCGATATCGCCTGTAATGACATACTGATGAAAACGAAATCTTAAAAGGATGAGAAATATGTCGTCTTGTAGTTTCGGTCCCGTGTGAAGTACGTCGTTTAATGAAACTCCGGTGGTGGTTGGTGCAGATCCGTCAAACACAACTCGGAGTTTTGTAGTCCGGCTGGATTCCTTGATCACGCCGTGATGTGGCAGAAAATATCCGTCGTCCGTGCAGTGGTCCGGGGTGATCTTCGTCATATGTCCTAATTCCAGGTATTCTTGTATTACGGCGTGATAGTCGGCTTCGAATTGTTTGTCTCGTTGGAATCGACGGCAGAGGGAGGTGAGTCGCTTCATTGCCATGGCTTTCGAAGATCCAAGCGGAGGAGTTGTTTCGTTGAATGGGAGAGCGACAACGTATCGCCCTTCGTTGCTGCGTTGAACGTGATTTCGAAAGTGCTCCTCGCACTGTCGTTCCGATTCCGAAAGTCGTGCGGTGGACGGTCCCTCGTCGATTTCCCAAAAACGGGCGAGGTCCGCCTGTAAAGCCGTCGTGGAGGTGTGAAATGCGTATGCTAATGATTGTGAGGTTGGGCTCCCCCCGATGACCCATCCGAATCTCGTCTTTTGCAGACGCAAGTCGGGCCCGTTTGCTTGACTGATATCAAGTTGGCCGACACAGAGTGATGCTAGTGTTGGTCCGGCGCTCAACAATATTTCGATCGGAGCAGGTCTATGGAATCTTGGATCGGCTAATTGGAGATTCCTAGGTATCTGTATCGTTGAGCGATCCACGGGTTGGTTTGGGACCCAAGACGCGATAGTCGGTATGATCAGAAACGTCAAGTTGCGTTTGTATGTGCCGTCAATAGAGGTGATCGTGGCCGTGATGTAGCGTTTCGAGGTCGTCGATAACGTATTGAGTGCTCCGATCGGGACCGAACATTTCTGTTGATTGAGTTTTAATGAGTTAGCGAGCCTTTCGGTGATAAAGTTCATGCTAGAGCCGGTGTCTAGCAGAGCTCTACAACGAACTGGTTGAATTTCATTGTTCAAGATGTTGACCTGCGCTGTGACTAACAAGTCGTGTTGCAATGGCTCAAAAGGAAGCGGGGTCGATGAGTCCGTTTTCTGTGGTTCGGTCCCTAACAGGCTCGTCTGATGACGTCATTGTTTTCCTTGTCGTTTAGGACTGGACGATATGGTCGATCCCGATGCCGCCGATCGCGGTGACCGAGATTCGCGTGTCGGGGATGTTCGCGGAGACGTTCGGGGAGACTCTCGGCGAGAATTTCGGCGAGAATACCGGCGAGACGCTCGGGTGGGGGAAGATGAGCGTCTCGAACGATGTGATGGACGCGGGGACGGTGAACTGGGCGAAGATCGACCGCTGGATGATCGGTCGCTCGACGATCGACCGCTCGATGTTCGGTCGACACGTGTTCGTGTTTTGCTATGCCCCTGGTCTTGATGCAGATACGTGTGATGTCGCTGTCTACAGATGCGACATGATCCCGCGGAGCATTGAGTGAGAGCGTGTCCCTTGCCTAAACAGTTGGTACAGAGCGACGCCCCTTTGGCGATTTCCAGGCGTTCTTTGGGCGTCTTCGTTTTGGAGGCATGGCAATTCCATAATTCGTGTTGTTCGTGGCAGTCCGGACACAACAACGTATTATGTGTAGTTACGAATGTATAACTTCGCGGCGCGTCCTGTCGCCTACGTTCGTGTTGCTCGGACGCCCCCTTTTTGACGGTTAATGATGAGCACGCTCTATCGCTATGCGTCCGTGTTTTTAGAAAATCTACTAAATGCGTATATGGCGGCAATTTCTTGTCCGGTAGGGTATGCTGCCATTCGCGAACGACGGCTGAGGGTAGCTTCGACGTGACAAGCTTTATGAGAATGGCGTTTGACATGACTGGGTCCCCGAGTCTTTCTAACGCTTGGAGATGTACCTTGACTGTCTCGATAAGATCGTCTATAGCTTCGGGTGTTTCTTTAGTTATTTTGGGATAGTCGAAAATCAAGTCCCAGTGACGCATGCAGATCTGACGGTGGCAGTCGAATTTTTCCCTAAGAGCGTCCATGGCGATTGCGTAATTTGCGTCGGTGATGGGTAATGACTGTATGCTTCGCGCGGCCCGGCCGGTCAGGGCTGTTCGGAGATGATGAAATTTCTGAACCGGTGCTAAATTTTCGTTTCTATCTATCGCTGATGAGAAGGCATCGTAAAACGACTGCCAATCCTCGAGGGCGCCATCAAATGTAGGTATGCGAACCTCCGGTAGTTTAAGCGACGCGGACTCGCGGCCGACGGCTGATTCGCCGTTTGTCGACTGTGACGGCGTACTTCGTCGAGTATTAATTAATTGTTTGGCTACTCGGCATTGCAGCCCTTCGTATTCTTCCGCTAGCTCACTGCCGCGCGCGATCTCTCCCTCGTCTAAAGTTACGATCTGGTGTTGTAATGCACGGATTTCCTTCTCGAAGGTTTCTAGACGTTCTTTAATGTGAAGCAAGACGACCTCGTCCGGACAGCCTGATTGTTCCATGTCTTCCAGTTTTTTTGCGAGGCGTGTAAACTGGGCGCTACAGTAGCCCCGGCGACGACGCAAGTTGGCGAGCTCGTCTCCGGTTGCCATTATTTTTTATGTAATTGATAGTGGAATCGTTTGGACTTACTTCTGTTGGCGATTGTCCACCTTGCGGTAGGAGGATGTGTGGTTGCTTTTCAACAACCGAATTATACCTCTTCAAATGTGCCGACCCTTAACGTTACTGACCTCGCTGGGGTGGTAACGCCTTCCGCCGCTGTTGGACTCACGTGGCACTGTATGAGAGTGGGTGTCACTGGCGTGCACTTTTCACTTGACACAGGATCCGGCTCGAAGGACCATGTAAAATTCGAGCTATCGCGGGGAGACGCGGTCGTTAGAATACGCGTCAACGGGAGTCGTAAATTCCCGTTACGATTAGAATAATCGACACCACGAATAGTTCGATCCCCGTATTTCGGTTAGGATAATCGGGGTGGTTAATGCGGTATAACACTGGGAGTCAGAGTTATAAGAATGTATATTTCCAACAATTAGTCTACACGATTGAAAAGATATAAACAATTAACAACTTTATCGCACGCAGATAGTACAGATGCATACAATATAGAGCCGGGCTCTTACAATTGAACTTAGTCTCTTGGTGGACGTAGCACGAGATGATGCTGTATAGAATAAGCGAATGTTCGGCTAAGTCGCGGATCGACTTGAATTGCCGTTCAGTTCTCAGTTGGATCTTAGGCGTTAGAATTTCGACCCCTTGGTCGCTCTTGCGTTGAGATGGAAGAAGGTTCAGTGTGGGTGGGCCCTTTTGCATGACGAACGCGGATTCGTTGTTCACACTTTTCGTTAAGAAAAGTGAGGGTAACGATCCGCGATGTCGATTGGTTATGCCCTCCGCTGATGCTTGAAGGGATGGGTAGAAAGCCTCCTACCATCGTGGTTGATAGGTGACCTTGTTCATGGAAAAACCTGATTGTTTTATTAGCTAGACATTCGATTCTTCCCGATGGGAGCGTGTTCGCTTTCTCCGTATTTTTTCAGCGCGACTAATAAACCCAAGGACCTCTCTAAAAACCAGATGTGCTTCGAACATATTTTGGCTTAAGAAATTCTTCAGGACAAAGGGATTGACTGAAGACGCCTGTTGATACAATACAGTGACAGCGAAAAAATATATTGGGCCCTTAGGTTTATTGAGGGTCGAAGTGACGTTACGCAGGTCGCTGGCTGTCCGGTCGCGAGGGCTGGCATGCAGATGTTTAGGCGACGTAACAGATACCTTGATTCGAATATGTAAGAATTAATATCCAAAACTGCAATTTCGATGGATTTCTCCGAGTCCAGTCTTGACAGTGTGCAAACGGGCTGATGTGTGCTGTATTTGGCAGCAAATGTGCAGTATTACGTACATCCTGTTGTCGACGTACCTACAATGGATACGGAGATACTTTCACTTGAATAACAAGGCTTGAATATGCAAAACTACAAATACGCTGGATTTGACTCGGTCCGGATTTAACACGGCTTAAACCAGATGAAGCGGTCTGCGTATGGCAGTCAATGTGGAATATAACGCGCATCGTATTGTCGACATATGTGCTATTGAATCGGAGTAACGTTGATTTGAATATTTAAGCCCGAACATACAAAATTGCATTTGGGCTGGATTGTGCAGGGACCAGAGTTGACACAGCGCAAAAGAGCTGATGAGCAATGAAACTACAGCAAATGCGTAGTACAAGGGTTATGGAATTGTCGACATATGTGCAAAAGAAGCGGCGAATCTTTGAATGCAATATTTAAGCATTAACAACAAAAACTACAATTACGCTGGATTTTACAGGGTCCAGAGTTGACATAGCACAGACCGGCTGATTTGGCATCATATGTGGAGTATTCTGCGCATCGAATAGGCGACATAGAAACCAAGATACGTTCATTTGAATATGTAATATTTGAATATTTCGCCCGAAAATGCATAATTGCGTATACGCTGAGTTTGGCTGCGCCCACACGTTACATAACTCAAACCAGGTAATATACATTGTGTTTGGCAGAAAAAGTGGCGTATATCGCGCATCGAATTGTCGGCATATCTGCAATGCAAACGGCGATACCGTGATTCGAATAATTAATCATGAATATGCAAAGCACCAATTTCGCTAGGTTTGACAGAGACCGGAGTTGACATGGTACAAACCAGCAGATGTGCGGTGCACATGACATCGGATATGAAATGCAACGGGCATCGCTTTGTCGCCATATGTGCAATAGAAACGGAGATACATTCATTTGAATATGTTAACCTTAATTTGTAAAACTGCAATTACGCTTGATATGTCGAGGACCAGAGATGATATAATAGCACGAGCCAGCTGATGTGAGCTGTATTTGGCAGGCAATGAGGAGTATATCTCGCATCTAATTGACGACAAATCTGCAATTGCAGCGATGATACATTGTAGTTAATATTCAATAATGGGCCTATTACGATACAGATAGTATTAGCGTGACTGAAACACATTGCCGTCTCAGTAAAACCATTTCATTTCAAGCTTCGCGCTACAGTTCTGAATCCGGACAAGACCGTTTCAAGTTCTCGCAAGAGCAAGCAGTCAAATTAAGGTACTTACACGAGTTAGAGTCTAATACATTTTATTGGTCCAACATCGATGGGGCGATCTCGCATCGAAATTTTCAGAGGACCGCGTAACCTTCCAACGACGACCGCCGTACGAGCAGCGGATAAACTTATTTCGTGCCTTAGGTTGCCCTCACCACGTCCTCTACTTCTTGATTCTTGGTTGGTAGCTTTAGCGGCTGCAGGTCCGAGAAATTGCATCTTGACCCGCTTTCTCGTATGTCGCATGTGACGTCTCACTTTCCGCCGTAGACACTTGTCGGATCTACAAACGTTGAACCATTTGCGCGAGACAAGCGCGGCGCTCTGCAGGGACGAGGGATCCAATTTTCGAAGTATCAAGTGCGATACCTCCAGTGGTAGTTCGGAAATGATATCTACCTTACTTGGCACGAACAAACCAACGACGCGTAGTAGAGATCTAAAGCATTCCATGTTGCTTCTACTGTTGCGCGAGCACGACTGACGGTCTGGCTAAGAGTGGAGGCTTATATATGTGCTGTTCGTCACGGTGCACTGCGAGTTCCGGTTCCGGGTGAGAGTGCTGGTCAGGCAGAATCGATGGTATGTGCATGTATTTTCAGTTACATCGGGTTCACATTATGATTAGAGTTAGAGGCGCGAAACGAAACTTCATTTGGTTTAGACGTTGAAGTTATGCAATAGAGCAGATATTTACTAGTGTAAATTTGATTGATATATAATTTGACAAGTAGTCGTGGTAATTAGGTACTCGAGAAGCTAATGACAATGATCCTGGGTTCAATAACAAAGCCGCGGTCAACGGGATAACAGAATTCGTTTTCATCCTGATTCCAAGTTGTACCATACTTCCTTATATGCGGTGTAGGTAGGACTGATCAAACTCTTTGTCAAAACATAGAATATCCACCGAGTGTTAAGGCTCTTTGTAGCTGGCTAATGTGACCTCACGAGAGAATGATTTTCCGGCACGATGATGCTGCAGAGGAAAACTATGATGGGTGTGTCTAAGGGCACCAGAACATCGGATTCGTGGAGAAAAGACTTCGCTCGGAAAGAGATTGATAGTGACGTTACTGTTAATTGGACAATTTCCATGTTGATGGTTAGAGAAGGATGCTAGTAGCCCTTGAGGGAACGTTGCTAGTGTAACGTAAATCACATCAGAGACCAAGACACACACACACACCTCGGGCAGGATGGTGTCCCGGTCGGCATACTTCGCACCCGCTGGACCGACGAGAGAACACATGGCGACGTTGGCGACAATGTATATTGGCGGAGTACCTGAGGATTCATTTATGGCCCAACGGTCCTTCCACCAAATGTTCCAGAAGCGTAGCAACGGTCACGTACGCCTACAGGGTAGTGGGGATAATGAGAGAACAGATGACCGAAAGTAAAAAGATTGTAGGGACTCACTCTCGTACGATCACGGCTAGAGTTCGGAAGTGTCTTATACTTGTATAAACCAAGTGAAAATAAAGTCTTCTTCTTCCTTATAAAATTTCTCTTTATTTTTACGTGACACTAGCGGGAAGCGTCGTCCGTGGAAAAATAGATTTCACCTATCATCCCGTAGTTGGAACAAAGACTGTTTGCCTGTTTAGGACTGTTAAGGACTTTAATTAACTAAATCTTAAGGTTTATAATGGGTCCTCAGGCTAGCTAAACATATACTGTTGAGATGCGTTGACATCTGGCAATCATCTTATCCGACGGATAGAGTCTGCGTGTGGCGAGACACGGGACAGAAACCGTTGGAATCTTTACTGTCACGTGCCGCTACGATTATTTCATTTAAGGACAGCTATAGAATTACTCCATGCCTTTATTAGAAAAAACGTTCATCCCTTCCGTTCGGTGACTGGTTGTCGCCTCGAGGCCATGTTCGGTATCACAAGTTTCGAACAATTACAATCGGGCTGGATGGCTACAGTTGTTGAATTACAGCTATGGTAGAATCTAGATTACGATGTTACGGGATTTTCCCAAAATTCCAAACGGAAGGCTCCCGTGTTCTTTCGTCTCCGATTTATATTTGTTCTTGATCTGTCTGGAACCAGTGTGGATACAGCGCAAACTGGCTGGTAAGCGATGTATTTGGCAAGAAACGTGGAGTACCAGGCACATCGTATTGTCGACACATTTCCAACGGTATCGGAGATGCGTGAATGTGAATATTTAATTATGTATATTAAAAACTGCAAGTACCTGGATTTGAATCTATACTGATCTTATATAGCGTAATTCGTATGATCTGCACTGTATTTATCGGCAAATATGGAGTATATCGCGCATCCAGTTGTCGACATATCTGCAATAGAAACAGCGATACGTTGATCTGAGTGTTCAGGCATGAATATGCAAATCTGCAATTACACTGGATTTGACAGGGTTCAGACTTGACGTAGCTCTAACTAGCTGATGTGAACTGTATTTGGCAGGAAATGTGGAGAACAAGGCACATCGTATTGTCTGCATATCTGCATTAGAAACGAAAATAGGTTAGTTTGCATATTTAAGTCTGAAAATGTAAAAATGGAGGGTTTACGCCTGGATTTTACATCGGCCAGAGTTGATGTCAATTTGTCCAACCGTGGGGAGATTTGATCGCGTCGAAGCGTGTCAGCGGGAGACGCAAATTCCCGTTACGATTCTAAGAAACGACACCGCATATTGATCGATCCCCTGATTTCCGTTAAGATAATAGGGTGGTTGCGATGGTATAACTCTGCGACCAACAATGTTATTGATGAGAATTGTGGATCTTGATGTCCGAAATATTGTTATGGAAACATAAAATTTACACTAGTCTTTACTAATAACGTAGACACATTTTTATTTTATAAACGATTTTTAGAATATTTATCGTTACACAGCTGCACGCGTCTCAGCACTTTCTTCCATACCCGACCTTATGTAGACTGTTAACCGACCGAACTGTTTACATTCGTCTGTTTTTCAGTCGCCGCGCACACACATATCTCCACACACTGATATCCACATACAAACATCTCCACTACGCACTCGACCTAGTCCAGCACAAAAATTTTACATATCTCAATACACCTCCTTAATTATTGTGCTGCATATTCATTTCCTTTTGTGAAAATTAAACCATTTTTAAAAGTAATCTAAAATTTTCAAAATTATTTCTCCCTAGAGCCTTCGTTAGAATATCTGCTACATTGTTTTCTGAATTTACTTTTATAACGTCAATCTCTTTATTTTCCCAACTTTCATTTACAAAATGGAAATGTACTTCAATGTACTCATAATTTTTTGTCAAGTTTCCAAATTTTGATATCGCAATCGCTCCAGAATTATCTTCGTAAATTTTTAGTGGTCTCTCGATCATTATTTTGAAATTTTTCAATAATTTCTTTACAAATTTTATTTCACTCACTGCTTCTGACAAAGCTACATACTCGGCGGCTGTTGATGATTTTGTCATGCTGTTTCGCTTTCTCGATTTCCAGTAAATTACGTTTCCGAAAAGTCTTATGATAAATCCCGTAGTAGTCTTGTAGTAGTCTTATGATAAATCACCGTCAACAAAACAATCAATGATTTCAGCGTTCAAATTTCTTTTATAAGTCAACCATAATTTTCTGGTTAAATATAAGTATTACAAAATTCTCAACGCATATTTATAATGTGTCCCGTCGTAACTGTTTTGAAATCGACTTAAATAGTTTACACTATAACTAACGTCTAATCTTGTTCCAGTACTAATATATAATGAAGCTCCTATGAGGTTTCTATAACTTATATCGTCTGAGGCTGACTGTGCGGGTTCTAAATTTAAGCTTTTTTCCTTTGGTGTAAAATATAGTTTACTATTTTCTATATTCTATCGTTTCGCTGATGACTCTATATAACTACTTTGATCTAATTTCATCTCACATTTCTTATTCTCACATTTCGTATTCAATGTTTATTCCTAAGTAAGTCTTTACTTCACCTAAGTCTTTCATCGATTTGTTTGACAATTTATTTTTAATTTCATCTATTTTTCTTTTGTATTTACCACACATTAATAAGTCATCCATGAAGAGAATTAAGTATATAACATGATCGCTCTCATACTTCATATACAAACAATAATCACTCTCACTTCTTTACAAACCTATTTTACATACTTACAAACCTAGTTTACATACTTTCCCGCTTTTATCGGCGTAACCCATAGGTTGTTTTACAAAAACTTCCGATTTTATAGTTCCGTTTAGGAATGCTGCTTCTACATCCATTTGCATAATCATCGAACCATATTGACAACAATAAGATAGCAATAACTTCAGCGTTTGCATTTTTGCCACTGGAGAGTATAAATCTTCCGGTATTTCCTTTTGTTGGAAACCCCGAACAACTAGTCGCGCTTTCTTACGATTATCGGATTTATTCGTATATACCCATTTCAAATCTAATACCTTTTTATCTTTTGGTTTCTCTACTAATTGCCAGGTTTTCATTTTTGACTAAACTATTTATTTCACGATCCATTGCTTCTTTCCATGATCTGCTGTCATCTCCACTTAAAAGCTTCTTCATAGGTTTGAGGACTGCCTGCGCTAACTACATTCACATAAATGAAATATGAGCTCGTTTGGCCATATCTTTGAGGTTTCTTTGTTTCCCGTCCTGGCCTTCTCAAATTATTTTCTATGTCCTCAAATTTTTCTTCTGATTCGTTACTTAAATTTCTCTCCCTTCTTATTACAACCTGCTCGACCTTTTCGTCACTTGTTTCACTTTCATGAATTTCGTTTGTATCCGAATGTTCTCCAAAATCCTGTTCCGTTTCATTATCTGATTCTTCCATTCCTTGAAATCCTACTAAATTATCATTTTCACCTATAAATTCTACGTGTCTTGCAATTATAATTTTATTATTAACTAAGGTCCTATATCCAACGTTTTCATAACCTACAAGTATTCCAATATCTGCCTTTTTGTACCATTTCGAATTTATTTTAATTTCAGATACTCTTACGAAAACTATACTCCCGTACAATCTTAAATTAATTATACTCGGTTTCCTTCTTAACAATATTTCGATTGGTGTTTTATTTTCACATATTTTCGTAATGGTTCTATTTTTTAAGTACACCGCGGTTCTAGCTATCTCCGACCAATATTTAATATTTAGTTTCGAATCATGTAATAAGCATCTAGCGGAATTCGTGATTGTTCTACGGTAGCGCTCAGCTGTTCCATTTAACTAGTGAACATAAGGTGGGCATGGTTCTAGGAAAATTCCCGTTTCCCTAATTAGATTGTACATGTTTTTGTTCATATATTCTTTTCCATTATCGCATCTTAGTCTCTTTATCTTCTTACCAGTAAGATTTTCAACTTTATTTATATAATCAAGGATTCAATCGTAAACCTCATCTTTCGATTTCAAAGTATAAATTAATGCGCACTTCCTATAATCGTCTATAAATGTTAAGAAATATTTAGATCCATCAAACCTGGTATTTTTATGAGGCCCATTTAAATCGGTATGTACCAATTCTAAAATCTCGCGAGCTCTACTACAGTTACTCTGGATAGGTACATTGTGCTATTTATTTTGCATACACGCACCACATTTTAATGGAACTTGCTCCAATTTTTCTGGCATTCTCTCAATTAATTTTTTCTTACACATCGTATCTAAATAATTAAAGTTTACATGTCCTCGGATTCTGTGCAATTTTTCCCTGTTCGTCATTTTTTCTACATTTTTGGCGTGAGATTCTTGCCTTCCAATGTAACTAGTTATTTTATATAAACCATGATCTTTGAATGCGATCCCTATCAACTTTCTATATTTGTTATAGATCTTTGAAGTATTCCCTGCTGAGACTCTCTTATTTTTATTCGTTACTCTCGCATAGCTATCCAAGTTATTATCCATTTCTTCCACATAAAATACATTTGACATTATAATTTTAACCCTTCTTTTGTTTACTTCAAAGTAAACTAAAATTTTTCCAACTTTTGTTCCTTTTAATGTTCTACCGTCTCCTAGTTTTACATTTATCGGGTTCTTTAAGTTTTCGTACTCAATAAAATACGAGTCATCATTTACAATGTGATCTGAACATTCACTATCCAATATCCGAACTATTTTTCGCGTATCGCTGGTATATACAGTGATAGTATCCTTACTATAATCGCGCTGCACTCGCGTTAGGAAGGAGTCAATTCCTTGGTCGTCGTAGTCCTGCTTGTTTAAATAATTTGCGCCTTGTCGACTTGCCCCATTGTAGCGTTGCTGCCAACCTCTGCTCCGTCCTCGTTGACCAAATCCACGCTGAACATATCCTCGTCTTCTCTGGCCAGAACCTCGTCCGCCGCGACCCCTATTCTGCTATGGCTGATTCGCACCTCTTTGCCATTGCGCTCCTCCATTGATTCCGCCTCTGCATGTATTCGTGCAATTTTTTATCACGTGGCCGTACTTTCCACAGCCATGGCACTTTATTTCTCTCTTTTCTCAACTTTGAAGACATTTGACCATTTCCTATCACTTTTACTCTCCCTACTTATTTCCCACATTATAATTTTATTTTTTAAAAAATCACAAGTTCAATCACTTTCTTTCAATGAGTCGATTAAGTCATCAATATAAATCAATGATTCTGGTAGTGTTTTCAGCATGTAATCGAGTTTTTCACGTTCACTTACGTTTGCACCAACACCCTTTAATTCATTTATCGTCTTCTCAAATTCCGTGAAAAATGAACCTGATTCCTCAAAATCTATCAACCTCATCATGTCGAGTCTACTTCTTATACAAAGTTGCAATGCTGTTGATTCCTTCATATACATCTGATCAACTTTTGTAATTATTTTGTAAACAGTGTTTTGATCACCAACAAATTTTAATTCCTCATTTGTTATACTACAATAGATGTAGTTCATCGCCCATTGATTCTTTTCATCCCAATTATCTTTCGCATCCGTGTACATTTTCTCTCGTGTATCCAATTCATAACATTTTTTACACTTTAAATACATTAATATTCTTTTCTTCCACGCTTTGTAATCACGTACATCGAATACTTGCATTTTAGTTTTATCGTCCATTGGCATCTTGTTTCGTCTTTTCATCTTCACCCTTTTTTCAAAAATAGTTCTCCTCACTATACAGATTTCATTTATCTGCTCCGCCAACAGCCTTTTTATCTCTTCAGAACATATTTCCAATTCTTTCAAAATGAACCTTTTTTATACATTCACGCCCGGTTACACGTGGTCCCATAACCTTAAATCTCGTCAACCACGATTTTTGCTACCATGTTGAGAATTGTGCATCCTGATGGCCGAAATATTGTACGCTGGCCATTACTATTGACGTAGACACATTTTTATTTTATAAACGATTTTTAGAATATTTATCGTTACACAGCTGCACGCGTCTCAGCACTTTCTTCCATACCCGACCTTATGTAGACTGTTAACCGACCGAACTGTTTACATTCGTCTGTTTTTCAGTCGCCGCGCACACACATATCTCCACACAGTGATATCCACATACAAACATCTCCACTACGCACTGGACCTAGTCCAGCACAAAAATTATACATATTTCAATATTTATGAAATATGTATTTCCAACAACTTTGTACAACAACACAAGTTAGTAACTCCGCCGTTTAAGATATAGGTGACGAAGAAATGGATTGGTCTTATATGAGTGAATCCGGGTAGATATATTGACTGATCTGAAAACCTAGATTGAGTATGCGTAGATAGGTGGTTTTCGAAGAAGTCATGGGTGTAGAGAGTATTCGAACCGAGATATAACTCGAATTCCCCTCTTACATACTTACGGAGGAAAGATCGGTATGTAGGTAATTTTTGAACAAGGGAAGCTGATTCGTTGTTCACTCTTTTTGTTATGAAAAGGGAGGACAAGGATTCGCGATACCCATTGGGTATGATCAGCGTTAATGAATGAAGATAGGAGGAGTAAGCATCCTACCAACGTGGCTCATGGGTGACCTTGTTCATGGGAAAATCCACACATTTTCATCAGATAAATGTCCGGTTTAATATTATATAATTACCGGTTTTCCCATTATATAACTACCAGCTTTTCAGTAGTTTCTAAGAGCGCACAATAAACATAAGGACTTTTCTAAGAAATACACATCAATCAAAAACATTTAAGAAATTGGACGTGCAAGATGAAAGGGACCATCTAGAATTACTTAAAAAGTCTAAGTTCATGGTGGGTCCTTAGGTTTGATGAGGGTGTGAATAACAAATGACGGCACTATGACAATGGTCTCGGCTCCGGCAACGTTTTCGCGGTCAACGGATGCTGAACTCTACACTACGTTAGCGTCTAAGTTGCACTACATGTTAGAGCAAGGAGCAATTACTACGTATAAGAAAGACAGGTCGATTGCTGATGAGATCGCACTAGAGAGTGTCGTCTCTCCATCACGGCGACGCTGTCCAAGAAAACTATGATGGGTGTGCCTATGGTCACAAAATCATCGGATTCGTGGAGAAAAGTCTTCGTTCAGAGAATGAGGGAAATTGGCGTTACTGTTAATTGGTCAATTTCCATGTTGGTGGTTAGGAAAGGGTGCTAGCCGCCCTCAAGAGAGAGTTCGAGAAGAGGAAGCGTCGTTCGTGAGAAACATAGATTTCTCCTATTTTCTCGTAGTTGGAACTAGGACTGTTTGTCGGTTTGAAGGACTTTAGTTAAACAAATCTTAAGATTTATAGCGGGTCCTCGGGATAGCAGAACATGTACTGTGGAAACGTGTCGACATCTGGCAATCATCTTATCCGACGGATAGAGTCTGCGTGTGGCGAGTCACGGGACAGAAACCGTTAGAATGTTTACTGTCACGTGCCGCTACGATTATTTCATTTAAGGACAGCTATAGAATTACTCCATGCCTTTATTAGACAAAACGTTCATCCCTTGACCGCGGCTACGTTCGGTGACTGGTTGTCGCCTCGAGGCCAAGTGCAGTATCACAAGTTTCGAACAATTACAATCGGACTAGATGACTACGATTGTTTAATTACAGCTATGGTAGAATCTAGATTACAATGTTACGGGATTTTCCCAAAATTCTAAACGGAAGGTTCCCGTGTTCTATCATCTCCGATTTATATTTATGCTTGATCTGTCTGGGACCAATCTGGATATAGCGCAAACTGGCTGGCAAACGATGTATTTGGCAAGAAATGTGGAGTACCAGGCACATCGAATAGTCGACATATCAGCAACAGCAACGGAGATACGTGGAGTTGAATATTTGAGTCTGAATCTGCAAAACAACAATTACACTGCATATAACAGAGACCAGAGTCGATGTTCTGGCGCGCAACACATCCGCACTCCATCCCGCGCGGCTTGGCATCCAACGGTCCACGTGCCATCCTTCGAATCCTCCATAGGCCCAAGGACCAATCATAAAACCGAAATCCCAACTGCATTGTTCGCACACATGGTCTAAGTCAATCTGTTTGCCCGAAAAGACTTTCTAATTCTAGAAGTGTTTTCGGTCGGTTTTTAGAAAGGTCCTTGGGTTTATTACGCCCTCTTAAGAATTACGGAGAAGGCGGGTATTGGCCTAACGAAAAAAGCGGACATCTACCTAACGGAAAATCTGAGATTTCCCATAAACAATGTCGCCTAGGACCCACGTTGGTAGGAGGCTTCTTCCTCCTCTCTTCCTTTCTAACATTAGTCATAACCAATCGGCATCGCGGATCATTGCCCTCACTTTCCTAACTAACAATATAATCAACGAATCCGCGTTCTTCGCTCAAAGGGCACACCAATACCGAGCTTCGTACTCACATCAGAATAAACTTTAGAGTTACATCATCTCTCACGGTGACTAGAGTTCCTGCAATCCCTATAACTCTTACCGTTCCTATATCTCTCAGAGTTCCATCGTCTCTCGCGGTGACTAAAGTTCCTGCAATCCCTATAACTCTCACCGTTCCTATATCTCTAAGAGCCTCCTATTTCTCTCACAGTATCCAGAAGTCCGACAGCTCCTACAGCTCTCACGGACCTAGAGCTCCTATAGCTCACACTCTCATCTAAGAATAATCCATTTCTTCGTTATCTGTATCTTAAGCAACGGCGTTCTTACTCAGTGTGATTGTATAAATCGTTGGAAATACATATATTTTTTATAACTTTGTGACCCCCAGTGTTATACCACAACGACTACACCTATTATCCTAAGCGAAATACGGGGATCGAACTATCCGTGGAGTCGATTATTCCAATCGTAACGGGAATTAACGACTCCCATTGACGCGTATTCAAACGAACGCGTCTCGCCGCGATAGCTCGAAAATACAGTCGACGTAGCGCAAACCGAATAAGTACTGTATTTGGATGTAATTGTGGAGTATAGCGCGCATCGCATTTGCGATATGTATCCAATAGCAGCGCTGATACGTTGGTTTGAACATTTAGGCATGAATATGCAAAACAGCAATTACGCTGAATCTGTCAGTGACCAGAGAAGACGTAAGACAGAAGAGATGATAGAATCGGAAGATGTGCTCTGTGCTCACCAGCAAATCAGGAGCATAACGCTCACCGAATTGTCGTCATATCTGCCATAGAAACGAAGATACGTTGCTTTCGATATTCAAGCATGAAAATGCTAAACTGCTATTATGGTGTATTTGACAGGGACAAGATTGAACAAAACGCTAACCTACTGATGTGCGCTGTATAGGACATCAGTTGTCAAATATAACGCGCACCGAATTGTCTGTAAGTGTGCCATAGAAACGGAGATGCGTTGGTTGGAATATTTAATACTGAATATGTAAAGCTGCAAATACGCAGGGTTCGGCTGGGTCCCGATTTTACATGTATCAAACGGAATAACGTGCACTGTGTTTGGCAGCAAATTTGGAGTATAACGAGCCTCTAATTGTAGCCATATGTGCCGTAGAATAGGAGATACGTCGGTTTGAATACTTAATCCTGAATATACGAAACTGCAACTACGCTGGATCTGGCTGGGTCCAGATTTTACATAGCGTAAACCGGATGATGTGCACTGTACTTGGCATCAGATGTGGAATATAACGCGCATCGCATGATCAATGTTTCTGGAAAACAAGCGGAGATACCTTGATTCGAATATGTAAGCATTAATATCCAAAACTGCAATTTCGATGGATTTCTCCGAGTCCAGTCTTGACAGTGTGCAAACGGGCTGATGTGAGCTGTATTTGGCAGCAAATGTGCAGTATTACGTACATCCTATTGTCGACGTACCTACAATGGATACGGAGATACTTTCACTTGAATAGCAAGGCTTGAATATACAAAACTACAAATACGCTGGATTTGACTCGGTCCGGATTTAACACGGCTTAAACCAGATGAAGCGCTCTGCGTATGGCAGTCAATGTGGAATATAATGCGCATCGTATTGTCGACATATGTGCTATTGAATCGGAGTAACGTTGATTTGTATATTTAAGCCCGAACATACAAAATTGCATTTGGGCTGGATTTTGCAGGGACCAGAGTTGACACGGCGCAATCGAGCTGATGGGCAATGTAACTACAGCAAATGCGGAGTACAAGGGGTATGGAATTGTCGACATATGTGCAAAAGAAGCGGCGAGTCTTTGAATGCGATATTTAAGCATTAACAACAAAAACTACAATTACGCTGGATTTTACAGGGTCCAGAGTTGACATAGCACAGACCGGCTGATTTGGCATCATATGTGGAGTATTCTGCGCATCGAATAGGCGACATAGAAACCAAGATACGTTCATTTGAATATGTAATATTTGAATATTTCGCCTGAAAATGCATAATTGCGTATACGCTGAGTTTGGCTGCGCCCACACGTTACATAACTCAAACCAGATAATATACATAGTGTTTGGCAGCAAAAGTGGCGTATATCGCGCATCGAATTGTCGGCATATCTGCAATGCAAACGGCGATACGGTGATTTGAATAACTAATCATGAATATGCAAAGCAGCAATTTCGCTAGGTTTGACAGAGACCGGAGTTGACATGGTACAAACCAGCAGATGTGCGGTGCACATGACATCGGATGTGAAATGTAACGGGCATCGCTTTGTCGCCATATGTGCAATAGAAACGGAGATACATTCATTTGAATATGTTAACCTTAATTTGTAAAACTGCAATTACGCTTGATATGTCGAGGACCAGAGATGATATAATAGCACGAGCCAGCTGATCTGAGCTGTATTTGGCAGTCAATGAGGAGTATATCTCGCATCTAATTGACGACAAATCTGCAATTGCAGCGATGATACATTGTAGTTAATATTCAATAATGGGCCTATTACGATACAGATAGTATTATCGTGACTGAAACACATTGCCGTCTCAGTAAAATCATTTTATTTCAAGCTTCGCGCTACAGTTCTGAATCCGGACAAGACCGTTTCAAGTTCTCGCAAGAGCAAGCAGTCAAATTAAGGTATTTACACGAGTTAGAGTCTAATACATTTTATTGGTCCAACATCGATGGGGCGATCTCGCATCGAAATTTTCAGAGGACCGCGTAACCTTCCAACGACGACCGCCGTACGAGCAGCGGATAAACTTATTTCGTGCCTTAGGTTGCCCTCACCACGTCCTCTACTTCTTGATTCTTGGTTGGTAGCTTTAGCGGCTGCAGGTCCGAGAAATTGCATCTTGACCCGCTTGCTCGCATGTCGCATGTGACGTCTCACTTTCCGCCGTAGACACTTGTCGGATCTACAAACGTTGAACCATTTGCGCGAGACAAGCGCGGCGCTCTGCAGGGACGAGGGATCCAATTTTCGAAGTATCAAGTGCGATACCTCCAGTGGTAGTTCGGAAATGATATCTACTTTACTTGGCACGAACAAACCAACGACGCGTAGTAGAGATCTAAAAAATTCCATGTTGCTTCTACTGTTGCGCGAGCGCGACTGACGGTTTGGCTAAGAGTGGAGGCTTATATATGTGCTGTTCGTCACGGTGCACTGCGAGTTCCGGTTCCGGGTGAGAGTGCTGGTCAGGCAGAATCGATGGTATGTGCATGTATTTTCACTTACATCGGGTTCACATTATGATTAGAGTTAGAGGCGCGAAACGGATCTTCATTTGGTTTAGACGTTGTAGTTATGCAATAGAGCAGATATTTACTAGTGTAAATTTGATTGTTATATAATTTGACAAGTAGTCGTGGTAATTAGGTACTCGAGAAGCTAATGACAATGATCCTGGGTTCAATAACAAAGCCGCGGTCAACGGGATAACAGAATTCGTTTTCATCCTGATTCCAAGTTGTACCATACTTCCTTATCTACGACATAGGTAGGACTGGATATAGGTAGATGGATATACGATATATACTGGATATACGATATAGGTAGGACTGAAGAAACTCTTTGTCAAAACATAGAATATCCACCGAGTGTTAAGGCTCTTTGTAACTGGCTAATGTGACCTCACGAGAGAATGATTTTCCGGCACGATGATACTGCAGAGGAAAACTATGATGGGTGTGTCTAAGGGCACCAGAACATCGGATTCGTGGAGAAATGACTTCGCTCGGAAAGAGATTGTAAGTGACGTTACTGTTAATTGGACAATTTCCATGTTGATGGTTAGAGAAGGATGCTAGTAGCCCTTGAGGGAACGTTGCTAGCGGGAAGCGTCGTCCGTGGAAAAATAGATTTCACCTATCATCCCGTAGTTGGAACAAAGACTGGTTGCCTGTTTAGGACTGTTAAGGACTTTAGTTAACTAAATCTTAAGGTTTATAATGGGTCCTCAGGCTAGCTAAACATATACTGTTGAGATGCGTTGACATCTGGCAATCATCTTATCCGACGGATAGAGTCTGCGCGTGGCGAGACACGGGACAGAAACCGTTGGAATGTTTACTGTCACGTGCCGCTACGATTACTTCATTTCAGGACAGCTATAGAATTACTCCATGCCTTTATTAGACAAAACGTTCATCCCTTGACCGCGGCTACGTTCGGTGACTGGTTGTCGCCTCGAGGCCATGTTCGGTATCACAAGTTTCGAACAATTACAATCGGACTGGATGACTACAATTGTTTAATTACCGCTACCGTAGAATCTAGATTACAATGTTTCGGGATTTTCTCAAAATTCCAAACGGAATGTTGCGGTGTTCTTTCATCTGCGACTTATATTTATGTCGCTGGTAGTTCTTACGCATTAGCTCATCGACGGCATGGCTGGGAACGATCAGGGAAGCGAACTTTTCTGCCCGCGCGCCTGGAGTGATGAATTCCAGAGTCGTCTTCGTTTTGCTCATCTCAAACATCAGGTGGTATTATTACTTCGCGATTTTCGCTGTAATGGTGTTCAATGTTACCGTGCAATAAAAATTCACGCATTTCGGACGGTCTAAGGGTACGATTACGTTCTTGTTGCTAACTTCAATCGCAATGGTCCCTTTTGCTCTCGATATAAATTGATGCGGTCCGCCGTAGGGTGGTTGTAAGGGGTATCCGATGGCATCGTGACGTAGAAATACGTAAGACGATGTTTCGAGTGGAACACGGAGGTTTCTTTTTCGCCGTGTCGCGTAATCGGATGAGGCCTGATCTTTTCTATTCGTAGTTTTGGACGGCTTCCGTATTTCGACTTGGCCTGTTGCTTCGTTGGTACACAGAATTCTGCCGGCAATCGTATGCCGGTGCCATAAACCATTTCGGCTGTCGTCGTTTTCACGTCCGTAATAACTGTTCGTATGCCAAATAAAACTGTTGGAAAGATTTCTACACAGTTGCTCGTATCGTGGCATTTGATTGCTGCTTTTAGTTGACGGTGCAGGCGCTCTACCATCCTGTTGGTCGCGGGGTGATAGGCTGTCGTTCGTAAATGCCTAATGCCCAGGAAGAGGCATAATTCGTTAAATATGTTTGATTGGAACTGGCGTCCTTGATCGGTCCTTATCCTTAAAGGTACGTCGAAACGGAATATCCACGAGGAAAGGATGGCTGAAACAACGGTTGCCGCCTCTATGTCGGCGATGGGAACGGCTTCGGTCTAACGCGAAAAACGATCGATTTTCGCCAGGCAATGTAGGTATCATAGCGTACCGTGTCTGGGGGGGTTTGTCATAAGGTCATCGACGTCCTGTAGCTGTTGATCGCTGAGGCATTTGCCCAGCGTCACGTTCCTAATTATGCTCTAGCAGTTTATGTTTCTCTAGGCAAGTTGTTTGAATGAACTGTAATTTATACCTGTTAAATCAGTGTATACTTAATTGAACCAGCCCGATGATCCTAACAGAAATAAGGTTATCGATCTGTTCGTGGCTGTTAGGAACATGATACATTTACACTGTACATGTGAATGTGCGTGTAAGCGTCAGAGGACGTCGAGGCCTTAGTTGGGACAAAAGACAAGAGTCAGTCGTTTCAAGTATCTGGAAGAGTTGGTTGGCAACAAGGGTGCGTGCGAGTAGGATTTCGAGGTCTTTAGAGTATAAGATATATGTATAACTGTTGTGTGCTAAATAAAGGGAATTATTTGTATTTCCGAACCCCTTCTATGTCCTTACAGTGGCGTCGATTATCTGATGGTAACGGTTACGACTCTCGTTTACGCGAAACATAGTTGATTTTGTTTAAATGCTAGATATAGTTTCACGTGAGTAGGGGCAGAAGGAAAGAAGGGTATACACGAATCATTTATAAACCACTTAAGAAGTATGGGCGAAAATGATTTGAAAGAGTATTTCTTTACTCAACTTGCCTTATTTTCATATTGCTATTATAACATAAATGTCATGGTAGAAACCCGGATGATAAATAAATGGCTTATTTCGTTAAACAAATTATTGCCTTTCTGAATTAAATTAGATACTTTCAATAATCCTCAACTACGAAATTTATGTTGACTCTTCTATAAATGGTGCATGCCTGTCAGTGAGATATTATAAGAACGAAGAGTTTACCATTAAAACTTTAAGATTTCGACAAAAGTTTTAAAGCGTAGGCGTCACTGTGTAGGTACGTAGGTAGGTAAATTGAGGTCAACCGGATGTAGAGTTAGTGCCGCATTGACTACGCTGGTCTTTACCTTTCTCTCATTGCGTTCGTCAGATAATAAATATAATTTACATGTTATTATAAACTGTATTATAAATTATTATAAATTTTTGTACATAATATATATTGTTGAGGTAAATAAATTCAAAATTGAGGGAACAACGAATTCAAGTATTATCCTGTGCTTTCGGGTTACTATTGGTGGCGGGGCAGTAGCCGCTTGGGGTACGTGGGCGTTGCCTCTGGGCCGCTTCGGTCAATCTCACTCCGCGAGTAGTTGGGAACGGCTATGTCGAAGTCAGTTATGAAAGTGCGCAGTGGTTTCTCAGTCTGATTCGTGTATTTTCCATGTATGTCATATCAGATTTCTTGGATATTATTTCGTCACAGTGTAAAATGTGTCTTTTTTATACTTGCGAACTGGTTAATTCTATCGTTGTTACTGAATATTATAATATTCTGGTACATTAGTGTATTTGTAATGGTATAGAATGGATTCGGAAATACAAATAATTCCCTTTATTTAGCACACAACATTTATACATATATCCTATACTCTAAAGACCTCGAAATGCTACTAGCACGCACGCTTTTTGTCAACCGGCTCCTCCAGATACTTCTAACGCCTGACTCTTGTCTTTTGTCCCAACTAAGGCCTGGACGTCCTCTGACGCTTACACGCACATTTACATGTACAGTTTAAATGTATCATGTTCTTAACACGCCTCCTTACATTTATACTGTACACTTAATCGTATTTACATGCTTTGACGAATTACGTAACAGAAACTTTAACACTTATTGCTTTATCTACATTCCTCTTAGTTTACATTCATCCATGACCTAAACCTATCGAATTTCTCTCTACGCTGTGCCTTCGCAAAAATATCCGCAGTATTTTCGCCTGTAGTTACTTTAAATATGTTTATCTTATTCTCCTTTAAGCACTCGTGAACGTAGTGCTAATGAACTTCAATGTGTTTAGAATTTTTTGTAAAATTTCCGTGCTTTGCTATACTTATCACTCCAGAGTTATCCTCATAAATTTTTACAGGGTTATCGTCTAGATTTACATTGAAGATTTTCATAATTTCCCTAATGGACATTAATTCACTCACCGCTTCCGATAGAGCTACATACTCTGCATACGTCTAGTCTTTTGTCACACACCTTTGTTTTTTAGACTTCCAACCAATTACATTTCCATACAATCTAATTACATATTCAGAAGTCGATTTCCTTTCTAAATGATCTCCTGCCTAATCAGCGTCCACATAACAATCCATCGTTTCACATTTTTCGTTCCTTTTATAATCTAATCTTAAATCTCTATTCCGGTACAAATATTTCAATATTTGCATAGCATATTTAAAGTGTGTCTCATCACAACAATCTTGAAATCTACTCAAATAATTCACACTATAATTTATATCGGGTCTGGAATTTTCACTAATATACAACAATGCGCCAATTAAATTTTTGTATCCAATATCCTCTCTATTTATCTCAGCTTTTTCAATTCTTAAGTTGGTCTCCATAGGTGTACAGTACAATTTGCTATTTTGTAACTTACATTTGTTTGCTAATGATTCAATGTATTTCTTTTGGCTTAATCTTATTTCATTTTTGAAATAATCATAGTCTATATTTATTCCAAGATATTCTTTGACTTCATCTAAATCTTTCATTTCAAATCTATTAGTTAATAAGTTCTTTACCCTTTGTATCTTCCTTTTATTTTTACTACAAATTAGCAAATCGTCTACATACATTAGCAAATAAACAACATTTTCTCCCTCTCCATGTGTATATAGGCACAACTCTATGTTATTCTTCTTAAAACCTAATCTCGTCACATACTTATCAAGACACTCATACCACTCCCTTCGACTTTCTTTTAACCCATAAAGCGCTTTCGATAGTTTACAAACTCTATTCGTTCCGTCCGCATATCCCTTTGATTGATTTACATATACCTCCGAGGTTACTTCACCATTTAAAAAAGCAGTTTCTACATTCATTTGCTCGATAATTAATCCATTTCGACAACAATATGTTAGCAATATCTTAAAGGTCTGATTACTCGCTACTGGGGAGTATATGTCATCAGCTATGTTTCTTTGTTGGAATCCTCTTACCACTAATCTAGTCTTATACCTGTCATCTGATTTTCTCGTGTAAACCCATTTTACATCTAATACGTCTTTGCCTTTTACCCTTTCCAACAATTTCCCAGTTTTATTCTTATAAAGTCATTCCATTTCCTTATCCATAGCTTGTTTCCAATCTTCACTATCTTCGCAACAAATCGCCTCCTCAAATGTACAAAGGATATCTACTCTACAATAATTTGCATGGATTTCACTAATGTTTTCTTTTTCTGGATATCTTACTGGAGTTCTCTTATTACGTGTAGATCTTCTAGGGATGTTTATGCTTTCAAGACTGTTATCATTTTCATCTTCCCTATTTTCTAACTCTTCCTTATTCATGTTTACCAATAAATCATTATCCTCAATGTCATCGTTATCTTTATCGAATGAATTCTCCACAAAACCGATACATTTTGTGTCTGTTTCTATGACCTCTACATGTCTCGCTATTGTTGTTTTCCCACCTAATAAGACTCTGTAACCTACTTCACTATATCCAAACAAAATTCCCATATCTGCCTTCTTATCCCATTTTGAAACTCTCTTTTGTTCTTACAAAAACTTTACTTCCATATAGATGTAGATTTTCAACACTCCCGAAGAATATTTCCAAAGGTGTCTTTCTCTCTATTGTATTTGCCAGTATTCGATTTTTCAAGTATACCGCTGTCCAATCAATTTCCAGCCAGTACATTTTATGTACTTTCGCTTCCGCTAACAAGCAACGCGCCATGTCCATCACTGTTCTATTATACCTTTCCGTTGTCCCGTTTAATTCATGTACGTAGGTTGGGCAATTATTTATTCTGATACCTTTATCCCTAGCAAATTTATAAATTCGATTATTCAAGTACTCTTTTCCATTATCACATCTGAATATTATAAACCTCTTGCCAGTTAAATTCTCGGCTTCATTTACAAACTGTACGAAACAATCAAAGACCTCATCTTTTGATTTTATACAATAACTTCTAGCTATTTTGCTATAACTATCGATAAATGAGATGAAATGTTTCTCTTCATTGAATTCGGTAGTCTTAAAACCGCACACGTCCGAGTGAATAATTTCCATTATCTCCATAGCCTTGGTTCGATTATTTTTGAATGGTAAATTTTGCATTTTCCTTTCCATACACACCCTACATTTCAAAAATTCCTTTTTAAATTCATTCGTTATACCAGTAACTAGCTGCTCTTTACCCAAAATATTTAAATATTTAAAATTTACGTGTCCTAGCATCCTATGCCATCTTTTCCTTTTACTCATATCACTACGTTCGGCGCTGTTTGCTAAGTGCTCCTTCCCTTTCAATATACTTTTCATTCTATATGTTCCCTTTTCTTTAACCGCTACCGCTGTAAGCTTATTGTCCTCATCTATTACTTTTGCAATATTTCCTATTGAAATGACCTTGTTCCTATTATCTGTTAACTTGCCTAAACTAATCAAGTTTGCGGACATTTCTTTCGCGCAAAAAACATTATCCACATTTATTTCATTTTGCATTCCAAATGCTTCAAAATAACTTATAACATTCCCTAATTTTGTTGCCTTTCGATCTATTATCGCCTAAATATATATTTACCGGTTCTTTAAGGTCAATACATTTATCGAAATAATTTACGCTGTTTATTATGTGATCTGTGCAACCGCTATCTAATAGCCACATTACTTCATTATTACTTATCTCGTTCGCCTCGCCGCTGTGTGCTGCGTGTGCCGTTGCTATCCATGTGCTTTATCTTGAGATACCATGCTCGCTCGTGCCGGTTGTTGACTGACGATGGAAATTTCCATGTCCCCTGCTCGTATTTCCTTTGTTTCCTCCTCCTCTGCTGCGACAACGTGTTGACCCAAGCCAAAAACTGATACTGTTTCCCACTTCGACGCCATTTTGACACTCTCTCGCAAAATGTCCTACTCTTCCACATCTGAAGCATCCTTCCTTTTTTGCAGAATAGGCGTTGGTTTGCATTTCTCCTCGATTGGACTTATTTTTCTTCTCCGCTATTTCAATTTTATTTTTTACATACACTGCCGTTTGATTTTCGGCTTTCAGTGCATCTACTATATCCGCTATGTAGCTGTATTCTTCGGGTAACGTAATCAGCATGTAAGTTAGTTTTTCCCTCTCACTCACTTGTGCGCCAGCACGTTTTAATTCGTTTATTAATTTTTCGAAACCGCTAAATAACGATGCTGAATCACTGTAGTTCTCAAGTTTTATCTTTTCCAATCTCCTTCTGCATACGACCTGTAGTGCCGTCGACTCTTTCAAGTTTCATTTCATCAAACTTTTTTACTATCTCATACGCCGTTTTTTCTTCTCTAATATATTCCAATTGTCTGTTTGTGATGGCACTATAAATTATATTTATTGCCTTCGGATCCTTTTTGTCCCAGTCTTCACTGTCTGTTTCTGTCTTCACCCTAGTTGTGACAACCTCGCATTCTCTATACTTGAGAAACGTTGTTATTCTTTGCTTCCAAGTACCGTAAATATTCATCGAAAATAGGTATCATGATTTCCAATCTCTCCATTTTAAATGATTCCTGATCAGTTACTCAAGCGTTCCTACGTGCTCGAAGTGTATTTTTCCTCTTTGTAACCTTTGAACGTTTCTTTCTTTACTGAAGACTCACTCGATCTAACTCGCAATATTGAAAACCATGCACTAAAATAACTGGCAAAACTATGAACCACGCTCTGCTACCATGTAAAGATATAGAATGGACTCGGAAATACAAATAATTCCCTTTATTTAGCACACAACAGTTATACATATATCTTATACTCTAAAGACCTCGAAATCCTACCCGCACGCACGCTTGTTGTCAACAGACTCTTCCAGATACTTCTAACCACTGACTCTTGTCTTTTGTCCCAACTAAGGCCTGGACATCCTCTGACGCTTATACACACATTCACATGTACAGTGTAAATGTATCATATTCCTAGCAGAATTGTTATGCGACTGATGCATCAACATACCATGCAAGAAGAATTGGAAACTAGGACAAAAAGGAAGAGCTTTGAAAGAGATACATATAGTCATAGTAAACGACAAAAAATTCGTAGATGTTCAAGTGAATCTGACGAGGAGGATGTTGATGAAAAGGTAGTTGACAATAGAAGAATACAAGTAATAACACAAGAGTCAAACAATCTCCTCGATAACGGCAAAAGTATGATGCGAATGATGGGATATAAGGCGGTTACGGCCTCGGAAATAATGAACAAGGTCGTTTAGAGTCAGTTCAAGCACCTAGACAGCATGGTCGCAGAGTCTTTGGACATCATGTTCCTGGACATGAAGATTCAGGTCTTAAATGGAATCCTGCAGAGGAAGTTATAAAGTTTGTAAAAGATATGAAATGGTGATATGAAAAGTTGACCACAGATGATGAAATTGATTTCTGTTGTGAAGATATAGTGAAAACTGTTATCAATGCGAAAACGGTATTCGCCCATTTGGATGACGTTGATGTGCGTCGAGCAAGGACACGTTGTAATCCTCATGAAACAATTCGTGGTGCATTTTTTTTAAATCGTGCTACTGTTAAAACTGCAAATACAGATAGAGCATGTAACTTTATGTTTACTAACCCAAAAGGTTTGAGGGAGAATGGGCTGCTATACTTTGCAGATGTATGTGCTGGACCAGGAGGTTTTAGGGAACATGTTCTATGGCGAAAGAAATGACGTGCTAAAGGATTTGCTCTTACTTTAGAAAATGAACATGATTTCAAATTAGAAGATTTTTATGCGGGTCCTTGTGAAACATTTCATCCATACCACGGACCAAAGGAAAGTGGTGATGTCTTTGACCCAGAAAATGAAGAGGCATTTACAAATCATATAATGCAGCATACCCATGGCAAAGGAGTACATTTTGTGATGTCTGATTGAGGATTCTCAGTAGAACGACAAGAAAATGTACAAGAAATTCTTTCAAATCAACTGTATCTTTGTCGATGTTTAATAGCATTGATGGTTGAAAGAGAGGGTGGTGATTTTGTGACAAAATTATTCAACCTTTTTACACCCTTTAGTGCTGGTTTAGTTTATTTAATGTATCGCTGCTTTGAAGAAGTTTGTATTTTTAAACCAAACTCTTCTAGACCAGGAAATTCAGAAGGTTACATAATATGTAAGAAGAAACGATCTGGGGTACAAGATGTTGTTGAATATCTGAAGCATGTTAATCGTCTGCTTTTAAAAGGTGGTGTAAATGACGACGTTTTACAACTAGTATCATATAATGAATTAAAAAGAGAGAAACAATTTGTTCAATATCTACGTGCTTCTAACAAAGATTTGGCCGGAAAGCAAATACTCGACCTGTGTAAAATTGCAGCATTTTATGCGGATAATACTCTTGTTGAGACAAAACAAGCTGATATGCGCAAACAATATCTAGAGTATTGGAATTACCACCAAATACACTTGTAAACGCAGAGGTTGTATATGAAATAACTAAGGAGTTTATATATCAGCAAAAAGTACTTGCATTGCATATTATAGATGCATTCTACTTAGGAGAAGTGGACATTAGCAAAAAATATTTGAGGAGCAGGTAAGCAACTGAATCTTATTGAGTTCAATAATAAACTTTTAGATTTCCAGTAATGAAATGTTTTTTCAAGGAGTACGTTCATGTAATACTAATGTATGACTGTTGTTTAAAGGAACGAGGAAGCGACGTTGTTCTGTGAAGCTTTGTGGAAACCAGCAGGAAATAACTATACTCGAATACGTGCCAAAGATCTACTTCCTGTTGGTACATATATCTGTGAAAAGTTGCGAGTAACACAGCGTAAAATGAAAAATAATTCCGATGCCATAGTATACGAACTTCCAGAAAAGACATTAGATGTTAATGGTTATAATAAGGGCAAATTATATTTCATACAACAGAGTGTAATATTTTTAAGAAGCACCGGAAATCCTTGGAATCGGTATGTCAGTAAAACACATTCCATAAAGTATGTCTTTAATTGAAAAACAAACGAGAAGCTATTCGACCTTCATAGACCAAGTTCAGCAGAAGCAAGTTTCGTTAAATCTTTTAAAGGTCGCCTTATTTGTCATTGGCCTAATGATTCATCACTTACTATAAACAGATTTGCAAAATTTATTAAAGATAAGTGTCCGGCATACAATACGTGCTTAGAATATTAAAACTACAGGCTGTACATATATTCGTACACGACTTGATCCGCATAGATGTCAAACAGATTAATTCCGTTAATTTGACTGTTATTTCAAATATGAAATACTTGTGATATATTTCAGTATTTAGCATTATATTTGTATAGAAATAGAAGTGTAGCGGTACATGTGTCATAGGACAAAGCAAATAACGTCGTTGTCGCCTCGAAGTACCTAGACCGCTGAGCTGCAATTAATGTAAAAACAATGTCACCGCAACCAGCAATTGTCGTCAGGTAGGCAAATACGAATTCTTTTAACCCCCCCTCCCCCGGCGACTAGTATAGGTAGCCTTAACTCAAATACATCTGACGCTTACAACAACAAAGACTCCGTTATTAGTCCACATGACCTTCGTCCTCTTCACACACGACAACTACAGAGGTAATACCGGAAAATATAATTAATAAGATGGTCTTCTGAGTGGTTTAATTGCAATACTATTTGGGATGAAATATACTTTTTCAAATCATATGCGGCATTTCGTATAATAACTGAATGGTTATAGGAAAGAATGATGACGTTAAACTGTACGATACGATTGCATAGCATATTTTATAATTGTATAACAAATATTTCCCGCAGGGAGGGCTCGCTTATGTGAGCCTATGAGGGCTGGCAAACCCACTTTCCCGAAGCCAGGGGGACCGTCGGGACAAGGGTCCCGCTTACGTGAGTCCCTGTGTACTCCGCAGGGAAGGTCGTCGGAGGTGTAAGGCGTTTAATTACTATTACATCCTCTCTACGTGGCCTTGGGCAGTAGCGCACCCACGATCCTGATGCCAAGGATGGGACCGCCGGGATAAGTTCCCGGGTACAAAAGTACCTTGAGGCCCCCGCTTACGTGAGTCCCATCTGGAACTGCCGAGATCGGTTAGCAGGTCGCTGGCCGGCTGTCACGTGGTCGTACATCCATACGATAGTCCCACCAACGACTAAGGTTGGTACCACGGGCGATCGAGTTACAGCCCGGAGGGAGAAGCGACCCCTCTGATCGGCCAATTAATGGGTATGGACTCGTGGTGGCAGTGGTTGATGGACAAGATGCTGGCAAGAGGGCCGATTTAAGGTGGAGACTCCACCGAATGGACTTCGGCGGATGAGCAGCGTCCCACCTGCTCCGAAACCGTACTGGTGAGACGGGATGGCTTAGAATGTGCCCCGTTCGACCTGATACGAGCGACAGCTCCTGCAGGCTAAGCTGATCCAGGGAGCAAGGTATTGGGTGCCTTGTGCGATGGTTGGGCGTAATCTCAACTCCTATGGTCCTAGGGGGCCCGGCTACTGTGTGGAATTATAATCGAGGAAAGCACCCGTTACCAAAAGACAATGCTATTTGTATAACAAATATTTAGTCGACACAATTTGTCTTTATTTGGAATGATTAGATACCTGCTTGTGGCAGCTGCTCCCATAATAGAATAAGTTGCAGTACCTTAGTCTACAATCCATTACTTCCCAACATCAATATTTGACTCAGGTCTTTTATAATGAAATATGTAGAGGACAGGGTATATGGGACTTTTGACCGTCAGACTTATTTGAGGTTATCGATTGTCGTCGTAATCGCCGAATTTACTTAAAATAATAAGGTAAGGTACAGCCTATGGGCCCTGAGTCGTAGATACAATGTGTAAAAATATTCCATAAATGTTCGTCACGAAATTCAGCAGATCGCTCGTTGATACTCGTAGGTATTCGAAGATACTTTACTCTTTGGGTTGCCTCGGTTTACTTATACTGGTCGGGGCGGAAGTCGGAAGATTCAAAATCGACTTTGTTCGAAGTAGCGGCAACATTTTTATGCTCCGAGTGTATTTACTTGTATCCTTACGATCCTGATACTCCGAGGCAAAATAACAATAGGATTTGAATTTCCCCCTGGCTCATATGCCGCAACAAATTTTTATAGTTTGTGCTCATGTATAGGTACTTATGAACTATCTAAAATATATAATAAGCTGAAGTACTGTAGGGAAGTAATTTACAGTGTTACTAGGTTTGGTTACATATTTCAATATCGTTCACGCCATCGCAAAAGCTAGTATGATGCTGCGTCGGCGTATATGCACACGGGGAGGTGATGGACGAGGCGAGGATGATAGCCTCCCGCGAAGTAGCGCCTGGCCCTGACGGAGTCCCGTGACGGGTATGATGGGAGATGATGCGGGTCATGGCACCTAGACTGCGACTTCTATTTACATCGTGATCGAAGGAGGGTGCCAACCCTCGGATATGGCGCACGGCGAGGCTGGTATTGCTTCGGAAGGGGGGACGACCAGCCCTTGTATCGTCCGGTATGCCTATAGGATGAAGTGTGCAATTTCTTCCAAAGAATCATTGCCAGAATCATTGTACTGTTCTCAGTCGAAAATGTTCGTGAGATGTCAACAACGACTTTTGGCATCAATGACGTAGTGTAGTGATAACTACACTATCAGCTAGGGCCATCTATAGGCAAATTCCGGTTTCATATTTACAGACCTGATACGCTCGATTTGACAGGGATCAGTGCGGATGTCACGTAAAATAAAAGAGAAATTTTGTAAGAAGAAGAAAACTTTATTTTTACTTCGTTTATACAATTATAAGACACTTCCGAGCTCTAGCCGTGACCGTACGAGAGTGAGTCTCTTACAATCTTTTTACATTCGGTCATCTGTTCTCTCATTATCCCCACTACCCTGTAGGCATACGTGACCGTTGCTACGCTTCTGGAACATTTGGTGGAAGGACCGTTAGGCCATAAATGAATCCTCAGGTACTCCGCCAATATACATTGTCGCCAAGGTCGCCATGTGTTTCTCTCGTCGGTCCATCGGGTTCGAAGTATGCCGACCGGGACACCATCCTGCCCGCGGTATGTGTGTGTGTCCTGGTCTCTGATGTGATTTACGTTACATACCTCCCTTCTTAGATTGATTTTGGTCCTCCAAAATCTCAGTGTTTCTTCAGGATTGTTTTATGGAGGCTAATTGGCTAAAAAGTGTGTTTTCTTCTTTGTCTTAATCAACAAGACAAAACAAAAACAAAGTGCATAACTGCTACTTATGGAGAAGGTGAGGACCGTCCTGGAAAATAAGGTTTAATACGATTACCATGTATTTTCCTAATCGAGTCATTCACCATTCTTTCGTAATAAGGGGTTTTTACTTTTTCAGTGGTGTATGGCCCTAGCCATTCAGTATCTAACTTGTGTTTTTCATGATCATTATGAACTAATATTAAATCTTCTTCTCTAAAAATGGATTGAGGTTTAATAATTTTTTTTCTTTGATCTCTTTGGTATCTTTGTTTACTCTTCATTAGAGTTTCCCTGGCTTTAAGTAGCTTGGCATCCCATTCTCGTTTCCTGAAGCTGACCTCATCAGCGTATGTTCTTTGCGGATTTTGGGATATGGTAGATGGGAGATTGGCCTTGTTTCCAAATGTTAGTTCGAAAGGGGTATATCCAGTGGCATCATGAACCATAGTGTTATATGCTAGACACAAAATTTAGGTTTTGATCCCATTCTGTTTCATTATCGTTTTGTATAGCTTTTAACATGTCGGATATTACAGCATGTGTTCGTTCTAGGCTTCCGTTGGATTGTGGATGGAATGAGGTGGTTTTTATGTGTTTGATCCTAAATGCTTCTTCGTATCGTTGCATTAGCTCGCTAATGAAACTTTGTCCTCTGTCAGTTAATATACGTTTCGGTGCGGAGAATATATAAATGTAATGATTCAATAAAGCATTCCAGATTGATTGGGTCTGTTGTGTTTTTAGGGGCACAAGTATTAAATATTTGGTTAGTTCATCGTGTATAGAGAGAATGTATTGGTTTCCTATCTTGGTCTTTTTCAACGGGCCTATCACATCCATAGCGATTTTGTCGTTAGATTCTAACGGGGTGTCGGTTATCTGTGGTTCCTCCTTTCCTCTTATCCGAGTAGTCTTTGATGTTTGACATGTCGCGCAAGTTCCTATTCTGCTTTTTATTCTGTCTATTAGGTATGGGATATCATATTTGCCTCGGATTCTGTCGTACGTCTTTTGTATTCCGGGATGTCCTACCAAGTCATGACTTTCTTTTAGTACTTGTTGTATTTCCTCTTCGCTTAAACTCTGTATTGGTTTGTAAGCAAATTCTATGTCGTCGCGTTGGTCATTGAAAAATAAAAGAAATCTTTTTATGTGTGCTTTGTCTTGTGCGTTTAAGTTATTGTCTCCTATTCCTATCTTTCTATTTGTTTTAAGTATGTCTGATATTTTCTGTAACCATACGGTTTCGTCATATGGGCCCAGATATGGTTTTGTTAATTGGAAAAAGTTGTCTTTGTTAGATGTTAGTTTCAATAATTTTGGTATTTCTTCTGATTTTTCCCAGTCTCTGAATTGTCTTAATAAAACGTCAGTTTGTGTTATCGCGTGTACTCTGGATAGGGTGTCAGCGGCTACGTTTTCCTTTCCTTTTACGTACTCTATATCGTATTCCTCTAATCTCAATCTCCATCGAATCAATCGACTAGAGGGGTCCTTGCAGTTGTGCAGCCATTTAAGGGCTTGGTGGTCTGTTTGAATTTTGAATTTGCGGCCTAATAAATATTGCCTAAATCTTCCAACTGCCCCAACGATGGCCAATAATTCTTTTTCCGTCGTAGTATAATTTCGTTCAGGGGGGTTTAATGTCCTTGAAATGAAGCAACAAGGGTGTCCGTCTTGTGAAAGGATGGCTCCTAGACCTTCATTACTGGCGTCCGTTGTTAACGTAAATGTTTTCGTATAGTCGGGGTATTTTAGTACTGGTGCTTGGCATAGTCTTTCTTTTAATGTATCGAAGCTAAGTTGTGTTTTGTCAGTCCAGTGGAATTGTATGTCTTTCTTAGTTAGTTCCGTTAACGGTTTGGCAATTTTCGAGAAATTCCTAATAAATTTTCTATAGTATCCGGCTAACCCAAGGAACGATTTTACATCCGTAAGATTTTTGGGTAGTTTAAAGTTCTTTACTGCTTCTATCTTTTCAGGGTTAGGTTTTACTCCGTTTGCTGTCACTAAGTGTCCTAAATATTCCAATTCGGGTTTTAGGAATTCACATTTATCCGGTTGTACTTTTAGACCTACTTCCCTGAGTCTTCGGAGTATAATGGCTAAGTTTTTATTATGTTCCTCTATCGATTGCCCGAATATAATGATATCATCGAGATAGACGAAACAATGATTATTAATTAAGCCTCTTAACGCGGTGTCCATCATTCTTTGAAAGGTAGCGGGTGCGTTCTTGAGCCCGAATGGCATTCTGTTATAGTGGAAGTGTCCTTGTGGTGTGCTAAATGCAGTGTACTTCCTCGAATTCTCATCCATGTGTATTTGATGGAATCCCGAGGATAAGTCTAAAGCGGAGAAATATTTTGCGTTCCCTAATTGCGATAGCATATCGTCAATGTTGGGTAATGGATATGCGTCTTGGTCCGTTAATTCGTTTAACTTCCGAAAGTCAATCACTATTCGCCACTTTTGTTTCCCCGACGCGTCGATTTTCTTTGGGACGACCCAGACGGGAGAGTTATAGGGAGAGTCGGAGGGTTCTATAATCTTTTTGTCTAACATTTCTGTCATTTGTTTGTTTATTTCGATTTTATGGTGTTCGAGAGGACGGTAGGATTTTACGTTGATGATTTTATCTTCTTTCAATTTAATGGAATGTTTAGCAAGAGATGTACACGGTAATGTTTCGCTGTCTAAATTAAATACATCCATGTAATAGAGAAGAATCTTTTCTATAGGTACTCTGAGAGGTTTTTCTATGTGCGATAGTCGAATCGAAGATTTGAAATTTTGGATTTGATCTATGGTATTTGTATTTTCGATAATGTTAGAAACTTGAATTGAGGACTTACCACCATTGATAAAGCACACTGGCGTTGGCTTCCCTTCGAGGTATACAATTTTTTGAATGGTTTCTCCTGGTGCAAGGGTTGGTTCTTGTTGCAGCAGAAGGGTGTTGTTATCTAATTTCAATGTTTCGTTGGAGAGTTCGAATCGATATTGATTCAAACCGGGTAAGCCTAATACGCCATCTTCTGTAATTGGGAAATCGTCACCTATTAAAGAGAAGTCTATCTTTTTGTCGAACAAATTCAATTTGACTTTGTAATTAGATTCGTATTCGGAATGTCCCATGGAGAATTTCTTTGTGTCTGGTATTGTTGTCTTTCCTGGGTAGCATCTTTGTTTAAGCAAGTTGATTCCTGCCCCGGAGTCAACGAGAAATCGCAATCCTGGTCGTCCTGGTAATTGTAATAGTATTGTGGGTAATCTTCCTGAGGTAGCATTGTTAATTCTGATTGTTCTTGAACGTGGTTTATTCCTGGAGGGGCTTTTCTTTGAGGTGGTATCGGAAAATTTTGGCATTGATTGGGAAGGTGTCCCAATCGATTGCATTTGGGACATTTCGCTTGCGTCCTTTCGCTTAATGGTCTGTTCCCAAACTTCGTAAAATTGTTCGTTCTTGGTAGAATATTTTGTGTGAGTGGAGTTTTATTATTTGTGTTACTTGTAATAGCGAGGCGATTGTCTACTGGATGAGAAGCCTGGTTACGACGCGTCATCTGTCTGCGAGAGCTGTGCTCGCGGAAGTATCTCTCCATATTCATTGTTTTCTTTTCTGCTTCGATGAGATTTGGGGGGACATTAGCCATTAGCGCCTGCCCTATTTCTGGACGAAGGCCTCTTACATAGTCGGTCACAGAGTCCATGTATAGTTGCTCGTTCATCACCCGTCGAGTTAGTTCGTCTCTATACTCGTTGGTAATGCTGTGTTGGAGTTTGTTAAAAACACTTCGAAATCTGATGTTATAGTTTTGCACGCTTTCGGTTAATCCTTGCCTCATTCCTCTTAATTCGTCCTGTTGTTCTCTCACTGATACTTGCGCAGCTACATTACGTCTCAATGCTTCGTACAGAGATTCGAATTCGGTAATACGAATATTGCGGATTGCCATTGCGGCTTTTCCTACAATCTTCTCTATTTTAATCATTTTTAGTAATAGTGTTGGTTCGCTACACGTTATTCTTACTTCTTGTATTTCATGAATAAAATCCTCCACGCCTATATCATCCTCTCCGTTTAATATCGGAATGCATTTTAATGCACTCTCAGCTTTTATCTCTGGTTGCGTATATTGTTCAGGAAAAGTCCTTTCCCAGGATGGTTGAGGTGGTGTTTGAAGTAATGGGCGATGTTCTCGAAGGACCGATTGATCTTTAGCGGTGTGGGTTACTTCGTCTACGGTTATTAGGGAACTGGCTTCGGATACATTTCCCGTTTTTGTTTTTGCTAGAACTTCATCCATACGCAGTGTAAGCATACTCATTTGTTGGGTCAGTCTCTCATTCTGCTTCTACATTGCATCAAGCAAAGCTTTAACTGTTGGGTCTATTCCGCTGTTAGTTAAAGCGGCGCTAGCAGTTTCGGTTTTGTCTTCTCGTGGCGTTGCCATTGTTATACTAATTGTGCTGTCTGTTCTCGATCTGTATTTGACAAAAGAATCCAGGGCTTGCTCACCTTGATCGTTTAACCCGTAGGAAAGGTTCCGTTGCGGTGATCCTATGTCGAAACGTCGAAAGTGTCTGCTCTGTTACAGTGGTCCACTGATCCTCAATCTTCAAAGTTGACCGTAGCCCGAAATGCGTATTTTCGTTTTCTTGAAGTTGATGGATCCTGGCAGGATCGCCAAAATGTCACGTAAAATAAAAGAGAAATTTTATAAGAAGAAGAAAACTTTATTTTTACTTCGTTTATACAATTATAAGACACTTCCGAGCTCTAGCCGTGACCGTACGAGAGTGAGTCTCTTACAATCTTTTTACTTTCGATCATCTGTTCTCTCATTATCCCCACTACCCTGTAGGCGTACGTGACCGTTGCTACGCTTCTGGAACATTTGGTGGAAGGACCGTTAGGCCATAAATGAATCCTCAGGTACTCCGCCAATATACATTGTCGCCAAGGTCGCCATGTGTTTCTCTCGTCGGTCCATCGGGTTCGAAGTATGCCGACCGGGACACCATCCTGCCCGCGGTGTGTGTGTGCCCTGGTCTCTGATGTGATTTACGTTACACGGACATAGCGCTAATTGTCTAGTGTGCGCTGAATAGGGCAAGAAATCTGGAGTACCGGGCACATCGAATACTCGGCATGTCTGCAACAGCAACGGAAATACGGGGATTTGAATATTTGAGTCTGAATATGCAAACCTGCAATGACGCCGTATTTGACACGGCCCAGAGTTGACATAGAGCAAACCGGCTGGAGTATGCTGTATTTGGCAGCAAATGTGGAGTATAACATGCATCCTATTGTGAACATACTTACTATGAAAACGGAGATACATTCAGTTGAATATTTAGGCTTGAATGAGCAAAACTACAAATACGCTGGATTTGACTCGTTCCGTATTTAACATGGCTTAAACCAGATCAAGCGCCCAGTGTATGGCAGTCGATGTGGAATATAACGCGCACCGATTTGTCGACATATCTGCAACAGAAACTGAGTCACGTCGATCTGAATATTGAACCCTGATCATGCATTACTGCATTTACGCTTGATTTCACGGGGTCCGGATTTGACATAGCGCAAACCAGATGATGCGAGCGGTATTTAATAGCAACTACGGAGTATAAAGCGCATCGAATTTTCCACATATCTGCAATCGAAACGGAGATTCGTTGATTTGATTATTTAGGTGTGATAATGCAAAACTGCAGTTGCGTTGGGTTTGGCCGGACCAGAGTGGACATAGCGCTAATTGTATGATATTGGTTTAATTTGCAACAAATGTGGAATGCAAGTATTGGCGACACATTTCCAACAGTAGCGGAGATGCGTGGATTTGAATATATAATAATCTATATGAAAAACTGCAATTACGCTGGATTTGTCGGTGATCGGAGATGACATAGTTTAAATCGAATGATGTGCACTGTATTGGCGGCAAATGTGAAGTATAACCTGAGTCGAATTGTCGGCATATCTGTAACAGAATCGTAGATACGTTGATTTGATTATTTATGCACGAATTTGCAAAACTGCAATTACGCGGGTTTGACACGGGCCAGAGTTGACATAGCGCCAGCCCACTAATGTGCGCTGTATTTGGCAGCAAATATGGAGTGGATGTCGGCACATATGTTATAGAGGCGGAGACACATTGATCTGAACGTTTATTCCTGAGTATGCAAAACTGCACTTCACAGGGTCCAGAATCGACATAGCCCAAAGCGGCTGATGTGTGCTGTATTTGGCAACAATTTTGGCTTATAACTCGCTTTACGTTGTCGGCATATCTGCAATAGAAGCGGAGATACGTTGATTAGAATATTTCAGCCTGAATATGCAAAGCTGAAACTAAGTTGGATTTGTCGGAGACCAGAGATGACATAGCACAAACCCTCCGATGTGTGCTTAATTTGGGAGCCAATGTGGAGTATAACACACATAAATTCATCGTCATATCTGCATTAGAAACAGAGATACGTAGATTTGAGTATTTAAGCCTGAATATGCAAAACTGCAATTTCGCTGGATTTCACACGTTCCAGAGTTAACTTAGCGCCAGCCCACTTAGGTGCGCTCTATTTGGCAGCAAATGTGGAGCTACCGCGCATAGTATTTTCGACGTATATCCAATACCAGTGCAGCAGTTGAAAAGTTGCATCCCGGATGATGCGCGCTGTATTTAGTAGTAAATGTGGAATACAACTTGCATAGTATTGTCGACATATCTGTAATAGGAACGAAGATACCTTCATTTGAATATTTAAGCCTGAATATGCAAATTTGCAATTACACAGAATTTGATCGGGTCCAGAGTTGACGTGGCACAAACCGGCTGATTTGGCAGCATATGTGCAGTATTATGCGCATCGAATGGTCGTCATTTGAGCTCTTGAGGCGGAGATACGTGGATTTCAATATTTTAGACTGAGTATGCAAAACTGCAAATACGCTGGATTTGACACGGTCCAGAATTGACATTGCGCAAACTGGCAGATATGCGCTGTATAGGTTTATTTGAACATTTAAGCATGAATATGCGAAACTACAATCATGCCGGATTTGACTGAAACCAGAGAGGACATAACGGAAACAGGCTGGTGTGCGCTGCATTTGGCAAGAAATGTGGGGTACAAGTCACATCGAATTCTCGACATATTTGCCACAATGACGGAGATACGTTGATTTGATTATTCGTGCATGAGTATCCAAAATTGCAATTACGCTGGATTTAACAATGGTCAGAATCGACATAGCGCAAACCGGCTGATGAGTAATACATTTGGCAGTACGATACTAACTCGAATTGTGGACATATCTGCAACGGAATCCGAAATAGCTTGATTTGAATATTTAATCCTGAAAATGGAAAGCGCTATCAACACCACTCTCAGCAACGCTAACACCTCTCACAACTCGACAACGCTAACAACTCCACTCTCAACAACGCTAACACCTCTCGCAACTCGACAGCGCTAACAACTCTACTCTTCGACTTCTCGATTAACTCTGACCTCTCGACTCACTCTTATTTCTCGATCAACCGCTCAACGCTTCTCGATCAGCCAAACTTTAAAGTTAAATCGTCCCCTACCATTAGCGTTAGTTTTTCCAACTCTCTAACCACATTCTGTTAACGCTCCGCAAGTACAAGGTGACTTTAGTCACATAGGCTTTCTCACCGATGTAAACTAACAACCGAAGTACACACGACATTGTTTTGATCGATTTCTAATGAGGATTTTTCCTCGCGATACTACAATATGTTGACTTGAATATTTAAGCCTGAATATGCAAAACTGCAAATGCGCTGAGGTTGGCTGCGTCCACACGTTACATAACTCAAACCAGATAATATGCACTGTATTTGGCAGCGAATATGGAGTATAACGCGCTTCGTTCTGTCGGCATATTTGGAATGCAAACGGCGATACGGTGATTTGAATAATTAATCATGAATATGTATAGCAGCAATTTCGCTGGATTTGACAGAGCCCGGAGTTGACATAGTACAAACCTGCTGATGTGTGGTGCATATGACATCAGATGTGAAATTTAACGGACATCGAATTGTAGCCATATGTGGAATAGAAACGGAGATACATTCATTTGAATATTTTAACCTGAATATGCAAAACTACAATAACGCTGGATTTGACAGGGACCAGAGTTGACATAGCGCAAACCAGCTGACATGCAGTGCACATGACAGCAAATGTGACATATAACGCGCATCGAATTTTCCGAAAATGTTCCGTAGAAACGGACATACCATGATTTGAATATTTACGACTGCAAACGCAATACTACAATTGCGATGGATGTTTCAAGGACCAGATCTGATATTGCTGTAACCAGCTAATGTGCGGTGTATCTGAGTGCAAATATGAAGTGTAACGCGCTATTTATAGTCGAAATATATGCAATAGAAGCGGAGATACGTTTTTGAGAATACGTAAGCCTGAATATGCGCAACAACAAATACGCTGTGATTGACAGAAACTATAGTTAACCGCAAACTTGCAGATGTGCGCTGGTTATGACATGGGATATGAAATATAACGGGCATCGCATTGTAGCCATTTGCGCTATAGAAACGGAGATACGTTGATTTGAATATTCTAACCTGAATATGAAAAACTGCAATTACGCTTGATATGTCAAGGACCAGAGATGATATAGTAGCTCGAGCCAGCTGAAGTGCGCTGTATTTGGCAGCCAATGAGGAGTATATCTCGCACCTAATTGACGACAAATCTGCAATTGCAGCGGTGATACATTGTAGTTAATATTCAATAATGGGCCTATTACGATACAGATAGTATTAGCGTAACTGAAACACATTGCCGTCTCAGTAAAACCATTTTATTTCAAGCTTCACGCTACAGTTCTGAATCCGGACAAGACCGTTTCAAGTTCTCGCAAAAGCAAGCAGTCAAATTTCGGTACTTACACGAGTCAGAGTCTAATACATTTTACTGGTCCAACATCGATGGAGCGATCTCGCATTGAAATTTTCGGAGGACTGCGTAACCTTCCAACGACGACCGCCGTACGAGCAGCGGATAAACATATTTCGTGCCTTAGGGTGCCCTCACCACGTCCTCTACTTCTTGATTCTTGGTTGGTAGCTTTAGCGGCTGCAGGTCCGAGAAATTGCATCTTGACCCGCTTTCTCGTATGTCGCATGTGACGTCTCACTTTCCGCCGTAGACACTTGTCGGATCTACATACGTTGAACCATTTGCGCGAGACAAGCGCGGCGCTCTGCAGGGACGATGGATCCAATTTTCGAAGTATCAAGTGCGAAACATCCAGTGGTAGTTCGGAAATGATATCTACCTTACTTGGCACGAACAAACCAACGACGCGTTGTAGAGATCTAAAAAACTCCATGTTGCTTCTACTGTTGCCCGAGCACGACTGACGGTCTGGCTGAGAATGAATTCTTATATATGTGCCGTTCGTCACGGTGCACTGCGAGTTCCGGCTCCGGTGAGAGTCCTGGACAGTCAGAATCGATCGCATGTGCATGTATCTTCCTATAGATCGGGTTCACATTATTATTAGTGTTAGATGCGTGAAACGAATCTTCATTTGGATTAGACGTTGTAGTTATGCAATAGAGCAGATATTCACTAGTGCGAATTTGATTTGAGGTGTATGGTAGCGATTTAGGTTTAAAGGCACAAGAGTATATTTAACTATGTAGCTTATTAAAATATACCCTACGTGTACACTAGTCGTATAATACACTTGTTGTCTTGATTCGTGATTACGAATAGATGGGCGCAAAGAAGGATCGACTTAGCTGCTACTCCTCGTATCACTCGATAAAAAAGAATGCCTCGCTACCCTGCTCGCTATATTCATATGCGTTGGAGTTGACAAAAGGCGTTGGGATTTGAATTTTGAAGGTGTTCTCGAAAATTCGCAACTGACGCTGAACTCTCGACCTTGTTTACAAATGTTGAATTTTCGGGTAGTTGACTCGAGGGCATATGATCACGACAAAATCTACGGATTTTGATTAACCTTCGGTAACCGCCTAAGGTTGTCGGATCTATAATAAACTCATCTTTCAGTAAACACGATTTTTTGTGTAGCGGGTTCACTAGACCGAAACCGTTATGAATTTTACCTACGAGTGCCGCTACAGTACCCGCTTGCCAGTGTTAACGTTACTTCTTTTTATGTTTGTTTATGTATTTTAGCGCGGTGCCCATGCTAACCGCTTAATTCAAACCCGTTTGAGGAGGAGAACGAACTCTCCTGCCCGAACGCGTGGTATAATTGGTTCTTGCGTCTCCGTCGCTTTGTTGCGCTTGCTCGCTGCTTTGCGGTCGGAAGATTTTCCCAGGTAAAAATACGTCGTAGGTTTCTGCGCTCCTTTCCAGATGCTCAATATCTTCCGACACGATGAAGGCGGGTTTTATACGATCTACGGAGACTTTCACGCTTTTGTCCTTCATCCGTATGGTAATGGTTTTCATCCACGCTGTGTAACCTGATAGGGGCCATCGTATGGTGGTTGCAGTGGACCTCCGATTGCATCGTGGCGTACGAAAACGCACGGCGACGTTTCTAAATCGCGGAACATGAACGTTTTCTTTTCGCCGTGTCGTGAAGTCGGCAGAGGTCTAATCTCGCTCATTCGCTCTCGCAGACAGTTTGCGAATTCCGCGTTGGCCGGTTGTTTTGCTGGTACAAAGAATTCTGCTGGCAATCGTATGTCCGTACCATAAATCATTTCGGCTGCCGTTGCGCTCAGGTCCTCCTTGATAGCGGTTCTAATGCCTAAAAGAACTATGGGAAGGCTTTCAACCCAGTTGCTCGAATTGTGGCATTTGATTGCGGCCTTAAGCTGCCTGTGAAAGCGCTCTACCATCCCGTTGGACCCGAGGTGGTAGGCTGTGGTACGCAAATGCTTAATGCCGAGCATCCGGCATAGTTCGTTGAAAAGACTGGATTCGATTTGGCGTCCTTGATCGGTTGTTATTTTTGCTGGGACGCCAAAACGCGCTATCCATGTGGAAAGAAGAGCCGAGGCAACGGTCGTCGCTTCCATATCTGGTATTGGAATCGCTTCGGGCCAACGTGAAAAACGGTCGATACATGTTAGACAATATCGGTAGCCTTGTGAATATTGCATGACGATGATGTCTAAATGTATATGCTCGAATCGTCCTGCGAGCTCTCCGAATGTTCCGGTCGGCGTTGATACGTGTCTCGCTATTTTACATTGTTGACACGGGATGCATTGCCGTGTCCATGTTTGGCTTTTATTTAATTTTTGTTTACCGCCGGCCAAACTATACGCGATTTTACGAATTTTTGGGTCGCGCGTATCCCTAGATGGGAAAGTCCGTGGAGCGAATTGAATACGTCGAGCCGCAAGGGTTTCGGTACGTACGGTCGTACGATCTCGCCTGATACGTCGCAGTATATTTCCGCGTCGTAATCCGGAAAACGAATTTTCTTAACCTGCAACGCGGATATATCGGAGTTGATGATGTCGCGGAGCTCCTTGTCGTTTTCTTGCGCGGCGGCGAGAATTGTGTGATCCACGGATTTTCCTATGGCTTCGATGCGAGATAGGGCGTCGGCTGCATTGTTATTCAACCTTTTTATATGCCTTATATCGGTCATGAACTGCCCGATATAATCTAGTTGACGGAATTGTCACGGCGATCACTTGTTGGGATTTTGACTGAACGCATAGGTGTGGGGTTTGTGATCTATGAAAATAATGAAATTCCTCCCATCTACGGCGTGTCTAAATCGCTTGACCGCAGTATACATAGCGAGTAATTCGCGATCGTACGCGCTATATTTTCGCTGCGCGAAATTTGAGGCTTTAGTTAAGAAACCCAATGGTTGCCGAGTGTCATTCGCGCGTTACTGCAACACCGCCCCTATTGCAATGTCGGACGCGTCTACTGCGAGGCTGATGGGCGCGCCAGGTATACGATGCGTTAACATCGTAGCGTTAGCTAGGGCGCGTTTTGACTCGCTAAAGCTCGTTTTGGCTTCCTCCGACTAAATAATGGGCATGTTGCCCTTTTTCGCCCCTTGCAACAAATCGTTGAGGGGTTGCAAAATTTTAGCTGCCCCCGGTATGAAACGTCGGTAAACGTTAATCATACCGAGGTATCCGCGTAGTGCCTTGATGTTCGCGGGGAGCGGTGCTTCGTTTATGGCTGTAACGCGATCGGCGAGCGGTTTTATTCCGTGCGCGTTTACCGTATGGCCTAGGCAGGCTATTTCATTAATTCCGTACTCGCATTTTGCGAGGTTGATTACTACGCCGTACTGGTTTAGACGTTTGAACAAGATCCGCAAGTGCCAGCGGTGCTGTTCCTCGGTTTCCGAAGCTACCAAGAAGTCATCTATGTACGCGTAAACGAAATCTAAGCCTCGCGTGATTACGTCGACAAATCGTTGACACGTTTGCGCGGCGTTTCGAAGCCCAAACATCATGTTGTTTGCCTCGAAAAGGCCGAATGGTGTCGAAATCGCGGTTTTTGTAACGTCCTCAGGCGCGATTGAGATTTGATGGTAGGCTCGCACTAAACCAATTTTTGAGAATATTCGCCGACCGTGTAAATGCTGCGCGAAGTCTTGTATGTGCGGTGGAGAGCACCTGTCGGGTACAGTTCGGGCGTTTAGCGCCCTGTAGTCACCGCAATGTCGCAGACGTCCATCCTTCTTTGGGACGACGTGTAGTCGAGATGCCCGGGAATTCTTCGATGGGCGCATGACTCCTTGCTCGATAAGTGTTGCAAATTCCGCCTTGATTGGCTTGAGACGGTCCGGTGCGAGAGGGCGGGGTTTGCAATATACGGGCGGGCGGGGTGTGGTTTCGATGTGGTGCTCCACACTGTGCCGTATTTTCTCTCACCCAAAGGCCGGTGGGCGCGTTAGATCTGCACATTTCTCCAACAATTGGTGGTAGACCAAATCCCCGTTTACGGTCTTAATCATAAGCTGTTCGCAGTTGACGGCGTATCCCCTGGTCGATAGCTGGTTTGTTGTGTCGAGAAGTCGTCTTTTTCTTGGATCCACAAGCAACCCGAAATGACTTAGGAAATCTAGGTCGATGATGGGGGTTTGCACATCGGGGACAGTGAAGTGTCATTTGAAGGCACGTCTAAGGGACAGGTTCAGCTCAATCGCTATAGTGCCGTACGTTGCGATGCGTGTCCTATTGGCAGCGAATAGTTCATACGTTGTTTTCTTTACGTCCCTAGATAGCCTGCGTCGGGGATGAACGCCGATATCAGCACCGGTGTCAACTAAGAACGAAGTCTTCGTTCTCTGGTCCAAAATAAAGATGCGGCGAGATCCCAAACCGTCGCCGTCCTCCGCTTTTACGGACGGCTGGGGTCGTTTCCCGACTTCCACTTACAATCGTGGCGCGATCGCCGAACCTCGCATGATAGAAGCAAATTCCGTCCTGGCGCGGATAGTCTCGGGAACGCGAACGGCGGCGGGGTCGAGTGAGAGAATTCGAACGTCTTCGTAGTCGATGATACCCGCTGATTCCCATAGCCTTAATCTGTTCTCGCAGTCTACTGACCTCGGCGGCCAGTGCGTCGTTTTTGCCTTCGTGTGATGCCGGTGGCTCGATTGTGACTACCTTAGCGCGCTGCCTGTTACGATTATACGCCTCATCGAGTTTATCCGCTCTCCTGGTCAGTTTCTCGATACTCGTATCGTCCACTGCAGCCAGGACTTCCCTGATGCGATTCCTCCACAAGCTGTGGATGAATTCATCGGAAGCGAGGGGGCTGGCTAATTTTTTAAGTCATTATAAAACTGTGAGGGTTTTCTGTCGCCCATCTCTTCACGTTCGACTAACCTTTCGAACTTGGCGCTGTCCGATTCGGTCAGGGCGCGGATCAGCTCGCTCTTCAATTTATCGTACTGGCCTGTGGCGAGGAGGTTGGTCACTGTATCCTCAATCTTCGCGAGGTAATGTGGGTCGAGGAATCCCATGAGGGCTAAGGATTTTTCATCGTCGTGGAAGATGCCGGGTACCCCGAAATATTTCTCTAAAATGGAAAACCAAATCCTGGTCATCGTGGTCATAAAGGGCGGCACGCGGAACGATGAGCCGCCTGGAATTCGTTTGCTCTCCTTTTCCATTGTGTGAGTTGCGGACTATGATATTCAAACTGCGACTAGCCTATCGCTGTCACCTCTTACACAAAAATCACGTCGGTGTCACCAGTTTGAGATGTATGGTAGCGATTTAGGCTTAAAAACACAAGAGTATATTTAACTGTGTAGTTTATTAAAATATACCCTACGTGTACACTAGACGTATAATACACTTGTTATCTTGATTCGTGATTACGAATAGATCGGCGCAAAGAAGTATCGACTTAACTGCTACTGCTCGTGTCATTCGATAACAAAGAATGCCTCGCTACCCTGTTCGCTATATTTATATGCGTCGGAGTTGACAAAAGACGTTGGGATTTAAATTTCCAAGATGTTCTCGAAAAATCAGAACGGACGCTGAACTCTCGACCTTGTTTACAAATGTTGACATTTCGGGTAGTTGACTCGAGGGCATGTGATCACGACAAAAACGACGGAATTTGATTAACCTTCGGTAACCGCCTAAGGTTGTCGAATCTATAATAAACTCATCTTTCAGTAAACACGATTTCTTGTGTAGCGGGTTCACTGGACCGAAACCGATATGAATTTTACCGACGAGTGCCGCTATAGGTGTATAATGAATCCTCAGGCTAGCTAAACATATACTGTTGAGATGCGTTGACATCTGGCAATCATCTTATCCGACGGATAGAGTCTGCGAGTGGCGAGACACGGGACAGAAACCGTTGGAATGTTTACTGTCACGTGCCGCTACGATTATTTCATTTAAGGACAGCTATAGAATTACTCCATGCCTTTATTAGACAAAACGTTCATCCCTTGACCGCGGCTACGTTCGGTGACAGGTTGTCGCCTCGAGGCCAAGTGCAGTATCACAGGTTTCGAACAATTACAATCGGAATGGATGGCTACAATTGTTGAATTACAGCTATGGTAGAATCTAGATTACAATGTTACGGGATTTTCCCAAAATTCCAAACGGACGGTTCCCTTGTTCTTTCATCTCCGATTTATATTTATGCTTGATCTGTCTGGGACCAGTCTGGATATAGCGAAAACTGGCTTGCAAACGATGTATTTGGCAAGAAACGTGGAGTACCAGGCACATCGTATTGTCGACACATTTCCAACGGTATCGGAGATGCGTGAATGTGAATATTTAATTATGTATATTAAAAACTGCAAGTACCTGGATTTGAATCTATACTGATCTTATATAGCGTAATTCGTATGATCTGCAGTGTATTTGTCGGCAAATATGGAGTACATCGCGCATCCAGTTGTCGACATATCTGCAATAGAAACAGCGATACGTTGATCTGAGTGTTCAGGCATGAATATGCAAATCTGCAATTACACTGGATTTGACAGGGTTCAGACTTGACGTAGCTCTAACTAGCTGATGTGAACTGTATTTGGCAGGAAATGTGGAGAACAAGGCACATCGTATTGTCTGCATATCTGCATTAGAAACGAAAATAGATTAGTTTGCATATTTAAGTCTGAAAATGTAAAAATGGAGGGTTTACGCCTGGATTTTACATCGGCCAGAGTTGATGTCAATTTGTCCAACCGTGGGGAGATTTGATCGCGTCGAAGCGTGTCAACGGGAGACGCAAATTCCCGTTACGATTCTAAGAAACGACACCGCATATTGATCGATCCCCTGATTTCCGTTAAGATAATAGGGTGGTTGCGATGGTATAACTCTGCGACCAACAATGTTATTGATGAGAATTGTGGATCTTGATGTCCGAAATATTGTTATGGAAACATAAAATTTACACTAGTCTTTACTAATAACGTAGACACATTTTTATTTTATAAACGATTTTTAGAATATTTATCGTTACACAGCTGCACGCGTCTCAGCACTTTCTTCCATACCCGACCTTATGTAGACTGTTAACCGACCGAACTGTTTACATTCGTCTGTTTTTCAGTCGCCCCACACACATATCTCCACACACTGATATCCACATACAAACATCTCCACTACGCACTCGACCTAGTCCAGCACAAAAATTTTACATATCTCAATACACCTCCTTAATTATTGTGCTGCATATTCATTTCCTTTTGTGAAAATTAAACCATTTTTAAAAGTAATCTAAAATTTTCAAAATTATTTCTCCCTAGAGCCTTCGTTAGAATATCTGCTACATTGTTTTCTGAATTTACTTTTATAACGTCAATCTCTTTATTTTCCCAACTTTCATTTACAAAATGGAAATGTACTTCAATGTACTCATAATTTTTTGTCAAGTTTCCAAATTTTGATATCGCAATCGCTCCAGAATTATCTTCGTAAATTTTTAGTGGTCTCTCGATCATTATTTTGAAATTTTTCAATAATTTCTTTACAAATTTTATTTCACTCACTGCTTCTGACAAAGCTACATACTCGGCGGCTGTTGATGATTTTGTCATGCTGTTTCGCTTTCTCGATTTCCAGTAAATTACGTTTCCGAAAAGTCTTATGATAAATCCCGTAGTAGTCTTGTAGTAGTCTTATGATAAATCACCGTCAACAAAACAATCAATGATTTCAGCGTTCAAATTTCTTTTATAAGTCAACCATAATTTTCTGGTTAAATATAAGTATTACAAAATTCTCAACGCATATTTATAATGTGTCCCGTCGTAACTGTTTTGAAATCGACTTAAATAGTTTACACTATAACTAACGTCTAATCTTGTTCCAGTACTAATATATAATGAAGCTCCTATGAGGTTTCTATAACTTATATCGTCTGAGGCTGACTGTGCGGGTTCTAAATTTAAGCTTTTTTCCTTTGGTGTAAAATATAGTTTACTATTTTCTATATTCTATCGTTTCGCTGATGACTCTATATAACTACTTTGATCTAATTTCATCTCACATTTCTTATTCTCACATTTCGTATTCAATGTTTATTCCTAAGTAAGTCTTTACTTCACCTAAGTCTTTCATCGATTTGTTTGACAATTTATTTTTAATTCCATCCATTTTTCTTTTGTTTTTTCCACATATTAATAAGTCATCCACGAATAGAATTAAGTATATAACATGATCGCTCTCATACTTCATATACAAACAATAATCACTCTCACTTCTGTAAAAACCTATTTTAAATACTTACAAACCTAGTTTACATACTTTCCCGCTTTTATCGGCGTAACCCATAGGTTGTTTTACAAATACTTCCGATTTTATAGTTCCGTTTAGGAATGCTGTTTCTACATCCATTTGCATAATCATCGAACCATAATGACAACAATAAGATAGCAATAACTTCAGCGTTTGCATTTTTGCCACTGGAGAGTATAAATCTTCCGGTATTTCCTTTTGTTGGAAACCCCGAACAACTAGTCGCGCTTTCTTACGATTATCGGATTTATTCGTATATACCCATTTCAAATCTAATACCTTTTTATCTTTTGGTTTCTCTACTAATTGCCAGGTTTTCATTTTTGACTAAACTATTTAATTCTCGATCCATTGCTTCTTTCCATGATCTGCTGTGATCTCCACTTAAAAGCTTCTTCATAGGTTTGAGGACTGCCTGCGCTAACTACATTCACATGAATGAAATATGAGCTCGTTTGGCCATATCTTTGAGGTTTCTTTGTTTCCCGTCCTGGCCTTCTCAAATTATTTTCTATGTCCTCAAGTTTTTCTTCTGATTCGTTACTTAATTTTCTCTCCTTTTTTATTACAACCTGCTCGACCTTTTCGTCACTTGTTTCACTTTCATGAATTTCGTTTGTATCCGAATGTTCTTCAAAATCCTTTTCCGTTTCATTATCTGATTCATCCATTCCTTGAAATCCTACTAAGCTATCATTTTCACCTATAAATTATACGTGTCTTGCAATTATAATTTTATTATCAACTAAGGTCCTATATCCAACGTTTTCATAACCTGCAAGTATTCCAATATCTGCCTTTTTGTACCATTTCGAATTTATTTTAATTTCAGATACTCTTACGAAAACTATGCTCCCGTACAATCTTAAATTAATTATATTCGGTTTCCTTCTCAACAATATTTCGATTGGTGTTTTATTTTCACATGTTTTCGTAATGGTTCTATTTTTTAAGTACACCGCGGTTCTAACCATCTCCGACCAATATTTAATATTTAGTTTCGAATCATGTAATAAGCATCTAGCGGAATTCGTGATTGTCCTACTGTAGCGCTCAGCTGCTCCATTTAACTAGTGAACATAAGGTGGGCATGGTTCTAGGAAAATTCCCGTTTCCCTATTTAGATTGTACATGTTTTTGTTCATATATTCTTTTCCATTATCGCATCTTAGTCTCTTTATCTTCTTACCAGTAAGATTTTCAACTTTATTTATATAATTAAGGATTCAATCGTAAACCTCATCTTTCGATTTCAAAGTATAAATTAATGCGCACTTACTATAATCGTCTATAAATATTAAGAAATATTTAAACCTGGTATTTTTATGAGGTCCATTTAAATCGGTATGTACCAATTCTAAAATCTCGCGTGCTCTACTACAGTTACTCTGGATAGGTACATTGTGCTATTTATTTTGCATACACGCACCACATTTTAATTGAACTTGCTCCAATTTTTCTGGCATTCCCTTAATTAATTTTTTCTTACACATCGTATCTAAATAATTAAAGTTTACATGTCCTCGGATTCTGTGAAATTTTTCCCTGTTCGTCATTTTTTCTACATTTTTGGCGTGAGATACTTGCCTTCCAATGTAACTAGTTATTTTATATAAACCATGATCTTTGAATGCGATCCCTATCAACTTTCTATATTTGTTATAGATCTTTGAAGTATTCCCTGCTGAGACTATCTTATTTTTATTCGTTACTCTCGCATAGCTAACCAAGTTATTATCCATTTCTTCTACATAAAATACATTTGACATTATAATTTTAACCCTTCTTTTGTTTACTTCAAAGTAAGTTAAAATTTTTCCAACTTTTGTTCCTTTTAATGTTCTACCGTCTCTTAGTTTTACATTTATCGGGTTCTTTAAGTTTTCGTACTCAATAAAATACGAGTCATCATTTACAATGTGATCTGAACATTCACTATCCAATATCCGATCTATTTTTCGCGTATCGCTGGTATATACTGTGATAGTATCCTTACTATAATCGCGCTGCACTCGCGTTAGGAAGGAGTCAATGCCTTGGTCGTCGTATTCCTGGCTGTTTAAATAATTTCCGTCTTGTCGACTTGCCCCATTGTAGCGTTGCTGCCAACCTCTGCTTCGTCCTCGTTGACCAAATCCACGCTGAACATATCCTCGTCTTCTCTGGCCAGAACCTCGTCCGCCGCGACCCCTATTCTGCTATGGCTGATTCGCACCTCCTTGCCATTGCGTTCCTCCATTGATTCCGCCTCTACATGTATTCGTGCAATTTTTTATCACGTGGCCGTACTTTCCACAGCCATGGCACTTTATTTCTCTCTTTTCTCAACTTTGAAGACATTTGACCATTTCCTATCACTTTTACTCTCCCTACGTATTTCCCACATTATAATTTTATTTTTTAAAAAATCACAAGTTCAATCACTTTCTTTCAATGAGTCGATTAAGTCATCAATATAAATCAATGATTCTGGTAGTGTTTTCAGCATGTAATCGAGTTTTTCACGTTCACTTACGTTTGCACCAACACCCTTTAATTCATTTATCGTCTTCTCAAATTCCGTGAAAAATGAACCTGATTCCTCAAAATCTATCAACCTCATCATGTCGAGTCTACTTCTTATACAAAGTTGCAATGCTGTTGATTCCTTCATATACATCTGATCAACTTTTGTAATTATTTTGTAAACAGTGTTTTGATCACCAACAAATTTTAATTCCTCATTTGTTATACTACAATAGATGTAGTTCATCGCCCATTGATTCTTTTCATCCCAATTATCTTTCGCATCCGTGTCCATTTTCTCTCGTGTATCCAATTCATAACATTTTGTACACTTTAAATACATTAATATTCTTTTCTTCCACGCTTTGTAATCACGTACATCGAATACTTGCATTTTAGTTTTATCGTCCATTGGCATCTTGATTCGTCTTTTCATCTTCACCCTTTTTTCAAAAATAGTTCTCCTCACCATACAGATTTCTTTTATCTGCTCCGCCAACAGCCTTTTTATCTCTTCAGAACATATTTCCAATTCTTTCAAAATGAACCTTTTTTATACATTCACGCCCGGTTACACGTGGTCCCATAACCTTAAATCTCGTCAACCACGATTTTTGCTACCATGTTGAGAATTGTGCATCCTGATGGCCGAAATATTGTACGCTGGCCATTACTATTGACGTAGACACATTTTTATTTTATAAACGATTTTTAGAATATTTATCGTTACACAGCTGCACGCGTCTCAGCACTTTCTTCCATACCCGACCTTATGTAGACTGTTAACCGACCGAACTGTTTACATTCGTCTGTTTTTCAGTCGCCGCGCACACACATATCTCCACACAGTGATATCCACATACAAACATCTCCACTACGCACTGGACCTAGTCCAGCACAAAAATTATACATATTTCAATATTTATGAAATATGTATTTCCAACAACTTTGTACAACAACACAAGTTAGTAACTCCGCCGTTTATGATATAGGTGACGAAGAAATGGATTGATCTTATATGAGTGAATCCGGGTAGATATATTGTCTAATCTGAAATCCTAGATTGAGTATGCATAGATAGGTGGTTTTCGAAGAAGTCATGGGTGTAGAGAGTATTCGAACCGAGATATAACTCGAATTCCACTCGTACATACTTACGGAGGAAAGCTCGGTATGTAGGTAATTTTTGAACAAAGAAATCTGATTCGTTGTTCACTCTTTTTGTTGTGAAAAGGGAGGACAAGGATTCGCGATACCCATTGGGTATGATCAGCGTTAATGAATGAAGATAGGAGGAGTAAGCATCCTACCAACGTGGCTCATGGTTGACCTTGTTCATGGGAAAATCCACACATTTTCATCAGATAAAAGTCCGGTTTAATATTATATAATTACCGGTTTTCCCATTATATAACTACCAGCTTTTCCATAGTTTCTAAGAGCGCACAATAAACATAAGGACTTTTCTAAGAAATACACATCAATCAAAAACATTTAAGAAATTGGACGTGCAAGATGAAAGGGACCATCTAGAATTACTTAAAAAGTCTAAGTTTATGGTGGGTCCTTAGGTTTGATGAGGGTGTAAATAACAAATGACGGCACTATGACAATGGTTCCGGCAACGTTTTCGCGGTCAACGGATGCTGAACTCTACACTACGTTAGCGTCTAAGTTGCACTACATGTTAGAGCAAGGAGCAATTACTACGTATAAGAAAGACAGGTCGATTGCTGATGAGATCGCATTAGAGAGTGTCGTCTCTCCATCACGGCGACGCTGTCCAGGAAAACTATGATGTGTGTGCCTATGGTCACAAAATCATCGGATTCGTGGAGAAAAGTCTTCGTTCGGAAAATGAGGGAAATTGGCGTTGCTGTTAATTGGTCAATTTCCATGTTGGTGGTTAGGAAAGGGTGCTAGCCGCCCTCAAGAGAGAGTTCGAGAAGAGGAAGCGTCGTTCGTGAGAAACATAGATTTCTCCTATTTTCTCGTAGTTGGAACGAGGACTGTTTGTCGGTTTGAAGGACTTTAGTTAAACAAAGCTTAAGATTTATAGCGGGTCCTCGGACTAGCTGATCATGTACTTACTCAAATAATAGAGTCTGCGTGTGGCAAGCCACGGGACAGAAATCGTTGTAATGCTTACCGTCGTGCCCCGTCCCAAGTATTTCTTTTAAGGAGAGCTATAGAGTTACTTCTTGCCTTTGTTAGACAAAACGTTCATCCCTTGACCGCGACTACGTTCGGCGACTGACTGTCTCCTCGAGTCCGAGCTCACTATCATAAATCTCTGTAGCGGCACTCGACAGCAAACTTCCCAACGGTTTCTGTCCCGTGCCTCGCTACACAAGGACTCTACCTTTCGAACAGATGATTGCCAGATGTCTGTCAGATACACTCTCACCGAATATTTACAGCGAGCCTAAGGACCCGCTATAAATCTTAGGATTTATGCAGCTAAGATTCTCTAAAGGGACAAATAGTCTTTGTCTCAATAGTCCCTACGCATACCACCCACTACGGGAAATCTGCTTTTTCTCACGGACGACGCTCCTCGCTAGCAACTTTCTCTCAAGGGCAGCTGTCATCCCTTTCCAACAACCAACTCACAATTTTTCCAATTAACAGCGACGTCCGTTTCCCTCACTCTCTGAACAAACACTTTTCTGAACGAATCCGATGATCCCGTATCCTTAGACACACCCAAACACAGTTTTCCTAAGGAGCATCATCGCGACACAAATTCATTCTGTTCTATCGCGAGCCGCGAGGCAAGTTGGAAGACGCCTTCTGGATTGTTCGTCCGCAGTCGTACGTAATAGCGAATCTGAATCTCTCGACGTATGTGCAATCGTCTCGACTCGAACCACCGCGTAAAGTGCCGCGCCGAGCTTGAACTTGTAATCCTGAATCGATAATTGTACCGTGCTTTCGGCGCGCTAGTGTATACCACGAACACAAGCAAATAAACAGTTATTGTTAAACAATACCGAGTGATTCTTCTATACCTATCACGCACGTCACCTCATCTCAAATAAGTACAGTCGGATTGAATGACAACAGTTTCATAATACGGCTATGGTGAAGTCTAAATTACAGTACTAGGGGTCTTCCCAAAGTTCCGAAGGGAAGTTTCAGGTGTTTTCATCTCCGACACGGCCATTCTGACTATCACACGTCCTCGTGTGTAACTAAAATATTGAGTTTCCTAACATTAGACTCGATACAATTGACATTATTCAAAATTTAACTAGATGTTCGAATAAGGCAAGGGTCCAGTGTAGCAACAAATCCTGTTCGGGGATTTGGCAGCAAAAAAATAAAAGATTATGAAAATTAGTAGCGTTATACTTAGTATCCAATGTGATAGTTGCATCCTGCAGGTTATCAGTCGGATCGTAACGGCATGATGGACCATTTTCGATTTCGCACTCCAAAGGGTCTCGGTCTTCTAGATCGTATGAGCACATAGAGCTTCGTTCCACGGTCTCACTGAGTCTTATCATATTGTCACCCCGAAAAGCATGCAAGTCTCATCGCATGTTCCCACTGAGCCTTATCATACTGTTACCATGAAAAGCGTGTGAGCCACATCACACGTTCTCTCTGAGCTGTATCACGCTGTTACCATGAAAAGCGTGTGAGCCACATCACACGTTCTTTCTGAGCTTTATCACACTGTTACCATGAAAAGCGTGTGAGCCACATCACACGTTCCCTCTGAGCTTTATCACACTGTTACCATGAAATGAAAAGCGTGCGAACTCCCCCTGCCGGGTGTTATTGGCATAATGCTACTAATCTTCCGAGATCGAAGTACTCATATCGTCATGGCCACTAATTTATGGCCTTCACTACAGACATCCAACTCGGCAGGGGTGCAACCATCTGGCATTTTCCTCAACATGTCGTGACTGTACTTGAACGATCGCTTACCGTTTAATACCTTTAAGATATACATGCCTCCTTCCAAAACTTCTGCTATTTCAAATGGACCTCTAAATTTTTGATCTAATTTGGTTTGATTTCGTTCCTCATTTTGCGTAATACGAAATCACCGAGGTTAAACCTAACCGCTTTAGCTTTAGTTTTGTCAAATCCATCCTCATCATACCTAGCACTAGTTTCCTTTATTGCCTGTCGTCTTATATTGGAGATATCGATACTTTTGATGTTATCGGGTAACAACAGATCGTACGGTCTTGTCGTTCTACCTATTAGTAGTTCAAATGAGCTCGAGTTTGTCACGCGGTTGGTGGTGCAATTCAAAGCCAACTGTATTTCCCCAATCGCGTCTTGCCACGGCCGCTCGGTCGTTTCCACTACCGTGAACATAATTTTCAATGCACCCGTAACACGCTCTACCTGCCCTTGGCTCTACTAGCACCGGTCGCAATCAAGTGAACTTTAATTCGTTTGCTTTCGCAGAATTCTCGAAATTCCTTACCCTTAAAACATATTCCCTGATCTGCTATTATCCGACAGGGCCTCCCGAATAAAAATATAGCGGATTTAAGCGCTTTAATGGTGTTAAGGGAATCTATCTTACGAGTATGATGCAGGTATACGAATTTAGTGAAGACGTCGATCAAAACAATGACGTGCTCCTTTGAATCGCTTTTACCATTCAACTTGCCTGTTATGTCCATGTGGACCGTATGCCAGGGTATGCTGGTCTTAGGTATAGGATGCAGTTCGGCTTGTATCTTACCTAAACTAGCTTTCGAATCTTGACAAGCATGACAGTTCTCAATGAATCGGCGAACGTACTTCGCCATCACTTCGAAACAGTAATATTCGTATAGTTTCTCCCAACCTTAGTGCATAATTGACTGGTGCACACGGTTAATAACAGACTATCTAAAACCACTTGGGACTATAGGTAAACAAAGAGTCCTGCCGTTTCTTTGTGTCCTACGGTAAATAGTACCGGACCGTAATTCGTATGTATTCGCGATGTCTCCCGCGAGCCCATCGTTTTGCAATTCCTTGACGATTTCCAAGATTTGAGAATCACGACGTTGTTCCGCTAACAGCCAATCTTCCGAAATTTCTGCCAGATTAACTATTTTCTCTTTGATTTTGTCGAATTTAATAGGGTCAACGCCTGTGCGGTTTCGCGAAAAGAAATCTACGTGAGCCGTCCGTTTACTTTCCCGATACATAAAGTCATAAATAAAAGTCTGCAAGTAAGTCCATCACCTATGGTCCCTGTCATTTAAATGTACTTTATTACTCAGCGCTTTCTACGAGTTGCAATCCGTGACGACAAGAAATTTCCGTCCATGTAGATAGTGACGGAAATGTTTTACGGCGTTTACGATAGCTAATGTTTCGAGTTCATAGGAGTGATATCTGGATTCCGCGGGGCTGGTTCTATTATTGTAATACTCTATTACCTTGATCTTACCTTCGGCTTGATGCGTCAAAATCGCCCCGTAACTCTCCGAGCTAGCATCAGTAGGTAGTTCTATCGGGTAATTGGGGTTGAATATCATTAGCACCGGCGCGTCGGTCAGGACGGAAACTACCTGTTGACTTATTTTTTCTTGTCTATCTGTCCAAGTTATACTTCTGTTATCTGAGATGAGCGCGTACAGGGATGAGCGCGTAGTTTCCTCATCTGTGAGAATTTTGGGATGAACTGTGTGACGGTCGTTGGCACAGGTAAAGAACTTAAGGTGTGTATTTTACCCGGGTCGGGACGAACTTCTCCGTTATGAATTACATATCTCAAATAGAGCACCGATGTGCTTAAGAGAACGTTTCGCAAAGTTAAAAGAGAATCCGGCTTTTACGAGGGTATCTAATACGGTGTTTCAATCTTTGTAAAGCTTGATCTATCGAGTCGGCAATAATTAGGACGTTATCGAAATAAATAATAACGTACGAATGAGCGAGGTCGCCTGGGGCGTTGCGAATGGCCCTCCGAAAGACGGACGGTGCAATTTTTCAGTCCAAACGGCATCGTTATCTATTCATATTGTCTGTCGGGGGTAACGAACGCTGTATACTCCGCTGAATTAGGATAAATAGGAATTTGGTGAAACCCGCTGACCATGTCCAGGCTAATAAAGTATCTCGCCTCTTGCAATCTCGCGACTTGATCCGCAATAAGGAGTAAAGGGTACCGATCCGCGACCATATTTTGACTTAGATCTCGGGAACCTGCTCATAATCTATCTGAGCCGTTTTTCTTCTTCACGAGTTACGTAGGGCTCGCAAATGGCGAATTACTAGGCCTTATGATCTTTGCATTAATTAAAACGCTTGTTTTCTCACGTACCGCTCTTCGCTTCTCCTCGCTAAGTCTATAAGAACTTCCTCGTACGGTGGTGTTAGGATCAATTAATCGTATTTCTAACCGGCCTGTATTTGCGCGAATACGTAGGAAACCCGTAACGAATCTTTGAATTTGTCGAGAAGAGAAATTGATCGACTTTTATTATTACCATGTACATCAGTGTCAACTTCATTAACGACGATCTCGTTTGCAGTGGTTTCATTACAGACATTAATTATTTTTGTTTTACACATAGCGAGGCTATTTTGTGTAATGTTACGTCAAAACCCAGACTTAGAGTTCCGCAACTAATCGCGATATCATATTTTAAATAACTATCAGCAAGGACATGAGAAATTATCTTCGATGTAAAAATCATTAATACACACGATGAACAAATGGTTGGCATTTGTTTAATACAGGTATTCCCTACTCCTCGCATTACTAATATGTCAGTCATTCCTTTGTCAGAAAATGCCGAGGCCGAGGACTCTTTAATTAGTGAAAGCTCTGCTCCCGAATCGGAGTAAAATGGAAACGATTCACCTAGATGACTTGATCTATCCGTTGATGCTTCCAGTACGCACGAGTCGACTCGCCACTCGTTATTGAAATCATAGATTCCCTCCATAATCAGGTTGGCAGCTGCGCCCCATGCAGCGGAGTCAGAGCACGCGATTTTAAGGGTTAAAACGTGGTAGCGAAAAATTGTTAGGTTTCACACTCGATTTTTGCACTAGTGACTGAATTACTTGCGCACGGTGGTCTTAAGTTCTAGCACTGTTATAGTCGGCACTGATCCCACTTCAGATGTCGGGTTGGCGTTAAAATTAGAGTTAGGGTTAAGGACGTGAAACGAATCCCTATTGGCGCTAGACGTGATCATTATGCAATAGAGGTGATATTTACTAGTGCAAATATGACTATGATGGAATTGGACAAGTAATCGCGATAATTAGATACTCGGGAAGCTAATGACAATGATCCTAGGCTCAATAACGAATCAGCGGTCAACGGGATGACGAACTCTACATTTCTTTAGCGTCTAAGTTGTACTCAATGTTAATGCATGGGGCAATCATTACGTATCAGAGGGTTACTTGAATCGTCGTCGTGATCGTACGGGAGAGTGTTTCTCCATCACGGTAACGCTGTCGAGGAAAACTATGATGGGTGTGCCTATGGTCACAAAATCATCAGATTCGTGGAGGAAAGTCTTCGTTCGGAAAATGAGGGAAATTGGCGTTACTGTTAATTGGTCAATTTCCATGTTGGTAGTTAGGAAAGGGTGCTAGCCGCCCTCAAGAGAGAGTTCGAGAAGAGGAAGCGTCGTTCGTGAGAAACATAGATTTCTCCTATTTTCTCGTAGTTGGAACGAGGACTGTTTGCCGGTTTGAAGGACTTTAGTTAAATAAATCTTAAGATTTATAGCGGGGCCTCGGACTAGCTGAACATGTACTGTGGAAACGTGTCGACATCTGGTAATCATCTTACTCAAAGAATAGAGTCTATGTGTGGCGTGCCACGGGACAGAAATCGTAGAAATGCTTACCGTCGTGCCCCGTCCCAAGTATTTCTTTTAAGGAGAGCTATAGAGTTACTTCATGCCTTTGTTAGACAAAACGTTTATCCCTTGACCGCGACTACGTTCGGCGACTGGTTGTCGCCTCGAGGCCAAGTGCAGTATCACAAGTTTCGAACAATTACAATCGGACTAGATGACTACGATTGTTTAATTACAGCTATGGTAGAATCTAGATTACAATGTTACGGGATTTTCCCAAAATTCCAAACGGGAGGTTCCCGTGTTCTATCATCTCCGATTTATATTTATGCTTGATCTGTCTGGGACCAGTCTGGATATAGCGCAAACTGGCTGGCAAACGATGTATTTGGCAAGAAATGTGGAGTACCTGGCACATCGAATTGTCGACATATCAGCAACAGCAACGGAGATACGCGGAGTTGAATATTTGAGTCTGAATCTGCAAAACAACAATTACACTGCATATAACAGAGACCAGAGTCGATGTTCTGGCGCGCAACACATCTGCACTCCATCCCGTGCGGCTTGGCATCCAACGGTCCACGTGCCATCCTTCGAATCCTCCATAGGCCCAAGGACCCATCATAATGCTGAAATCCCAACTGCATTGTTCGCACATATGGCCTAAGTCAATCTGTTTGCCAGAAAAGACTTTCTAATTCTAGAAGTGTTTTCGGTCGGTTTTTAGAAAGGTCCTTGGGTTTATTACGCCCTCTTAAGAATTACGGAGAAGGCGGGTATTGGCCTAACGAAAAAAGCGGACATCTACCTAACGGAAAATCTGAGATTTCCCATAAACAATGTCGCCTAGGACCCACGTTGGTAGGAGGCTTCTTCCTCCTCTCCTCCTTTCTAACATTAGTCATAACCAATCGGCATCGCGGATCATTGCCCTCACTTTCCTAACTAACAATGTAATCAACGAATCCGCGTTCTTCGCTCAACGGGCACACCAATACCGAGCTTCGTACTCACATCAGAATAAACTTTAGAGTTACATCATCTCTCACAGTGACTAGAGTTCCTGCAATCCCTATAACTCTTACCGTTCCTATATCTCTCAGAGATCCATCGTCTCTCGCGGTGACTAAAGTTCCTGCAATCCCTATAACTTTCACCGTTCCTATATCTCTAAGAGCCTCCTATTTCTCTCACAGTATCCAGAAGTCCGACAGCTCCTACAGCTCTCACGGACCTAGAGCTCCTATAGCTCTCACTCTCATCTAAGAATAATCCATTTCTTCGTTATCTGTATCTTAAGCAACGGCGTTCTTACTCAGTGTGATTGTATAAATCGTTGGAAATACATATATTTTTTATAACTTTGTGACCCCCAGTGTTATACCACAACGACAACACCTATTATCCAAAGCGAAATACGGGGATCGAACTATCCGTGGAGTCGATTATTCCAATCGTAACGGGAATTTACGACTCCCATTGACGCGTATTCAAACGAACGCGTCTCCCCGCGATAGCTCGAAAATACAGTCGACACAGCGCAAACCGAATAAGTACTGTATTTGGCTGTAATTGTGGAGTATATCGCGCATCGCGTTTGCGATATGTATCCAATAGCAGCGCTGATACGTTGGTTTGAACATTTAGGCATGAATATGCAAATCAGCAATTACGCTGAATCTGTCAGTGACCAGAGAAGACGTAAGACAGAAGAGATGATAGAATCGGAAGAGGTGCTCTGTGCTCACCAGAAAATCAGGAGCATAACGCTCACCGAATTGTCGTCATATCTGCCATAGAAACGAAGATACGTTCCTTTCGATATTCAAGCATGAATATGCTAAACTGCTATTATGGTGTATTTGACAGGGACAAGAGTGAACAAAACGCTAACCTACTGATGTGCGCTGTATATGACATCAGTTGTCAAATATAACGCGCACCGAATTGTCTGTAAGTGTGCCATAGAAACGGAGATTCGTTGGTTGGAATATTTAATACTGAATATGTAAAGCTGCAAATACGCAGGGTTCGGCTGGGTCCCGATTTTACATGCATCAAACGGAATAACGTGCACTGTGTTTGGCAGCAAATTTGGAGTATAACGAGCCTCTAATTGTAGCCATATGTGCCATAGAATCGGAGATACGTCGGTTTGAATACTTAATCCTGAATATACGAAACTGCAACTACGCTGGATCTGGCTGGGTCCAGATTTTACATAGCGTAAACCGGATGATGTGCACTGTACTTGGCATCAGATGTGGAATATAACGCGCATCGCATGGCCAATGTTTCTGGAAAACAAGCGGAGATACCTCGATTCGAATATGTAAGCATTAATACCCAAAACTGCAATCACGCTGGATTTCTCCGAGTCCAGTCTTGACAGTGTGCAAACGGGCTGATGTGTGCTGTATTTGGCAGCAAATGTGGAGTATAACATGCATCCTATTGTCGACGTACCTACAATGGATACGGAGATACTTTCACTTGAATAACTAGGCTTGAATATGCAAAACTACAAATACGCTGGATTTGACTCGGTCCGGATTTAACACGGCTTAAACCAGATGAAGCGCTCTGCGTATGGAGGTCAATGTGGAATATAACGCGCATCGTATTGTCGACATATGTGCTATGGAATCGGAGTCACGTTGATTTGAATATTTAAGCTTGCACATACAAAATTGCGTTTGGGCTGGATTTTGCAGGGACCAGAGTTTACACAGCGCAAGCGAGCTGATGGGCAATGTAACTACAGCAAATGCGGAGTACAAGGCGTATGGAATTGTCGACATATGTGCAAAAGTAGCGGCGAAACTTTGAATGCAATATTTAAGCATTAACAACAAAAACTACAATTACGCTGGATTTTACAGGGTCCAGAGTTAACATAGCATAGACCGGCTGATTTGGCACCATATGCGGAGTATTCTGCGCATCGAATAGGCGACATAGAAACCAAGATACGTTCATTTGAATATGTAATATTTGAATATTTCGCCTGAAAATGCATAATTGCGTATACGCTGTGTTTGGCTGCGCCCACACGTTACATATCTCAAACCAGATAATATACATTGTGTTTGGCAGCAAAAGTGGCGTATATCGCGCATCGAGTTGTCGACATATCTGCATTGCAAACGGCGATACGGTGATTTGAATAATTAATCATGAATATGTAAAGCAGCAATTTCGCTAGGTTTGACAGAGACCGGAGTTGACATGGTACAAACCAGCAGATGTGCGGTGCACATGACATCGGATGTGAATTGTAACGGGCATCGCCTTGTCGCCATATGTGCAATAGAAACGGAGATACATTCATTTGAATATGTTAACTTTAATTTGTAAAACTGCAATTACGCTTGATATGTCGAGGACCAGAGAACATATAATAGCACGAGCCAGCTGATGTGAGCTGTATTTGGCAGGCAATGAGGAGTATATCTCGCATCTAATTGACGGCAAATCTCCAATCGCAGCGGTGATACGTTTTATTTAATATTCAATAATGGGCCTGTTACGATACCGATAGTAATAGCGTGACTGAAACACATTGTCGTCTCAGTAAAACCATTTTATTTCAAGCTTCACGCTACAGTTCTGAATCCGGACAAGACCGTTTCAAGTTCTCGCAAGAGCAAGCAGTCAAATTAAGGTACTTACACGAGTTACAGTCTAATACATTTTATTGGTCCAACATCGATGGGGCGATCTCGCATTGAAATTTTCGGAGGACCGCGTAACCTTCCAACAACGACCGCCGTACGAGCAGCGGATAAACTTATTTCGTGCCTTAGGTTGCCCTCACCACGTCCTCTACTTCTTGATTCTTGGTTGGTAGCTTTAGCGGCTGCAGGTCCGAGAAATTGCATCTTGACCCGCTTTCTCGTATGTCTCATGTGACGTCTCGCTTTCCGCCGTAGTCACTTGTCGGAAACACAAACGTTGAACCATTTGCGCGAGACAAGCGCGGCGCTCTGCAGGGACGAGGGATCCAATTTTCGAAGTATCAAGTGCGAAACCTCCAGTGGTAGTTCGGAAATGATATCTACCTTACTTGGCACGAACAAACCAACGACGCGTAGTAGAGATCTAAAAAATTCCATACTGCTTCTACTGTTGCGCGAGCACGACTGACGGTCTGGCTAAGAGTGGAGGCTTATATATGTGCTGTTCGTCACGGTGCACTGCGAGTTCCGGTTCCGGGTGAGAGTGCTGGTCAGGCAGAATCGATGGTATGTGCATGTATTTTCACTTACATCGGGTTCACATTATGATTAGAGTTAGAGGCGCGAAACGGATCTTCATTTGGTTTAGACGTTGTAGTTATGCAATAGAGCAGGTATTTACTAGTGTAAATTTGATTGTTATATAATTTGACAAGTAGTCGTGGTAACTAGGTACTCGAGAAGCTAATGACAATGATCCTGGGTTCAATAGCAAAGCCGCGGTCAACGGGATAACAGAATTCGTTTTCATCCTGATTCCAAGTTGTACCATACTTCCTTATCTACGATATAGGTAGGACTGGATATAGGTAGATGGATATACGATATATACTGGATATACGATATAGGTAGGACTGAACAAACTCTTTGTCAAAACATAGAATATCCACCGAGTGTTAAGGCTCTTTGTAACTGGCTAATGTGACCTCACGAGAGAATGATTTTCCGGCACGATGATGCTGCAGAGGAAAACTATGATGGGTGTGTCTAAGAGCACCAGAACATCGGATTCGTGGAGAAATGATTTCGCTCGGAAAGAGATTGTAAGTGACGTTACTGTTAACTGGACAATTTCCATGTTGATGGTTAGAGAAGGATGCTAGTAGCCCTTGAGGGAACGTTGCTAGCGGGAAGCGTCGTCCGTGGAAAAATAGATTTCACCTATCATCCCGTAGTTGAAACAAAGACTGTTTGCCTGTTTGGGACTGTTAAGGACTTTAATTAACTAAATCTTAAGGTTTATAATGGGTCCTCAGGCTAGCTAAACATATACTGTTGAGATGCGTTGACATCTGGCAATCATCTTATCCGACGGATAGAGTCTGCGTGTGGCGAGTCACGGGACAGAAACCGTTGGAATGTTTACTGTCACGTGCCGCTACGATTATTTCATTTAAGGACAGCTATAGAATTACTCCATGCCTTTATTAGACAAGACGTTCATCCCTTGACCGCGGCTACGTTCGGTGACTGGTTGTCGCCTCGAGGCCAAGTGGCAGTATCACAAGTTTCGAACAATTACAATCGGACTAGATGACTACGATTGTTTAATTACAGCTATGGTAGAATCCAGATTACAATGTTACGGGATTTTCCCAAAATTCCAAACGGAATTCTCCCGTGTTCTATCATCTCCGATTTATATTTATGCTTGATCTGTCTGGGACCAGTCTGGATATAGCGCAAACTGGCTGGCAAACGATGTATTTGGCAAGAAATGTGGAGTACCAGGCACATCGAATTGTCGACATACCAGCAACAGCAACGGAGATACGTGGAGTTGAATATTTGAGTCTGAATCTGCAAAACAACAATTACACTGCATATAACAGAGACCAGAGTCGATGTTCTGGCGCGCAACACATCTGCACTCCATCCCGCGCGGCTTGGCATCCAACGGTCCACGTGCCATCCTTCGAATCCTCCATATGCCCAAGGACCCATCATAAAGCCGAAATCCAACTGCATTGTTCGCACATATGGTCTAAGTCAATCTGTTTGCCCGAAAAGACTTTCTAATTCTAGAAGTGTTTTCGGTCGGTTTTTGGAAAGGTCCTTGGGTTTAGTACGCCCTCTTAAGAATTACGGAGAAGGCGGGTATTGGCCTAACGAAAAAAGCGGACATCTACCTAACGGAAAATCTGAGATTTCCCATAAACAATGTCGCCTAGGACCCACGTTGGTAGGAGGCTTCTTCCTCCTCTCTTCCTTTCTAACATTAGTCATAACCAATCGGCATCGCGGATCATTGCCCTCACTTTCCTAACTAACAATGTAATCAACGAATCCGCGTTCTTCGCTCAAAGGGCACACCAATACCGAGCTTCGTACTCACATCAGAATAAACTTTAGAGTTACATCATCTCTCACGGTGACTAGAGTTCCTGCAATCCCTATAACTCTTACCGTTCCTATATCTCTCAGAGTTCCATCGTCTCTCACGGTGACTAAAGTTCCTGCAATCCCTATAACTCTCACCGTTCCTATATCTCTAAGAGCCTCCTATTTCTCTCACAGTATCCAGAAGTCCGACAGCTCCTACAGCTCTCACGGACCTAGAGCTCCTATAGCTCACACTCTCATCTAAGAATAATCCATTTCTTCGTTATCTGTATCTTAAGCAACGGCGTTCTTACTCAGTATGATTGTATAAATCGTTGGAAATACATATATTTTTTATAACTTTGTGACCACCAGTGTTATACCACAACGACTACACCTATTATCCTAAGCGAAATACGGGGATCGAACTATCCGTGGAGTCGATTATTCCAATCGTAACGGGAATTTACGACTACCATTGACGCGTATTCAAACGAACGCGTCTCCCCGCGATAGCTCGAAAATACAGTCGACATAGCGCAAACCGAATAAGTACTGTATTTGGCTGTAATTGTGGAGTATAGCGCGCATCGCATTTGCGACATGTATCCAATAGCAGCGCTGATACGTTGGTTTGAACATTTAGGCATGAATATGCAAAACAGCAATTACGCTGAATCTGTCAGTGACCAGAGAAGACGTAAGACAGAGGAGAAGATAGAATCCGAAGATGTGCTCTGTGCTCACCAGCAAATCAGGAGCATAACGCTCACCGAATTGTCGTCATATCTGCCACAGAAACGGAGATACGTTGCTCTCGATATTCAAGCATGAATATGCTAAATTGCAATTATGGTGTATTTGACAGGGACAAGAGCGTACATAACTCTAACCTACTGATGTGCGCTGTATATGACATCAGATGATAAATATAACGCGCACCGAATTGTCTGTAAGTGTGCCATAGAACCAGAGATTCGTTGGTTCGAATATTTAATACTGATTATGCAAAACTGCAAATACGCAGGATTCGGCTGGGTCCCGATTTTACATGCATCAAACGGAAAAACGTGCACTGTGTTTGCCAGCAAATTTGGAGTATAACGAGCCTCTAAATGTAGCCATGTATGCCATAGAATCGGAGATACGTCGGTTTGAATACTTAATCCTGAATATACGAAACTGCAACTACGCTGGATCTGGCTGGGTCCAGAATTTACATAGCGTAAACCGTATGATGTGCACTGTACTTGGCATCAGATGTGGAATATAACGCGCATCGCATGGCCAATGTTTCTGGAAAACAAGCGGAGATACCTTGATTCGAATATGTAAGCATTAATATCCAAAACTGCAATTTCGATGGATTTCTCCGATTCCAGTCTTGACAGTGTGCAAACGGGGTGATGTGTGCTGTATTTGGCAGCAAATGTGCAGTATTACGTACATCCTATTGTCGACGTACCTACAATGGATACGGAGATACTTTCACTTGAATAACAAGGCGTGAATATGCAAAACTACAAATACGCTGCATTTGACACGGTCCGGATTTAACACGGCTTAAACCAGATGAAGCGCTCTGCGTATGGCAGTCAATGTGGAATATAAAGCGCATCGTATTGTCGACATATGTGCTATTGAATCGGAGTAACGTTGATTTGCATATTTAAGCCCGAACATACAAAATTGCATTTGGGCAGGATTTTGCAGGGACCAGAGTTGACACAGCGCAAACGAGCTGATGGGCAATGTAACTACAGCAAATGCGGAGTACAAGGCGTATGGAATTGTCGACATATGTGCAAAAGAAGCGGCGAATCTTTGAATGCAATATTTAAGCATTAACAACAAAAACTACAATTACGCTGGATTTTACAGGGTCCAGAGTTGACATAGCACAGACCGGCTGATTTGGCATCATATGTGGAGTATTCTGCGCATCGAATAGGCGACATAGAAACCAAGATACGTTCATTTGAATATGTAATATTTGAATATTTCGCCCGAAAATGCATAATTGCGTATACGCTGAGTTTGGCTGCGCCCACACGTTACATAACTCAAACCAGGTAATATACATTGTGTTTGGCAGAAAAAGTGGCGTATATCGCGCATCGAATTGTCGGCATATCTGCAATGCAAACGGCGATACGGTGATTCGAATAATTAATCATGAATATGCAAAGCACCAATTTCGCTAGGTTTGACAGAGACCGGAGTTGACATGGTACAAACCAGCAGATGTGCGGTGCACATGACATCGGATGTGAAATGTAACGGGCATCGCTTTGTCGCCATATGTGCAATAGAAACGGAGATACATTCATTTGAATATGTTAACCTTAATTTGTAAAACTGCAATTACGCTTGATATGTCGAGGACCAGAGATGATATAATAGCACGAGCCAGCTGATGTGAGCTGTATTTGGCAGGCAATGAGGAGTATATCTCGCATCTAATTGACGACAAATCTGCAATTGCAGCGATGATACATTATAGTTAATATTCAATAATGGGCCTATTACGATACAGATAGTATTAGCGTGACTGAAACACATTGCCGTCTCAGTAAAACCATTTTATTTCAAGCTTCGCGCTACAGTTCTGAATCCGGACAAGACCGTTTCAAGTTCTCGCAAGAGCAAGCAGTCAAATTAAGGTACTCACACGAGTTAGAGTCTAATACATTTTATTGGTCCAACATCGATGGGGCGATCTCGCATCGAAGTTTTCAGAGGACCGCGTAACCTTCCAACGACGACCGCCGTACGAGCAGCGGATAAACTTATTTCGTGCCTTAGGTTGCCCTCACCACGTCCTCTACTTCTTGATTCTTGGTTGGTAGCTTTAGCGGCTGCAGGTCCGAGAAATTGCATCTTGACCCGCTTTCTCGTATGTCTCATGTGACGTCTCGCTTTCCGCCGTAGTCACTTGTCGGAAACACAAACGTTGAACCATTTGCGCGAGACAAGCGCGGCGCTCTGCAGGGACGAGGGATCCAATTTTCGAAGTATCAAGTGCGATACCTTCAGCGGTAGTTCGGAAATGATATCTACTTTACTTGGCACGAACAAACCAACGACGCGTAGTAGAGATCTAAAAAATTCCATGTTGCTTCTACTGTTGCGCGAGCACGACTGACGGTCTGGCTACGAGTGGAGGCTTATATATGTGCTGTTCGTCACGGTGCACTGCGAGTTCCGGTTCCGGGTGAGAGTGCTGGTCAGGCAGAATCGATGGTATGTGCATGTATTTTCACTTACATCGGGTTCACATTATGATTAGAGTTAGAGGCGCGGAAACGGATCTTCATTTGGTTTAGACGTTGTAGTTATGCAATAGAGCAGATATTTACTAGTGTAAATTTGATTGTTATATAATTTGACAAGTAGTCGTGGTAATTAGGTACTCGAGAAGCTAATGACAATGATCCTGGGTTCTATAACAAAGCCGCGGTCAACGGGATAACAGAATTCGTTTTCATCCTGATTCCAAGTTGTACCATACTTCCTTATCTACGGTATAGGCAGGACTGAACAAACTCTTTGTCAAAACATAGAATATCCACCGAGTGTTAAGGCTCTTTGTAACTGGCTAATGTGACCTCACGTGAGAATGATTTTCCGGCACGATGATGCTGCAGAGGAAAACTATGATGGGTGTGTCTAAGGGCACCAGAATATCGGATACGTGGAGAAATGACTTCGCTCGGAAAGAGATTGAAAGTGACGTTACTGTTAATTGGACAATTTCCATGTTGATGGTTAGAGAAGGATGCTAGTAGCCCTTGAGGGAACGTTGCTAGCGGGAAGCGTCGTCCGTATAGATTTCACCTATCATCCCGTAGTTGAAACAAAGACTGTTTGCCTGTTTAGGACAGTTAAGGACTTTAATTAACTAAATCTTAAGGTTTATAATGGGTACTCAGGCTAGCTAAACATATACTGTTGAGATGCGTTGACATCTGGCAATCATCTTATCCGACGGATAGAGTCTGCGTGTGGCGAGTCACGGGACAGAAACCGTTGGAATGTTTACTCTCACGTGCCGCTACGATTATTTCATTTAAGGACAGCTATAGAATTACTCCATGCCTTTATTAGACAAAACGTTCATCTCTTGACCGCGGCTACGTTCGGTGACTGGTTGTCGCCTCGAGGCCAAGTGCAGTATCACAAGTTTCGAACAATTACAATCGGACTAGATGACTACGATTGTTTAATTACAGCTACGGTAGAATCTAGATTACAATGTTACGGGATTTTCCCAAAATTCCAAATAGAATGTTGCGGTGTTCTTTCATCTGCGACTTATATTTATGTCGCTGGTAGTTCTTACGCATTAGCTTATCGACGGCCTGGCTGGGAACGAATAGGGAAGCGAACTTTTCTGCCCGCGCGCCTGGAGTGATGAATTCCTGAGTCCTCTTCGTTTTGATCGTTTCAAATATCAGGTGGTATTATTACTTCGCGATTTTCGCTGTAATGGTGTTCAATGTTACCGTGCAATAAAAATTCACGCATTTCGGAAGGTCTAAGTGTACGATTACGTTCTTGTTGCTAACTTCAATCGCAATGGTCATTTTTTGCTCTCGATATAAATTGATGCGGTCCGCCGTAGGGTGGTGTAAGGGGTTTCCGATGTAATCGTGACGTAGAAATACGTAAGACTTTAGACGGCTTCCGTATTTCGACTTGGCCTGTTGCTTCGTTGGTACACAGAATTCTGCCGGCAATCGTATGCCGGTGCCATAAACCATTTCGGCTGTCGTCGTTTTCACGCCCGTAATAACTGTTCGTATGCCTAATAAAACTATTGGCAAGATTGCTACACAGTTGCTCGTATCGTGGCATTTGATTGCTGCTTTTAGTTGTCGGGGCAGGCGATCTACCATCCCGTTGTTCACGGGGTGATAGGCTGTCGTTCGTAAATGCCTAATGCCGAGGAACAGGCATAATTCGTTAAATAAGTTTGACTCGAACTGGCGTCCTTGATCGGTCCTTATCCTTAAAGGTACGTCGAAAGGGAATATCCACGTGGAAAGGATGGCTGAAACAACGGTTGCCGCCTCCATGTCGGCGATGGGAACGGCTTCGGTCTAACGCGAAAAACGATCGATTTCCGCCAGGCAATGTCGGTATCCTAGCGTCCCGTGTCTGGGGGGGTTTGTCATAAGGTCATCGACGTCATGTAGCTGTTGATCGCTGAGGCATGTGCCCAGCGTCACGTTCCTAATTATGCTGTTAGGAACATGATACATTTACACTGTACATGTGAATGTGCGTGTGAGCGTCAGAGGACGTCCAGGCCTTAGTTGGGACAAAAGACAAGAGTCAGTCGTTTCAAGTATCTGGAAGAGTCGGTTGGCAACAAGCGTGCGTGCGAGTAGGATTTCGAGGTCTTTAGAGTATAAGATATATGTATAACTGTTGTGTGCTAAATAAAGGGAATTATTTGTATTTCCGAACCCCTTCTATGTCCTTACAGTGGCGTCGATTATCTGATGGTAACGGGAATTTACGACTCTCGTTGACGCGAAACATACTTGATTTTGTTTAAATGCTAGTTATAGTTTCGCGTGATTAGGGGCAGAAGGAAAGAAGGCTATACACGAATCATTTATAAACCACTTAAGAAGTATGGGCGAAAATGATTTGAAATAGTATTTCTTTACTCAGATTGCCTTATTTTCATATTGCTATTATAACATAAATGTCATAGTAGAAACCCGGATGATAAATAAATGGCTTATTTCGTTAAACAAATTATTGCCTTTCTGAATTAAATTAGAGACTTTCAATAATCCTCAACTACGAAATTTATGTTAATTCTTTTATAAATGGTGCATGCCTGTCAGTTAGATATTATAAGAACGAAGAGTTTACCATTAAAACTTTAAGATTTCGACAAAAGTTTTAAAGCGTAGGCGTCACTGTGTAGATACGTAGGTAGGTAAATTGAGGTCAACCGGATGTAGAGTTAGTGCCGCATTGACTACGCTGGTCTTTACCTTTCTCTCATTGCGTTCGTCAGATAATTAATATAATTTACATGTTATTATAAACTGTATTATAAATTATTATAAATTTTTGTACATAATATATATTGTTGAGGTAAATAAATTCAAAATTTAGGGAACAACGAATTCAAGTATTATCCTGTGCTGTCGGGTTACTATTGGTGGCGGGGCAGTAGCCGCTTGGGGTACGTGGGCGTTGCCTCTGGGCCGCTTCGGTCAATCTCACTCCGCGAGTAGTTGGGAACGGCTATGTCGAAGTCAGTTATGAAAGTGCGCAGTGGTTTCTTAGTCTGATTCGTGTATTTTCCATGTATGTTATATCAGATTTCTTGGATATTATTTCGTCACAGTGTAAAATGTGTCTTTTTTATACTTGCGAACTGGTTAATTCTATCGTTGTTACTGAATATTATAATATTCTTGTACGTTAGTGTATTTGTATTGGTATAGAATGGATTCGGAAATACAAATAATTCCCTTTATTTAGCGCACAACATCTATACATATATCTTATACTCTAAAGACCTCGAAATGCTACTAGCACGCACGCTTGTTGTCAACCGGCTACTCCAGATACTTCTAACGCCTGTCTCTTCTCTTTTGTCCCAACTAAGGCCTGGACGTCCTCTGACGCATACACGCACATTTACATGTACAGTTTAAATGTATCATGTTCCTAACACGCCTCCTTACATTTATACTGTACACTTAATCGTAGTTACATGCTTTGACGAATTGCGTAACAGAAACTTTAACACTTATTGCCTTATCTACATTTCTCTTAGTATACATTCATCCATGACCTAAACCTATCGAATGTCTCTCTACGCTGTGCCTTCGAAAAAATATCCGCAGTATTTTCGCCCGTACTTACTTTAAGTATGTTTATCTTGTTCTCCTTTAAGCACTCGTGAACGTGGTGCTAATGAACTTCAATGTGTTTAGAATTTTTCCAAAAATTTCCGTGCTTTGCTATACTTATCACTCCAGAGTTATCCTCATAAATTTTTACAGGGTTATCGTCTAGATTTACATTGAAGATTTTCATAATTTCCCTAATGGACATTAATTCACCCACCGCTTCCGATAGAGCTACATACTCTGCATACGTCGAGGCTTTTGTCACACACCTTTGTTTTTTAGACTTCCAACCAATTACATTTCCATACAATCTAATTACATATTCAGAAGTCGATTTCCTTTCGAATTGATCTGCTGCCTAATCAGCGTCCACATATCAATCTATCGTTTCACATTTTTCATTCCTTTTATAATCTAATCTTAAATCTCTAGTCCGGTACAAATATTTCAATATTCTCATTACAACAATCTTGAAATCTACTCAAATAATTCACACTATAACTTAAATCGGGTCTGGTATTTTCACTAATATACAACAATGCTCCAATTAAATTTTTGTATCCAATATCCTTTCTATTTATCTCAGCTTTTTCAATTTTTAAGTTGGTCTCCATAGGTGTACAGTACAATTTGCTATTTTGTAACTTACATTTGTTTGCCAATGATTCAATGTATTTCTTTTGGCTTAATCTTATTTCATTTTTGAAATAATCATAGTCTATATTTATTCCAAGATATTCTTTGACTTCATCTAAATCTTTCATTTCAAATCTATTAGTTAATAAGTTCTTTACCCTTTGTATCTTCCTTTTATTTTTACTACAAATTAGCAAATCGTCTACATACATTAGCAAATAAACAACATTTTCTCCCTCTCCATGTGTATATAGGCACAACTCTATGTTATTCTTCTTAAAACCTAATCTCGTCACATACTTATCAAGACACTCATACCACTCCCTTCGACTTTCTTTTAACCCATAAAGCGCTTTCGATAGTTTACAAACTCTATTCGTTCCGTCCGCATATCCCTTTGGTTGATTTACATATACCTCCGAGGTTACTTCACCATTTAAAAAAGCAGTTTCTACATTCATTTGCTCAATAATTAATCCATTTTGACAACAATATGATAGCAATATCTTAAAGGTCTAATTATTCGCTACTGGGGAGTATATGTCATCGGCTACGTTTCTTTGTTGGAATCCTCTTACCACTAATCTAGCCTTATACCTGTCATCTGATTTTCTCGTGTAAACCCATTTTACATCTAATGCATCTTTGCCTTTTACCCTTTCTAACAATTTCCAAGTTTTATTCTTATAAAGACATTCTATTTCCTTATCCATAGCTTGTTTCCAATCTTCACGATCTTCGCAACAAATCGCCTCCTCAAATGTACAAGGGATATCTACTCTACAATAATTTGTATGGATTTCACTAATGTTTTCTTTTTCTGGATATCTTACTGGAGTTCTCTTATTACGTGTAGATCTTCCAGGGATGTTTAAGCTTTCAAGACTGTTATCATTTTCATCTTCCCTACTTTCTAACTCTTCCTTATTCATGTTTACCAATAAATCATTATCCTCAACGTCATCGTTATCTTCATCGAATGAATTCTCCACAAAACCGATACATTTTGTGTCTGTTTCTATGACCTCTACATGTCTCGCTATTGTAATTTTCCCACCTAATAAGACTCTGTAACCTACTTCACTATATCCTAACAAAATTCCCATATCTGCCTTCTTATCCCATTTAGAATCTCTTTTTTGTTCCGGTCTTCGTACAAAAACTTTACTTACATATAGATGTAGATTTGCAACACTTGGTTTTCTCCCGAAGAATATTTCAAAAGGTGTCTTTCTCTCTATAGTATTTGCCAGTATTCTATTTTTCAAGTATACCGCTGTACAAACTATTTCCGGTCAGTACCTTTTATGTACTTTCGCTTCCGCTAACAAGCAACGCGCCATGTCCATAACTGTTCTATTATACCTTTCCGCTGTCCCGTTTAACTCATGTACGTAGGTTGGGCAATTATTAATTCTGATACCTTTATCCCTAGTAAATTTATAAATTCGATTATTCAAATACTCTTTTCCATTATCACATCTCAATATTTTTAACTTCTTGCCCGTCAAATACTCGGCTTCATTTACAAACTGTACGAAACAATCAAAGACCTCACCCTTTGATTTTATACAATAAACTCTAGCTATTTTGCTATAATCATCGATAAATGAGATGAAATATTTCTCTTCATTGAATCCGGAAGTCTTAAAGGGACCGCACACGTCCGTATGAATAATTTCCATTATCTCCCTAGCCTTGGTTTGATTATTTTTGAATGGTAAATTGTGCATTTTACTTTCTATGCACACCCTACATTTCAAAAATTCCTTCTCAATTTCATTCGGTATACAGTAACTAGCTGCTCTTTACCCAAAATATTTAAATATTTAAAATTTACGTGTCCTAACATCCTATGCCATCTTTCCTTTTTACTCATAACACTACGTTCGGCGCTCTTTGCTAAGTGCTCCTTCCCTTTCAATATACTTTTCATTCTATATGTTCCCTTTTCTTTAACCGCTACCGCTGTAAGCTTATTGTCCTCACCTATTACTTTTGCAATATTTCCTTTTGAAATAACCGCGTTCTTATTATCTGTTAGCTTGCCTAAACTAATCAAGTTTGCGGACACTTCTTTCGCGTAAAAAACGTTATTCATATTTATTTCATTTTCTTTCCAAATGCTTCAAAATAAGTTATAACATTCCCTACTTTTGTTGCCTTTATCGATCTATTATCGCCTAAATATGTATTTACCGGTTCTTTAAGGTCAATAGAATTGTCGAAATAATTTACGTTGTTAATTATGTGATCTGTGCAACCGCTATCTAATAGCCACATTACTTCATTATTACTTATCTCGTTCGCCTCGCCGCTGTGTGCTGCGTGCGCCGTTGCTATCAATGTGCCTGATCTTGAGTTACCATGCTCGCTCGTGCCGGTTGTTGATTGACGATGGAAATTTCCACGTCCCCTGCTCGTATTTCCTTTGTTTCCTCTTCCTCTGCTGCGACCACGTGTTGACCCACGCCAAAAACTGTTACTGCTTCCCGCTTCGACGCCATTTTGACACTCTCTCGCAAAATGTCCTACTCTTCCACGTCTGAAGCATCCTTCCTTTTTTGCAGAAAAGGCGTTGGTTTGCATTTCTCCTCGATTGGACTTATTTTTCTTCTCCGCTATTTCAATTTTATTTATTACATACGCTACCGTTTGATTTTCTGCTTTCATGCATCTACTATATCCGCTATGTAGGTGTATTCTTCGGGTAACGTATTCAGCATGTAATTTAGTTTTTCCCTCTCACTCACTTGTGCACTCGCACATTTTAATTCATTTATTAATTTTTCGAAATCGCTAAAGAACGTTGCTGAATCAGTGTATTTCTCAAGTCTTATCTTTTTCTATCTCCTTCTGCATACGATCTGTAGTGCCGTCGACGCTTTCAAGTACATTTTATCAAACTTTTTTACTATCCCATATGCCGTTTTTTCTTCTCTAATATATTCCAATTGTCTATTTGTAACGGCATTATAAATTATATTTATTGCCTTCAGATCCTTTTTGTCTCAGTCTTCATTGTCTGTTTCTGTCTTCACCCTGTCTTCACCGAGTTGTGACAATCTCGCATTCTCTATACTTGAAAAACATCGTTATTCTTTGCTTCCACATACCGTAAATATCCATCGAAAATTGGTATCACGATTTCCAATCTCTCCATTTTAAATGATTCCTGATCTCTTACTCAAGCGTTCCTACGTGCTCGAAGTGTATTTTTCCTCTTTGTAACCTTTGAACGTTTCTTTCCTTACTGAGAATTCACACGAACTAACTCGCAATATTGAAAAACACGCACTAAAATAACTTACAAAATTATGAACCACGCTCTGCTACCATGAAAAGATATAGAATGGATTCGGAAATACAAATAATTCCCTTTATTTAGCACACAACTGTTATACATATATCTTATACTCTTAAGACCTCAAAATCCTACTTGCACGCACGCTTGTTGTCAACCGACTCTTCCAGATACTTCTAACGACTGGCTCTTGTCTTTTGTCTCAACCAAGACCCGGACGTCCTCTGACGCTTACACACACATTCACATGTACAGTGTAAATGTATCATATTCCCAACAATAATGTGAACCCGATGTAAGTGAAAATACATGCACATACCATCGATTCTGCCTGACCAGCACTCTCACCCGGAACCGGAACCGGAACTCGCAGTGCACCGTGACGAACAGCACATATATAAGCCTCCACTCTTAGCCAGACCGTCAGTCGTGCTCGCGCAACAGTAGAAGCAACATGGAGTTTTTTAGATCTCTACTACGCGTCGTTGGTTTGTTCGTGCCAAGTAAGGTAGATATCATTTCCTACTACCACTGGAGATTTCGCACTTGATACTTCGAAAATTGGATCCCTCGTCCCTGCGGAGCGCCGCGATTGTCTCGCGCAAATGGTTCAACGTATGTAGATCCGGCAAGTGTCTACGGCGGAAAGTGAGACGTCACATGCGACATACGAGAAAGCGGGTCAAGATGCAATTTCTCGGACCTGCAGCCGCTAAAGCTACCAACCAAGAATCAAGAAGTAGAGGACGTGGTGAGGGCATCCTAAGGCACGAAATAAGATTATCCGCTGCTCGTACGGCAGTCGTCGTTGGAAGGTTACGCGGTCCTCTGAAAATTTCGATGCGAGATCGCCCCATCGATGTTGGACCAATAAAATGTATTAGACTCTAACTCGTGTGAGTACCTTAATTTGACTGCTTGCTCTTGCGAGAACTTGAAACGGTCTTGTCCGGATTCAGAACTGTAGCGCGAAGCTTGAAATAAAATGGTTTTACTGAGACGGCAATGTGTTTCAGTCACGATAATACTATCTGTATCGTAATAGGCCCATTATTGAATATTAACTATAATGTATCATCGCTGCAATTGCAGATTTGTCGTCAATTAGATGCGAGATATACTCCTCATTGCCTGCCAAATACAGCTCACATCAGCTGGCTCGTGCTATTATATCATCTCTGGTCCTCGACATATCAAGCGTAATTGCAGTTTTACAAATTAAGGTTAACATATTCAAATCCGTCGGATAAGATGATTGCCAGATGTCAACGCATCTCAACAGTATATGTTTAGCTAGCCTGAGGACCCATTATAAACCTTAAGATTTAGTTAATTAAAGTCCATAACTGTCATAAACAGGCAAACAGAATGTATCTCCGTTTCTATTGCACATATGGCGACAAAGCGATGCCCGTTACATTTCACATCCGATGTCATGTGCACCGCACATCTGCTGGTTTGTACCATGTCAACTCCGGTCTCTGTCAAACCTAGCGATATTGCTGCTTTGCATATTCATGATTAATTATTCAAATCACCGTATCGCCGTTTGCGTTGCAGATATGCCGACAATTCGATGCGCGATATACGCCACTTTTGCTGCCAAACACAATGTATATTATATGGTTTGAGTTATGTAACGTGTGGGCGCAGCCAAACTCAGCGTATACGCAATTATGCATTTTCAGGCGAAATATTCAAATATTACATATTCAAATGAACGTATCTTGGTTTCTATGTCGCCTATTCGATGCGCAGAATACTCCACATATGATGCCAAATCAGCCGGTCTGTGCTATGTCAACTCTGGACCCTGTAAAATCCAGCGTAATTGTAGTTTTTGTTGTTAATGCTTAAATATTGCATTCAAAGATTCGCCGCTTCTTTTGCACATATGTCGACAATTCCATACCCCTTGTACTCCGCATTTGCTGTAGTTACATTGCCCATCAGCTCGTTTGCGCTGTGTCAACTCTGGTCCCTCCACAATCCAGCCCAAATGCAATTTTATATGTTCGGGCTTAAATATTCAAATCAACGTTACTCCGATTCAATAGCACATATGTCGACAATACGATGCGCGTTATATTCCACATTGACTGCCATACGCAGAGCGCTTCATCTGGTTTAAGGCGTGTTAAATCCGGACCGAGTCAAATCCAGCGTATTTGTGGTTTTGCATATTCAAGCCTTGTTATTCAAGTGAAAGTATCTCCGTATCCATTGTAGGTACGTCGACAATAGATTGCACGTAATACTGCACATTTGCTGCCAAATACAGCATACTCCAGCCGGTTTGCTCTATGTCAACTCTGGGCCGTGTCAAATACGGCGTCATTGCAGGTTTGCATATTCAGACTCAAATAGTCAAATCCCCGTATTTCCGTTGCTGTTGCAGACATGCCGAGTATTCGTTGTGCCCGGTACTCCAGATTTCTTGCCCAATTCAGCGCACACTAGACGATTAACGCTATGTCCGCACTGATCCCTGTCAAATCGAGCGTATCAGGTTTGTAAATACGAAACCGGAATTTGCCTATAGATGGCCCTAGCTGATAGTGTAGTTATCACTAAATTACGTCATTGATGCCAAAAGTCGTTGTTGACATCTCACGAACATTTTCGACTGAGAACAGTACAATGATTCTGGCAATGATTCTTTGGAAGAAATTGCACACTTCATCCTATAGTCATACCGGACGATACAAGGGCTGGTCGTCCCTCCTTCCGAAGCAATACCAGCCTCGCCGTGCGCCATATCCGAGGGTTGGCACCCTCCTTCGAACACGATGTAAATAGGAGTCGCATCTAATGTCTTTTCTGGAAGTTCGTATACTAAGGCATCGGAATTATTTTTCATTTTACGCTGTGTTACTCACAACTTTTCACAGATATATGTACCAACAGGAAGTAGATCTTTGGCACGTATTCGAGTATAGTTATTTCCTGCTGGTTTCCACAAAGCTTCACAGAACAACGTCGCTTCCTCGTTCCTTTAAACAACAGTCATACGTTAGTATTACATGAACGTACTCCTTGAAAAAACATTTCATTACTGGAAATCTAAAAGTTTATTATTGAACTCAATAAGATTCAGTTGCTTACCTGCTCCTCAAATATTTTTTGCTAATGTCCACTCCTCCTAAGTAGAATGCATCTATAATATGCAATGCAAGTACTTTTTGCTGATATATAAACTCCTTAGTCATTTCATATACAACCTCTGCGTTTACAAGTGTATTTGGTGGTAATTCTATGCCAATGTCATCGACACTAACCCAAGAATTCTTTGTATATCTATATACGTTGCTCCTTCCCACGCCCATATAAAATGTAGCGTGCTTCTTATCATCATCAGACATTGGCTTTGTACCACATGGCATACAAAACCAGTCATATAGTGATAAAAATGCATTTTCAATGTTAAATTCCATCAATTGTGCTGGATTAATAGTAAGAAATGAAGTATCTTTCAAAACAGTATTCAATTTGTCTTTGATTTCATGTGTCTTGGGATTGTCCTAGTTTCATCTGGAAGTTTCCAATACTCTAGATATTGTTTGCGCATATCAGCTTGTTTTGTCTCAACAAGAGTATTATCCGCATAAAATGCTGCAATTTTACACAGGTCGAGTATTTGCTTTCCGGCCAAATCTTTGTTAGAAGCACGTAGATATTGAACAAATTGTTTCTCTCTTTTTAATTCATTATATGATACTAGTTGTAAAACGTCGTCATTTACACCACCTTTTAAAAGCAGACGATTAACATGCTTCAGATATTCAGCAACATCTTGTACCCCAGATCGTTTCTTCTTACATATTAAGTAACGTTCTGAATTTCCTGGTCTAGAAGAGTTTGGTTTAAAAATACAAACTTCTTCAAAGCAGCGATACATTAAATAAACTAAACCAGCAATAAAGGGTGTAAAAAGGTTGAATAATTTTGTCACAAAATCACCACCCTCTCTTTCAACCATCAATGCTATTAAACATCGACAAAGATACAGTTGATTTGAAAGAACTTGTTGTACATTTTCTTGTCGTTCTACTGAGAATCCTCAATCAGACATCACAAAATGTACTCCTTTGCCATGGATATGCTGCATTATAAGATTTGTGAATGCCTCTTCATTATCTGGGTCAAAGACGTCACCACTTTCCTTTGGTCCGTAGTATGGATGAAATGTTTCACACGGACACGCATAAAAATCTTCTAATTTGAAATCATGTTCATTTTCTAAAGTAAGAGGAAATCCTTTAGCACGTCATTTCTTTCGCCATAGAACATGTTCACTAAAACCTCCTGGTCCAGCACATACATTTGCAAAGTATAGCAGCCCATTCTCCCTCAAACCTTTTGGGTTAGTAAACATAAAGTTACATGCTCTATCTGTATTCGCCATTTTAACAGTAGCACGATTTAAAAAAAATGCACCACGAATTGTTTCATGAGGATTACAACGTGTCCTTGCTCGACGCACTTCAACGTCATCCAAATGGGCGAATACCGTTTTCGCATTGATAAAAGTTTTCACTATATCTTCACAACAGAAATCAATTTCATCATCTGTGGTCAACTTTTCATATCACCGTTTCATATCTTTTACACACTTTATAACTTCCTCTGCAGGATTCCATTTAAGACCTGAATCTTCATGTCCAGGAACATGATGTCCAAAGCCTCTGCGACCATGCTGTCTAGGTGCTTGAACTGACTCTAAACGACCTTGTTCATTATTTCCGAGGCCGTAACCGCCTTATATCCCATCATTCGCATCATCCTTTTGCCGTTATCGGGGAGACTGTTTGACTCTTGTGTTATTACTTGTATTCTTCTATTGTCAACTACCTTTTCATCAATATCCTCCTCGTCAGATTTACTTGAACATCTACGAATTTTTTGTCGTTTACTATGATTATAAGTATCTCTTTCACAGTTCTTCCTTTTTGTCCTAGTTTCCAATTCTTCTTGCATGGTATGTTGATGCATCTGTCGCATAACAATTCTGCTAGGAACATGATACATTTAAACTGTACATGTAAATATGCGTGTAAGCGTCAAAGGACGTCCAGGCCTTAGTTGGGACAAAAGACAAGAGTCTGTCGTTAGAAGTATCTGGAAGAGTCTGTTGACAACAAGGGTGCTGGCGAGTAGGGTTTCGAGGTCTTTAGAGTATAAGATATATGTATAACTGTTGTGTGCTAAATAAAGGGAATTATTTGTATTTCCGAATCCATTCTATACTATTACAAATACACTAACGTACCAGAATATTATAATATTCATTAACAACGATAGAATTAACCAGTTCGCAAGTATAAAAAAGACACATTTTACACTGTGACGAAATGATATCCAAGAAATCTGATATGACATACATGGAAAATACACGAATCAGACTGAGAAACCACTGCGCACTTTCATAACTGACTTCGACATAGCCGTTACCAACTACTCGCGGAGTGAGATTGACCGAAGCGGCCCAGAGGCAACGCCCACGTACCCCAAGCGGCTACTGCCCCGCCACCAATAGTAACCCGACAGAACAGGATAATACTTGAATTCGTTGTTCCCTAAATTTTGAATTTATTTACCTCAACAATATATATAATGTACAAAAATTTATAATAATTTATAATACAGATTATAATAACATGTAAATTATATTAATTATCTGACGAACGCAATGAGAGAAAGGTAAAGACCAGCGTGGCCGATGCGGCACTAACTCTACATCCGGTTGACCTCAATTTACCTACCTACGTACCTACACAGTGACGCCTACGCTTTAAAACTTTTGTAGAAATTTTAAAGTTTTAATGGTAAACTCTTCGTTCTTATAATATCTAACTGATAGGCATGCACCATTTATAAAAGAATCAACATAAATTTCGTAGTTGAGGATTATTGAAAGTCTCTAATTTAATTCAGAAAGGCAATAATTTGTTTAACGAAATAAGCCATTTATTTATCATCCGGGTTTCTACTATGACATTTATGTTATAATAGCAATACGAAAACAAGGCAATCTGAGTAAAGAAATACTATTTCAAATCATTTTCGCCCATACCTCTTAAGTGGTTTATAAATGATTCGTGTATACCCTTCTTTCCTTCTGCCCCTACTCACGCGAAACTATAACTAGCATTTAAACAAAATCAACTATGTTTCGCGTCAACGAGAGTCGTAAATTCCCGTTACCATCAGATAATCGACGCCACTGTAAGGACATAGAAGGGGTTCGGAAATACAAATAATTCCCTTTATTTAGCACACAACAGTTATACATATCTCTTATACTCTAAAGACCTCGAAATCCTACTCGCACGCACGCTTGTTGCCAACCGACTCTTCCAGATACTTGAAACGACTGACTCTTGTCTTTTGTCCCAACTAAGGCCTGGACGTCCTCTGACGCTTACACGCACATTTTCATGTACAGTTTAAATGTATCATGTTCCTAACACGCCTCCTTACATTTATACTGTACACTTAATCGTATTTACATGCTTTGACGAATTGCGTAACAGAAACTTTAACACTTATTGCATTATCTACATTTCTCTTAGTATACATTCATCCATGACCTAAACCTATCGAATGTCTCTCTACGCTGTGCCTTCGTAAAAATATCCGCAGTATTTTCGCCTGTACTTACTTTAAGTATGTTTATCTTGTTCTCCTTTAAGCACTCGTGAACGTGGTGCTAATGAACTTCAATGTGTTTAGAATTTTTCCAAAAATTTCCGTGCTTTGCTATACTTATCACTCCAGAGTTATCCTCATCAATTTTTACAGGGTTATCGTCTAGATTTACATTGAAGATTTTCATAATTTCCCTAATGGACATTAATTCACTCACCGCTTCCGATAGAGCTACATACTCTGCATACGTCGAGTCTTTTGTCACACACCTTTGTTTTTTAGACTTCCAACCAATTACATTTCCATACAATCTAATTACATATTCAGAAGTCGATTTCCTTTCTAATTGATCTCCTGCCTAATCAGCGTCCACATATCAATCTATCGTTTCACATTTTTCATTCCTTTTATAATCTAATCTTAAATCTCTAGTCCGGTACAAATATTTCAATATTCTCATTACAACAATCTTGAAATCTACTCAAATAATTCACACCATAATTTATATCGGGTCTGGTATTTTCACTAATATACAACAATGCGCCAATTAAATTTTTGTATCCAATATCCTCTCTATTTATCTCAGCTTTTTCAATTCTTAAGTTGGTCTCCATAGGAGTACAGTACAATTTGCTATTTTGTAACTTACATTTGTTTGCTAATGATTCAATGTATTTCTTGTGGCTTAATCTTATTTCATTTTTGAAATAATCATAGTCTATATTTATTCCAAGATATTCTTTGACTTCATCTAAATCTTTCATTCCAAATCTATTAGTTAATAACTTCTTTACCCTTTGTATCTTCCTTTTATTTTACTACAAATTAGCAAATCGTCTACATACATTAGCAAATAAACAACATTTTCTCCCTCTCCATGTGTATATAGGCACAACTCTATGTTATTCTTCTTAAAACCTAATCTCGTCACATACTTATCAAGACACTCATACCACTCCCTTCGACTTTCTTTTAACCCATAAAGCGCTTTCGATAGTTTACAAACTCTATTCGTTCCGTCGGCATATCCCTTTGGTTGATTTACATATACCTCCGAGGTTACTTCACCATTTAAAAAAGCAGTTTCTACATTCATTTGCTCCATAATTAATCCATTTTGACAACAATATGATAGCAATATCTTAAAGGTCTAATTATTCGCTACTGGGGAGTATATGTCATCGGCTACGTTTCTTTGTTGGAATCCTCTTACCACTAATCTAGCCTTATACCTGTCATCTGATTTTCTCGTGTAAACCCATTTTACATCTAATACATCTTTGCCTTTTACCCTTTCTACCAATTTCCAAGTTTTATTCTTATAAAGACATTCTGTTTCCTTATCCATAGCTTGTTTCCAATCTTCACTATCTTCACAACAAATCGCCTCCTCAAATGTACAAGGGATATCTACACTACAATAATTTGCATGGATTTCACTAATGTTTTCTTTTTCTGGATATCTTACTGGAGTTCTCTTATTACGTGTAGATCTTCCAGGGATGATTAAGCTTTCAAGACTGTTATCATTTCCATCTTCCCTACTTTCTAACTCTTCCTTATTCATGTTTACCAATAAATCATTATCCTCAATGTCATCGTTATCTTCATCGAATGAATTCTCCACAAAACCGATACATTTTGTGTCTGTTTCTATGACCTCTACATGTGTCGCTATTGTAATTTTCCCACCTAATAAGACTCTGTAACCTACTTCACTATATCCTAACAAAATTCCCATATCTGCCTTCTTATCCCATTTAGAAACTCTTTTTTGTTCCGGTCTTCTTACAAAAACTTTACTTCCATATAGATGTAGATTTTCAACACTTGGTTTTCTCCCGAAGAATATTTCAAAAGGTGTCTTTCTCTCTATAGTATTTGCCAGTGTTCTATTTTTCAAGTATACCGCTGTACAAACTATTTCCGGTCAGTACCTTTTATGTACTTTCGCTTCCGCTAACAAGCAACGCGCCATGTCCATAACTGTTCTATTATACCTTTCCGCTGTCCCGTTTAACTCATGTACGTAGGTTGGGCAATTATTAATTCTGATACCTTTATCCCTAGTAAATTTATAAATTCGATTATTCAAATACTCTTTTCCATTATCACATCTCAATATTTTTAACTTCTTGCCCGTCAAATACTCGGCTTCATTTACAAACTGTACGAAACAATCAAAGACCTCACCCTTTGATTTTATACAATAAACTCTAGCTATTTTGCTATAATCATCGATAAATGAGATGAAATATTTCTCTTCATTGAATCCGGAAGTCTTAAAGGGACCGCACACGTCCGTATGAATAATTTCCATTATCTCCCTAGCCTTGGTTTGATTATTTTTGAATGGTAAATTGTGCATTTTACTTTCTATGCACACCCTACATTTCAAAAATTCCTTCTCAATTTCATTCGGTATACAGTAACTAGCTGCTCTTTACCCAAAATATTTAAATATTTAAAATTTACGTGTCCTAACATCCTATGCCATCTTTCCTTTTTACTCATAACACTACGTTCGGCGCTCTTTGCTAAGTGCTCCTTCCCTTTCAATATACTTTTCATTCTATATGTTCCCTTTTCTTTAACCGCTACCGCTGTAAGCTTATTGTCCTCACCTATTACTTTTGCAATATTTCCTTTTGAAATAACCGCGTTCTTATTATCTGTTAGCTTGCCTAAACTAATCAAGTTTGCGGACACTTCTTTCGCGTAAAAAACGTTATTCATATTTATTTCATTTTCTTTCCAAATGCTTCAAAATAAGTTATAACATTCCCTACTTTTGTTGCCTTTATCGATCTATTATCGCCTAAATATGTATTTACCGGTTCTTTAAGGTCAATAGAATTGTCGAAATAATTTACGTTGTTAATTATGTGATCTGTGCAACCGCTATCTAATAGCCACATTACTTCATTATTACTTATCTCGTTCGCCTCGCCGCTGTGTGCTGCGTGCGCCGTTGCTATCAATGTGCCTGATCTTGAGTTACCATGCTCGCTCGTGCCGGTTGTTGATTGACGATGGAAATTTCCACGTCCCCTGCTCGTATTTCCTTTGTTTCCTCTTCCTCTGCTGCGACCACGTGTTGACCCACGCCAAAAACTGTTACTGCTTCCCGCTTCGACGCCATTTTGACACTCTCTCGCAAAATGTCCTACTCTTCCACGTCTGAAGCATCCTTCCTTTTTTGCAGAAAAGGCGTTGGTTTGCATTTCTCCTCGATTGGACTTATTTTTCTTCTCCGCTATTTCAATTTTATTTATTACATACGCTACCGTTTGATTTTCTGCTTTCATGCATCTACTATATCCGCTATGTAGGTGTATTCTTCGGGTAACGTATTCAGCATGTAATTTAGTTTTTCCCTCTCACTCACTTGTGCACTCGCACATTTTAATTCATTTATTAATTTTTCGAAATCGCTAAAGAACGTTGCTGAATCAGTGTATTTCTCAAGTCTTATCTTTTTCTATCTCCTTCTGCATACGATCTGTAGTGCCGTCGACGCTTTCAAGTACATTTTATCAAACTTTTTTACTATCCCATATGCCGTTTTTTCTTCTCTAATATATTCCAATTGTCTATTTGTAACGGCATTATAAATTATATTTATTGCCTTCAGATCCTTTTTGTCTCAGTCTTCATTGTCTGTTTCTGTCTTCACCCTGTCTTCACCGAGTTGTGACAATCTCGCATTCTCTATACTTGAAAAACATCGTTATTCTTTGCTTCCACATACCGTAAATATCCATCGAAAATTGGTATCACGATTTCCAATCTCTCCATTTTAAATGATTCCTGATCTCTTACTCAAGCGTTCCTACGTGCTCGAAGTGTATTTTTCCTCTTTGTAACCTTTGAACGTTTCTTTCCTTACTGAGAATTCACACGAACTAACTCGCAATATTGAAAAACACGCACTAAAATAACTTACAAAATTATGAACCACGCTCTGCTACCATGAAAAGATATAGAATGGATTCGGAAATACAAATAATTCCCTTTATTTAGCACACAACTGTTATACATATATCTTATACTCTTAAGACCTCAAAATCCTACTTGCACGCACGCTTGTTGTCAACCGACTCTTCCAGATACTTCTAACGACTGGCTCTTGTCTTTTGTCTCAACCAAGACCCGGACGTCCTCTGACGCTTACACACACATTCACATGTACAGTGTAAATGTATCATATTCCCAACAATAATGTGAACCCGATGTAAGTGAAAATACATGCACATACCATCGATTCTGCCTGACCAGCACTCTCACCCGGAACCGGAACCGGAACTCGCAGTGCACCGTGACGAACAGCACATATATAAGCCTCCACTCTTAGCCAGACCGTCAGTCGTGCTCGCGCAACAGTAGAAGCAACATGGAGTTTTTTAGATCTCTACTACGCGTCGTTGGTTTGTTCGTGCCAAGTAAGGTAGATATCATTTCCTACTACCACTGGAGATTTCGCACTTGATACTTCGAAAATTGGATCCCTCGTCCCTGCGGAGCGCCGCGATTGTCTCGCGCAAATGGTTCAACGTATGTAGATCCGGCAAGTGTCTACGGCGGAAAGTGAGACGTCACATGCGACATACGAGAAAGCGGGTCAAGATGCAATTTCTCGGACCTGCAGCCGCTAAAGCTACCAACCAAGAATCAAGAAGTAGAGGACGTGGTGAGGGCATCCTAAGGCACGAAATAAGATTATCCGCTGCTCGTACGGCAGTCGTCGTTGGAAGGTTACGCGGTCCTCTGAAAATTTCGATGCGAGATCGCCCCATCGATGTTGGACCAATAAAATGTATTAGACTCTAACTCGTGTGAGTACCTTAATTTGACTGCTTGCTCTTGCGAGAACTTGAAACGGTCTTGTCCGGATTCAGAACTGCAGCGCGAAGCTTGAAATAAAATGGTTTTACTGAGACGGCAATGTGTTTCAGTCACGATAATACTATCTGTATCGTAATAGGCCCATTATTGAATATTAACTATAATGTATCATCGCTGCAATTGCAGATTTGTCGTCAATTAGATGCGAGATATACTCCTCATTGCCTGCCAAATACAGCTCACATCAGCTGGCTCGTGCTATTATATCATCTCTGGTCCTCGACATATCAAGCGTAATTGCAGTTTTACAAATTAAGGTTAACATATTCAAATCCGTCGGATAAGATGATTGCCAGATGTCAACGCATCTCAACAGTATATGTTTAGCTAGCCTGAGGACCCATTATAAACCTTAAGATTTAGTTAATTAAAGTCCATAACTGTCATAAACAGGCAAACAGAATGTATCTCCGTTTCTATTGCACATATGGCGACAAAGCGATGCCCGTTACATTTCACATCCGATGTCATGTGCACCGCACATCTGCTGGTTTGTACCATGTCAACTCCGGTCTCTGTCAAACCTAGCGATATTGCTGCTTTGCATATTCATGATTAATTATTCAAATCACCGTATCGCCGTTTGCGTTGCAGATATGCCGACAATTCGATGCGCGATATACGCCACTTTTGCTGCCAAACACAATGTATATTATATGGTTTAAGTTATGTAACGTGTGGGCGCAGCCAAACTCAGCGTATACGCAATTATGCATTTTCAGGCGAAATATTCAAATATTACATATTCAAATGAACGTATCTTGGTTTCTATGTCGCCTATTCGATGCGCAGAATACTCCACATATGATGCCAAATCAGCCGGTCTGTGCTATGTCAACTCTGGACCCTGTAAAATCCAGCGTAATTGTAGTTTTTGTTGTTAATGCTTAAATATTGCATTCAAAGATTCGCCGCTTCTTTTGCACATATGTCGACAATTCCATACCCCTTGTACTCCGCATTTGCTGTAGTTACATTGCCCATCAGCTCGTTTGCGCTGTGTCAACTCTGGTCCCTCCACAATCCAGCCCAAATGCAATTTTATATGTTCGGGCTTAAATATTCAAATCAACGTTACTCCGATTCAATAGCACATATGTCGACAATACGATGCGCGTTATATTCCACATTGACTGCCATACGCAGAGCGCTTCATCTGGTTTAAGGCGTGTTAAATCCGGACCGAGTCAAATCCAGCGTATTTGTGGTTTTGCATATTCAAGCCTTGTTATTCAAGTGAAAGTATCTCCGTATCCATTGTAGGTACGTCGACAATAGATTGCACGTAATACTGCACATTTGCTGCCAAATACAGCATACTCCAGCCGGTTTGCTCTATGTCAACTCTGGGCCGTGTCAAATACGGCGTCATTGCAGGTTTGCATATTCAGACTCAAATAGTCAAATCCCCGTATTTCCGTTGCTGTTGCAGACATGCCGAGTATTCGTTGTGCCCGGTACTCCAGATTTCTTGCCCAATTCAGCGCACACTAGACGATTAACGCTATGTCCGCACTGATCCCTGTCAAATCGAGCGTATCAGGTTTGTAAATACGAAACCGGAATTTGCCTATAGATGGCCCTAGCTGATAGTGTAGTTATCACTAAATTACGTCATTGATGCCAAAAGTCGTTGTTGACATCTCACGAACATTTTCGACTGAGAACAGTACAATGATTCTGGCAATGATTCTTTGGAAGAAATTGCACACTTCATCCTATAGTCATACCGGACGATACAAGGGCTGGTCGTCCCTCCTTCCGAAGCAATACCAGCCTCGCCGTGCGCCATATCCGAGGGTTGGCACCCTCCTTCGAACACGATGTAAATAGGAGTCGCATCTAATGTCTTTTCTGGAAGTTCGTATACTAAGGCATCGGAATTATTTTTCATTTTACGCTGTGTTACTCACAACTTTTCACAGATATATGTACCAACAGGAAGTAGATCTTTGGCACGTATTCGAGTATAGTTATTTCCTGCTGGTTTCCACAAAGCTTCACAGAACAACGTCGCTTCCTCGTTCCTTTAAACAACAGTCATACGTTAGTATTACATGAACGTACTCCTTGAAAAAACATTTCATTACTGGAAATCTAAAAGTTTATTATTGAACTCAATAAGATTCAGTTGCTTACCTGCTCCTCAAATATTTTTTGCTAATGTCCACTCCTCCTAAGTAGAATGCATCTATAATATGCAATGCAAGTACTTTTTGCTGATATATAAACTCCTTAGTCATTTCATATACAACCTCTGCGTTTACAAGTGTATTTGGTGGTAATTCTATGCCAATGTCATCGACACTAACCCAAGAATTCTTTGTATATCTATATACGTTGCTCCTTCCCACGCCCATATAAAATGTAGCGTGCTTCTTATCATCATCAGACATTGGCTTTGTACCACATGGCATACAAAACCAGTCATATAGTGATAAAAATGCATTTTCAATGTTAAATTCCATCAATTGTGCTGGATTAATAGTAAGAAATGAAGTATCTTTCAAAACAGTATTCAATTTGTCTTTGATTTCATGTGTCTTGGGATTGTCCTAGTTTCATCTGGAAGTTTCCAATACTCTAGATATTGTTTGCGCATATCAGCTTGTTTTGTCTCAACAAGAGTATTATCCGCATAAAATGCTGCAATTTTACACAGGTCGAGTATTTGCTTTCCGGCCAAATCTTTGTTAGAAGCACGTAGATATTGAACAAATTGTTTCTCTCTTTTTAATTCATTATATGATACTAGTTGTAAAACGTCGTCATTTACACCACCTTTTAAAAGCAGACGATTAACATGCTTCAGATATTCAGCAACATCTTGTACCCCAGATCGTTTCTTCTTACATATTAAGTAACGTTCTGAATTTCCTGGTCTAGAAGAGTTTGGTTTAAAAATACAAACTTCTTCAAAGCAGCGATACATTAAATAAACTAAACCAGCAATAAAGGGTGTAAAAAGGTTGAATAATTTTGTCACAAAATCACCACCCTCTCTTTCAACCATCAATGCTATTAAACATCGACAAAGATACAGTTGATTTGAAAGAACTTGTTGTACATTTTCTTGTCGTTCTACTGAGAATCCTCAATCAGACATCACAAAATGTACTCCTTTGCCATGGATATGCTGCATTATAAGATTTGTGAATGCCTCTTCATTATCTGGGTCAAAGACGTCACCACTTTCCTTTGGTCCGTAGTATGGATGAAATGTTTCACACGGACACGCATAAAAATCTTCTAATTTGAAATCATGTTCATTTTCTAAAGTAAGAGGAAATCCTTTAGCACGTCATTTCTTTCGCCATAGAACATGTTCACTAAAACCTCCTGGTCCAGCACATACATTTGCAAAGTATAGCAGCCCATTCTCCCTCAAACCTTTTGGGTTAGTAAACATAAAGTTACATGCTCTATCTGTATTCGCCATTTTAACAGTAGCACGATTTAAAAAAAATGCACCACGAATTGTTTCATGAGGATTACAACGTGTCCTTGCTCGACGCACTTCAACGTCATCCAAATGGGCGAATACCGTTTTCGCATTGATAAAAGTTTTCACTATATCTTCACAACAGAAATCAATTTCATCATCTGTGGTCAACTTTTCATATCACCGTTTCATATCTTTTACACACTTTATAACTTCCTCTGCAGGATTCCATTTAAGACCTGAATCTTCATGTCCAGGAACATGATGTCCAAAGCCTCTGCGACCATGCTGTCTAGGTGCTTGAACTGACTCTAAACGACCTTGTTCATTATTTCCGAGGCCGTAACCGCCTTATATCCCATCATTCGCATCATCCTTTTGCCGTTATCGGGGAGACTGTTTGACTCTTGTGTTATTACTTGTATTCTTCTATTGTCAACTACCTTTTCATCAATATCCTCCTCGTCAGATTTACTTGAACATCTACGAATTTTTTGTCGTTTACTATGATTATAAGTATCTCTTTCACAGTTCTTCCTTTTTGTCCTAGTTTCCAATTCTTCTTGCATGGTATGTTGATGCATCTGTCGCATAACAATTCTGCTAGGAACATGATACATTTAAACTGTACATGTAAATATGCGTGTAAGCGTCAAAGGACGTCCAGGCCTTAGTTGGGACAAAAGACAAGAGTCTGTCGTTAGAAGTATCTGGAAGAGTCTGTTGACAACAAGGGTGCTGGCGAGTAGGGTTTCGAGGTCTTTAGAGTATAAGATATATGTATAACTGTTGTGTGCTAAATAAAGGGAATTATTTGTATTTCCGAATCCATTCTATACTATTACAAATACACTAACGTACCAGAATATTATAATATTCATTAACAACGATAGAATTAACCAGTTCGCAAGTATAAAAAAGACACATTTTACACTGTGACGAAATGATATCCAAGAAATCTGATATGACATACATGGAAAATACACGAATCAGACTGAGAAACCACTGCGCACTTTCATAACTGACTTCGACATAGCCGTTACCAACTACTCGCGGAGTGAGATTGACCGAAGCGGCCCAGAGGCAACGCCCACGTACCCCAAGCGGCTACTGCCCCGCCACCAATAGTAACCCGACAGAACAGGATAATACTTGAATTCGTTGTTCCCTAAATTTTGAATTTATTTACCTCAACAATATATATAATGTACAAAAATTTATAATAATTTATAATACAGATTATAATAACATGTAAATTATATTAATTATCTGACGAACGCAATGAGAGAAAGGTAAAGACCAGCGTGGCCGATGCGGCACTAACTCTACATCCGGTTGACCTCAATTTACCTACCTACGTACCTACACAGTGACGCCTACGCTTTAAAACTTTTGTAGAAATTTTAAAGTTTTAATGGTAAACTCTTCGTTCTTATAATATCTAACTGATAGGCATGCACCATTTATAAAAGAATCAACATAAATTTCGTAGTTGAGGATTATTGAAAGTCTCTAATTTAATTCAGAAAGGCAATAATTTGTTTAACGAAATAAGCCATTTATTTATCATCCGGGTTTCTACTATGACATTTATGTTATAATAGCAATACGAAAACAAGGCAATCTGAGTAAAGAAATACTATTTCAAATCATTTTCGCCCATACCTCTTAAGTGGTTTATAAATGATTCGTGTATACCCTTCTTTCCTTCTGCCCCTACTCACGCGAAACTATAACTAGCATTTAAACAAAATCAACTATGTTTCGCGTCAACGAGAGTCGTAAATTCCCGTTACCATCAGATAATCGACGCCACTGTAAGGACATAGAAGGGGTTCGGAAATACAAATAATTCCCTTTATTTAGCACACAACAGTTATACATATCTCTTATACTCTAAAGACCTCGAAATCCTACTCGCACGCACGCTTGTTGCCAACCGACTCTTCCAGATACTTGAAACGACTGACTCTTGTCTTTTGTCCCAACTAAGGCCTGGACGTCCTCTGACGCTTACACGCACATTTTCATGTACAGTTTAAATGTATCATGTTCCTAACACGCCTCCTTACATTTATACTGTACACTTAATCGTATTTACATGCTTTGACGAATTGCGTAACAGAAACTTTAACACTTATTGCATTATCTACATTTCTCTTAGTATACATTCATCCATGACCTAAACCTATCGAATGTCTCTCTACGCTGTGCCTTCGTAAAAATATCCGCAGTATTTTCGCCTGTACTTACTTTAAGTATGTTTATCTTGTTCTCCTTTAAGCACTCGTGAACGTGGTGCTAATGAACTTCAATGTGTTTAGAATTTTTCCAAAAATTTCCGTGCTTTGCTATACTTATCACTCCAGAGTTATCCTCATCAATTTTTACAGGGTTATCGTCTAGATTTACATTGAAGATTTTCATAATTTCCCTAATGGACATTAATTCACTCACCGCTTCCGATAGAGCTACATACTCTGCATACGTCGAGTCTTTTGTCACACACCTTTGTTTTTTAGACTTCCAACCAATTACATTTCCATACAATCTAATTACATATTCAGAAGTCGATTTCCTTTCTAATTGATCTCCTGCCTAATCAGCGTCCACATATCAATCTATCGTTTCACATTTTTCATTCCTTTTATAATCTAATCTTAAATCTCTAGTCCGGTACAAATATTTCAATATTCTCATTACAACAATCTTGAAATCTACTCAAATAATTCACACTATAATTTATATCGGGTCTGGTATTTTCACTAATATACAACAATGCGCCAATTAAATTTTTGTATCCAATATCCTCTCTATTTATCTCAGCTTTTTCAATTCTTAAGTTGGTCTCCATAGGTGTACAGTACAATTTGCTATTTTGTAACTTACATTTGTTTGCTAATGATTCAATGTATTTCTTGTGGCTTAATCTTATTTCATTTTTGAAATAATCATAGTCTATATTTATTCCAAGATATTCTTTGACTTCATCTAAATCTTTCATTCCAAATCTATTAGTTAATAACTTCTTTACCCTTTGTATCTTCCTTTTATTTTACTACAAATTAGCAAATCGTCTACATACATTAGCAAATAAACAACATTTTCTCCCTCTCCATGTGTATATAGGCACAACTCTATGTTATTCTTCTTAAAACCTAATCTCGTCACATACTTATCAAGACACTCATACCACTCCCTTCGACTTTCTTTTAACCCATAAAGCGCTTTCGATAGTTTACAAACTCTATTCGTTCCGTCGGCATATCCCTTTGGTTGATTTACATATACCTCCGAGGTTACTTCACCATTTAAAAAAGCAGTTTCTACATTCATTTGCTCCATAATTAATCCATTTTGACAACAATATGATAGCAATATCTTAAAGGTCTAATTATTCGCTACTGGGGAGTATATGTCATCGGCTACGTTTCTTTGTTGGAATCCTCTTACCACTAATCTAGCCTTATACCTGTCATCTGATTTTCTCGTGTAAACCCATTTTACATCTAATACATCTTTGCCTTTTACCCTTTCTACCAATTTCCAAGTTTTATTCTTATAAAGACATTCTGTTTCCTTATCCATAGCTTGTTTCCAATCTTCACTATCTTCACAACAAATCGCCTCCTCAAATGTACAAGGGATATCTACACTACAATAATTTGCATGGATTTCACTAATGTTTTCTTTTTCTGGATATCTTACTGGAGTTCTCTTATTACGTGTAGATCTTCCAGGGATGATTAAGCTTTCAAGACTGTTATCATTTCCATCTTCCCTACTTTCTAACTCTTCCTTATTCATGTTTACCAATAAATCATTATCCTCAATGTCATCGTTATCTTTATCGAATGAATTCTCCACAAAACCGATACATTTTGTGTCTGTTTCTATGACCTCTACATGTCTCGCTATTGTTGTTTTCCCACATAATAAGACTCTGTAACCTACTTCACTATATCCAAACAAAATTCCCATATCTGCCTTCTTATCCCATTTTGAAACTCTCTTTTGTTCTTACAAAAACTTTACTTCCATATAGATGTAGATTTTCAACACTCCCGAAGAATATTTCCAAAGGTGTCTTTCTCTCTATTGTATTTGCCAGTATTCGATTTTTCAAGTATACCGCTGTCCAATCAATTTCCAGCCAGTACATTTTATGTACTTTCGCTTCCGCTAACAAGCAACGCGCCATGTCCATCACTGTTCTATTATACCTTTCCGTTGTCCCGTTTAATTCATGTACGTAGGTTGGGCAATTATTTATTCTGATACCTTTATCCCTAGCAAATTTATAAATTCGATTATTCAAGTACTCTTTTCCATTATCACATCTGAATATTATAAACCTCTTGCCAGTTAAATTCTCGGCTTCATTTACAAACTGTACGAAACAATCAAAGCCCTCATCTTTTGATTTTATACAATAACTTCTAGTTATTTTGCTATAATTATCGATAAATGAGATGAAATGTTTCTCTTCATTGAATTCGGTAGTCTTAAAACCGCACACGTCCGAGTGAATAATTTCCATTATCTCCATAGCCTTGGTTCGATTATTTTTGAATGGTAAATTTTGCATTTTCCTTTCCATACACACCCTACATTTCAAAAATTCCTTTTTAAATTCATTCGTTATACCAGTAACTAGCTGCTCTTTACCCAAAATATTTAAATATTTAAAATTTACGTGTCCTAGCATCCTATGCCATCTTTTCCTTTTACTCATATCACTACGTTCGGCGCTGTTTGCTAAGTGCTCCTTCCCTTTCAATATACTTTTCATTCTATATGTTCCCTTTTCTTTAACCGCTACCGCTGTAAGCTTATTGTCCTCATCTATTACTTTTGCAATATTTCCTATTGAAATGACCTTGTTCCTATTATCTGTTAACTTGCCTAAACTAATCAAGTTTGCGGACATTTCTTTCGCGCAAAAAACATTATCCACATTTATTTCATTTTGCATTCCAAATGCTTCAAAATAACTTATAACATTCCCTAATTTTGTTGCCTTTCGATCTATTATCGCCTAAATATATATTTACCGGTTCTTTAAGGTCAATACATTTATCGAAATAATTTACGCTGTTTATTATGTGATCTGTGCAACCGCTATCTAATAGCCACATTACTTCATTATTACTTATCTCGTTCGCCTCGCCGCTGTGTGCTGCGTGCGCCGTTGCTATCCATGTGCTTTATCTTGAGATACCATGCTCGCTCGTGCCGGTTGTTGACTGACGATGGAAATTTCCATGTCCCCTGCTCGTATTTCCTTTGTTTCCTCCTCCTCTGCTGCGACAACGTGTTGACCCAAGCCAAAAACTGATACTGTTTCCCACTTCGACGCCATTTTGACACTCTCTCGCAAAATGTAATACTCTTCCACATCTGAAGCATCCTTCCTTTTTTGCAGAATAGGCGTTGGTTTGCATTTCTCCTCGATTGGACTTATTTTTCTTCTCCGCTATTTCAATTTTATTTTTTACATACACTGCCGTTTGATTTTCGGCTTTCAGTGCATCTACTATATCCGCTATGTAGCTGTATTCTTCGGGTAACGTAATCAGCATGTAAGTTAGTTTTTCCCTCTCACTCACTTGTGCGCCAGCACGTTTTAATTCGTTTATTAATTTTTCGAAACCGCTAAATAACGATGCTGAATCACTGTAGTTCTCAAGTTTTATCTTTTCCAATCTCCTTCTGCATACGACCTGTAGTGCCGTCGACTCTTTCAAGTTTCATTTCATCAAACTTTTTTACTATCTCATACGCCGTTTTTTCTTCTCTAATATATTCCAATTGTCTGTTTGTGATGGCACTATAAATTATATTTATTGTCTTCGGATCCTTTTTGTCCCAGTCTTCACTGTCTGTTTCTGTCTTCACCCTAGTTGTGACAACGTTGACAACGTGTGACAATTGTGAGAAACGTTGTTATTCTTTGCTTCCACATACCGTAAATATTCATCGAAAATAGGTATCATGATTTCCAATCTCTCCATATTAAATGATTCCTTATCAGTTACTCAAGCGTTCCTACGTGCTCGATGTGTATTTTTCCTCTTTGTAACCTTTGAACGTTTCTTTCTTTACTGAACTCTCACTCGATCTAACCCGCAATATTGAAAACCATGCACTAAAATAACTGGCAAAACTATGAACCACGCTCTGCTACCATGTAAAGATATAGAATGGACTCGGAAATACAAATAATTCCCTTTATTTAGCACACAACAGTTATACATATATCTTATACTCTAAAGACCTCGAAATCCTACCCGCACGCACGCTTGTTGTCAACAGACTCTTCCAGATACTTCTAACCACTGACTCTTGTCTTTTGTCCCAACTAAGGCCTGGACATCCTCTGACGCTTATACACACATTCACATGTACAGTGTAAATGTATCATATTCCTAGCAGAATTGTTATGCGACTGATGCATCAACATACCATGCAAGAAGAATTGCAAACTAGGACAAAAAGGAAGAGCTTTGAAAGAGATACTTATAGTCATAGTAAACGACAAAAAATTCGTAGATGTTCAAGTGAATCTGACGAGGAGGATATTGATGAAAAGGTAGTTGACAATAGAAGAATACAAGTAATAACACAAGAGTCAAACAATCTCCTCGATAACGGCAAAAGTATGATGCGAATGATGGGATATAAGGCGGTTACGGCCTCGGAAATAATGAACAAGGTCGTTTAGAGTCAGTTCAAGCACCTAGACAGCATGGTCGCAGAGTCTTTGGACATCATGTTCCTGGACATGAAGATTCAGGTCTTAAATGGAATCCTGCAGAGGAAGTTATAAAGTTTGTAAAAGATATGAAATGGTGATATGAAAAGTTGACCACAGATGATGAAATTGATTTCTGTTGTGAAGATATAGTGAAAACTGTTATCAATGCGAAAACGGTATTCGCCCATTTGGATGACGTTGATGTGCGTCGAGCAAGGACACGTTGTAATCCTCATGAAACAATTCGTGGTGCATTTTTTTTAAATCGTGCTACTGTTAAAACTGCAAATACAGATAGAGCATGTAACTTTATGTTTACTAACCCAAAAGGTTTGAGGGAGAATGGGCTGCTATACTTTGCAGATGTATGTGCTGGACCAGGAGGTTTTAGGGAACATGTTCTATGGCGAAAGAAATGACGTGCTAAAGGATTTGCTCTTACTTTAGAAAATGAACATGATTTCAAATTAGAAGATTTTTATGCGGGTCCTTGTGAAACATTTCATCCATACCACGGACCAAAGGAAAGTGGTGATGTCTTTGACCCAGAAAATGAAGAGGCACTTACAAATCATATAATGCAGCATACCCATGGCAAAGGAGTACATTTTGTGATGTCTGATTGAGGATTCTCAGTAGAACGACAAGAAAATGTACAAGAAATTCTTTCAAATCAACTGTATCTTTGTCGATGTTTAATAGCATTGATGGTTGAAAGAGAGGGTGGTGATTTTGTGACAATATTATTCAACCTTTTTACACCCTTTAGTGCTGGTTTAGTTTATTTAATGTATCGCTGCTTTGAAGAAGTTTGTATTTTTAAACCAAACTCTTCTAGACCAGGAAATTCAGAAGGTTACATAATATGTAAGAAGAAACGATCTGGGGTACAAGATGTTGTTGAATATCTGAAGCATGTTAATCGTCTGCTTTTAAAAGGTGGTGTAAATGACGACGTTTTACAACTAGTATCATATAATGAATTAAAAAGAGAGAAACAATTTGTTCAATATCTACGTGCTTCTAACAAAGATTTGGCCGGAAAGCAAATACTCGACCTGTGTAAAATTGCAGCATTTTATGCGGATAATACTCTTGTTGAGACAAAACAAGCTGATATGCGCAAACAATATCTAGAGTATTGGAATTACCACCAAATACACTTGTAAACGCAGAGGTTGTATATGAAATAACTAAGGAGTTTATATATCAGCAAAAAGTACTTGCATTGCATATTATAGATGCATTCTACTTAGGAGAAGTGGACATTAGCAAAAAATATTTGAGGAGCAGGTAAGCAACTGAATCTTATTGAGTTCAATAATAAACTTTTAGATTTCCAGTAATGAAATGTTTTTTCAAGGAGTACGTTCATGTAATACTAATGTATGACTGTTGTTTAAAGGAACGAGGAAGCGACGTTGTTCTGTGAAGCTTTGTGGAAACCAGCAGGAAATAACTATACTCGAATACGTGCCAAAGATCTACTTCCTGTTGGTACATATATCTGTGAAAAGTTGCGAGTAACACAGCGTAAAATGAAAAATAATTCCGATGCCATAGTATACGAACTTCCAGAAAAGACATTAGATGTTAATGGTTATAATAAGGGCAAATTATATTTCATACAACAGAGTGTAATATTTTTAAGAAGCACCGGAAATCCTTGGAATCGGTATGTCAGTAAAACACATTCCATAAAGTATGTCTTTAATTGAAAAACAAACGAGAAGCTATTCGACCTTCATAGACCAAGTTCAGCAGAAGCAAGTTTCGTTAAATCTTTTAAAGGTCGCCTTATTTGTCATTGGCCTAATGATTCATCACTTACTATAAACAGATTTGCAAAATTTATTAAAGATAAGTGTCCGGCATACAATACGTGCTTAGAATATTAAAACTACAGGCTGTACATATATTCGTACACGACTTGATCCGCATAGATGTCAAACAGATTAATTCCGTTAATTTGACTGTTATTTCAAATATGAAATACTTGTGATATATTTCAGTATTTAGCATTATATTTGTATAGAAATAGAAGTGTAGCGGTACATGTGTCATAGGACAAAGCAAATAACGTCGTTGTCGCCTCGAAGTACCTAGACCGCTGAGCTGCAATTAATGTAAAAACAATGTCACCGCAACCAGCAATTGTCGTCAGGTAGGCAAATACGAATTCTTTTAACCTCCCCTCCCCCGGCGACTAGTATAGGTAGCCTTAACTCAAATACATCTGACGCTTACAACAACAAAGACTCCGTTATTAGTCCACATGACCTTCGTCCTCTTCACACACGACAACTACAGAGGTAATACCGGAAAATATAATTAATAAGATGGTCTTCTGAGTGGTTTAATTGCAATACTATTTGGGATGAAATATACTTTTTCAAATCATATGCGGCATTTCGTATAATAACTGAATGGTTATAGGAAAGAATGATGACGTTAAACTGTACGATACGATTGCATAGCATATTTTATAATTGTATAACAAATATTTCCCGCAGTGAGGGCTCGCCTATGTGAGCCTATGAGGGCTGGCAAACCCACTTTCCCGAAGCCAGGGGGACCGTCGGGACAAGGGTCCCGCTTACGTGAGTCCCTGTGTACTCCGCAGGGAAGGTCGTCGGAGGTGTAAGGCGTTTAATTACTATTACATCCTCTCTACGTGGCCTTGGGCAGTAGCGCACCCACGATCCTGATGCCAAGGATGGGACCGCCGGGATAAGTTCCCGGGTACAAAAGTACCTTGAGGCCCCCGCTTACGTGAGTCCCATCTGGAACTGCCGAGATCGGTTAGCAGGTCGCTGGCCGGCTGTCACGTGGTCGTACATCCATACGATAGTCCCACCAACGACTAAGGTTGGTACCACGGGCGGTCGAGTTACAGCCCGGAGGGAGTAGCGACCCCTCTGATCGGCCAATTAATGGGTATGGACTCGTGGTGGCAGTGGTTGATGGACAAGATGCTGGCAAGAGGGCCGATTTAAGGTGGAGACTCCACCGAATGGCCTTCGGCGGGTGAGCAGCGTCACACCTGCTCCGAAACCGTACTGGTGAGACGGGAGGGCTTAGAATGTGCCCCGTTCGACCTGATACGAGCGACAGCTCCTGCAGACTAAGCTGATCCAGGGAGCAAGGTATTGGGTGCCTTGTGCGATGGTTGGGCGTAATCTCAACTCCTATGGTCCTAGGGGGCCCGGCTACTGTGTGGAATTATATTCGAGGAAAGCACCCGTTACCAAAAGACAATGCTATTTGTATAACAAATATTTAGTCGACACAATTTGTCTTTATTTGGAATGATTAGATACCTGCTTGTGGCAGCTGCTCCCATAATAGAATAAGTTGCAGTACCTTAGTCTAGAATCCATTACTTCCCAACATCAATATTTGACTCAGGTCTTTTATAATGAAATATGTAGAGGACATGGTATATGGGAAGTTTGACCGTCAGACATATTTGAGGTTATCGATTGTCGTCGTAATCGCCGAATTTACTTAAAATAATAAAGTAAGGTACAGCCTATGGGCCCTGAGTCGTAGATACAATGTGTAAAAATATTCCATAAATGTTCGTCATGAAATTCAGCAGATCGCTCGTTGATACTCGTAGGTATTCGAAGATACTTTACTCTTTGGGTTGCCTCGGTTTACTTATACTGGTCGGGGCGGAAGTCGGAAGATTCAAAATCGACTTTGTTCGAAGTAGCGGCAACATTTTTATGCTCCGAGTGTATTTACTTGTATCCTTACGATCCTGATACTCCGAGGCAAAATAACAATAGGATTTGAATTGCCCTCTGGCTCATATGCCCCAACAAATTTTTATAGTTTGTGCTCATGTATAGGTACTTATGAACTATCTAAAATATATAAAAAGCTGAAGTACTGTAGGAAAGTAATTTACAGTGTCACTAGGTTTGGTTACATATTTCAATATCGTTCACGCCATCGCAAAAGCTTGTATGACGCTGCGTCGGCGTATATGCACACGGGGAGGTGATGGACGAGGCGAGGATGATAGCCTCCCGCGAAGTAGCGTCTGGCCCTGACGGAGTCCCGCGACGGGTATGAGGGGAGATGATGCGGGTCATGGCACCTAGACTGCGACTCCTATTTACATCATGTTCGAAGGAAGGTGCCAATCCTCGGATATGGCGCACGGCGAGGCTGGTATTTCTTCGGAAGGAGGGACGACCAGCCCTTGTATCGTCCGGTATGACTATAGGATGAAGTGTGCAATTTCTTCCAAAGAATCATTGCCAGAATCATTGTACTGTTCTCAGTCGAAAATGTTCGTGAGATGTCAACAACGACTTTTGGCATCAATGACGTAGTTTAGTGATAACTACACTATCAGCTAGGGCCATCTATAGGCAAATTCCGGTTTCATATTTACAAACCTGATACGCTCGATTTGACAGGGATCAGTGCGGACATAGCGCTAATTGTCTAGTGTGCGCTGAATTGGGCAAGA